>NC_134112.1:64446250-64758500 GCF_040939455.1 Microcebus murinus
ACATGTATATTATTTATTACATTTCTGCATCATTAGACATCTTATTATCAAAGGCCCCAAACAAGCCAAAGAAAAATCCCTCTTGTTACAGGATGCTAAATGCAACTCTTCCTATTGTCCCAGCAGAAGGCAGAGGCCTCAAAGGCTGGGGGCAATACAGCAGCCCTCAAGGGCTCCCACATTCTAAAGCAAAAGGCCAGACATGCCAAGACACTGTGAAGTCTGGTTCCTCTACCGTTGTTCCATTGCCCACCTCTGGGCTACAGAAGAAAAATGAAGAAGGCCCATAGAGAGTATTACTTTGTAGAGGAGACACTTATCCCCAGTTCTGCCTGTTCCCCCTGCCTCCTACACCCAAGGTACACTTCAGGAAAACTGCTAGGATGACTTGATGGTGCCTTCTAAAGTGTGACAGTCACTGGAACTGAAATCTGACTCACGTTGAAAGGTCTCTAGGGAGGGGCTGTGGCTGGATGCAGGGGAAGAGACAGGGCTGTGCTGGGAATGGGTTCCTCTTCCAGGGTTTGGGCAGCAAGGAGGCATCAGTGTTTGTCTGGGTGTGGACACTGTGGAAGGCAACTGGATTGGGTTGCCTTGAGAGGGTCCCCATCCTAGACGGCTGCCTCTGAGGTCAAAGTCACCCCCACATGACAGCAGAACACTGGAAACTAGGGGGCTGAGCAGGAAGTCAAAGAGCACCTGCTGGGGGAGTTTCCCAGTATCAGGGAACCACAGAGAAGAGATCCTCTCACTCACAGGAACAGTCTCTGAAGAGTCTACCAAAGTCTTCCACAGAGTTCTCTTTGGCCATTCGCTCAGCCCAGTGGACCCCAAAGTCAGATAACAACTGTACCCAGGTGGTAGGGTTTTTGTGCCCTTCTAGCTCCTCCTTCTCTCACTCAAGCCCCTGCCTGAGGGGCTCAGAGCATCCTCACAAGTAGAGTAAGGCATGGGCCATGTTCTCTGCTTCCCCACTGCAGGTTTTCTGGCCTGAGGGAGGAAGCAAGGAGTAAAACTGGATAAAAGACTGACACTTTAGTATTAAATTTGGCCAGATATTGTATTGCCTACAATGCTCAGAGGACTTTCAGTTACCTGACACTAACCTGAAAATCTGCAGGACCTGCCCAGGATTTCCCTCAGAGGCACGGACAAGCAAGCCGGGAGAGCCAGTATGAAGGGCTGAGGGGCAGAGGAATGGCTACCTCTGCGTGACTCTACATCCTATGGGTCCAGTTCGTCCAACAAATTGGTTCTACTGGGAGGAAGTATTCAGGTGGCATTGACTCAGGAAGTGGCCGAAGTGGTCCAGTTGCCTCAGTCAACAATGTCCTGAGGAAAGACTCCGGGAGGCGCTGGACATGTCTATTGCCTTGATTGTGGTTATGGTACTGCGGTGAGTGCGTGTGTGCAAACTCATCAAAATGTACACATTCAGTATGTGCAGTTCTTTCTGTACCTATTATACCTCAGTCACACGCCCACTGGCGGGCAAAGTGAGTAAGTCCAGGGCCTGGAAGTGAGTTTTTCAATTGTATATAGATTTATCCTTTCCATTCTTCTCAAAGACCAGAACTATAAGATGTAGGCAGAGTTACAGAGCTAGACTCACACAACTCAGTTTACCAACTCTCTCTGCCAGTGTGGGCCTCCCTGCCCTCCCCTTATCATACAGGTAGTTTTGAGGTCGGTTTTCTCCCCATGTGCACAGTGGTACACAGGTGCCAACTCCTATTTCCTCAGCTTTCTCAATAGTGGAAATTAGTTCTAATTTAGCCCTTTTTATGAACTTACTAATTTGTTCATAAAATGTGTTCATAAACTTCTACAGCCATGGTCCGCCCTTAAGCAATTAAAGATACATAAAATGAACATTTTTCTGGCTGATAATGACTGAGTGAACCAGCTCAGGGCCTAAGGTGAAACTGAGGCTCCCTCATCCAGCACTAACCAGCAATGTTAATTGATAATCCTTGGCAGTTATTCTTAGCATTTTGCAAACATTAATGAAACCTCATAACACTCTTGTGAGGCAGATGTTGTCATCTCTGTTTTTTACAGATGAGGAAACTATAGGAAAAAGATCAAAAAGCTGAATGGTAAAGTACCTGCCGAAGCCTTTGTCTTTTCACAGTCATGTAATGGGGAAATGGGGACAAACACATTGTCTACTCCCCTTTCCTCCAACGAAAAGGCTCCTTGGAATTTCAAGGACATTTTTGAAACAGCATTACTTTTTATTTTCCTTTTGCCCAGATCTTTGAAGAATTTAGAAATCAAGAAAAATCTAGCACCGTAATTAAAATGTGAAAACAAAAGCTATTTGTAGCAGAAAAGCATCCCATTAATGTGATTTCCTTGTGGTGGATTGACAAGTTCAAAGCAGTAATGCATGTTGCCATGGGCACCAGATTCTATTTGCTCTGCTGGTTCATTTTACTTAGCTGCTGAAGGAGGAGGGTAGCATTCAGCCAGGGATCACTGAGCATTGTAAGAATAGATTTGTAATTTTTATGTAATACCTTCTCTTTATAAATCTATATAGATAGCAGCTGCAAACTGTTTATAGCCACATTAGGGGCAGAGTTTTCAGAGTCTCTTAGGAATATAGACTGCCGAAGGGGGCACAGGGAGTACCTTTTCCCCCTTCTCAAATATCTCATCCATAACAAACTGCAAATAAATATTTGTCAAAAAGATGGGAGATGGATGAATGGATGACTCATTATGTGCTAGCTGCCTGAATTAAACTTCGGGTTTATGGGGAGGGGGTTGGGACAGAAATTTCGATGGAGAAGAGAAGGTAGGGGAAAGAGGAATGTCAGGAGACAGAAGACATTCTGGAGTAGTTCCTAATCATTGGGACACAGGGACGCAGACTTAAATCTGTCCTTTGGCAGAGCCAGAGGGAGAGAGAGCAAGAACAAGTGAGACAGATATTGAGTACTGCTTTTCCTGAGACCACTGGCGTCAAACACACAAAAAGCAATGGGGCTGCTGTTATCTAACTCTCTTCTTCTATCAGACATTTAGAGCATCTAACAGGAAGTAAGAAATGGGGTGAAAAAACTCGTCCCATCTGGAGGGACAGGAATGGTTCCCTGGCGTTGAACCAAAGAATGAAGTTTTGCTTCATTTGTTTCAAGTTATCGGGGCCAGGTGACTTTCGTTTTGAATTATGCATTTTCCTTCCCTGACAAATGAAGCCTCCTGCCAATGCCTTCAGATCAGGAAAGGCTCCTGCTCCTCCTCTGCAGCAGCAAGCATCTCACAATTTAAAATGATGGTTCCAGAACTGCGATGGAAGTGGCAATATTTCATAGCGATTTTCTCCCTTCCTTCTCACTCCTCCCCCCATGTTCAGTGTTGTCTAAGCAAATTCTGGCAGTGTCTTTTGTATCTGCATGATGCCTAAGTAAGCAAAAGGCAGGATAAAGCAAATGTTTCCAAATTTCCATTTATCATGACCACAAATTGTAGTTTCAGCTCTTCTGCTTGATGCAAATAAGCTGACAGATGTATATCATCGGCAGCAAATCTTATAACTGACATGGCCCTGTCTGCTGCTGAATATGTGTCTATATTTTTCCTGGGAAGGGATAAATTGGGAAGGAAAATTAATTGGTGTTAATGCTCCCTGATCTCTCTGCCTCTCTGCTCCAGGTTCATTGCCCCCGTGCCCCCACCCTTTACCTTTTCAGAGCTCCAGTCCCCAGAGGGCTAAGGCTTGGCTGCCCCCAGGATTCAGGTCCCTCTTCTCAGTTGAGTTTCACTCTGTTCTTCCCCTCCTTCGTGCATTTTCTCAACTCCCCCAACCACCAGCTGCTACCAGTTACTTATCCTTCTCAGTTCTTCTTTGTCCTTTGTAGGTAAATGATGATGATTTCAGAGAGTCTGACAAACGAATTTATAAGTATTAAATGATAATAATAATATAGGGCACAATTCCTTAAACAAGCCCACTAAAATCCGCTTACTGTAGAAAAAAGTGAATGAGCATCTCAAAAGGGGTTTAGGGATACAGGATGGGAGGTAGGGAAGTAGGGTTCCCTGAAAGAAGGCCTGAAGGAAAGTGCTTAAGAATCTGTTTTAAATTGCTTACCATTTAGATTTTTTAATATCCTAACCCTTCCAGAATTCCCAGCAAAATGTACTTTCTAGAAGGATACGCCTTTTTCATCCAGTGCTTTTGCAAACCCCCAGCATGCTTCTGCGTACTTCTGAAGGTGTGCAGAGGTAAATTTTTAATTCAAACAAATTTAGCATTTATCCTCTCCTTTAAAATATTTTATTGGTATAAATATACATCCCAAAGGTCATATTTGCTTTTGTAAACTCTTCAAATAACACAGAAGAGTGTGAAGAAAAATGTTCCCACTTTTCAATTCTATTCCTTTAGAGGTTAACCACTAATAATAATCTGCTGCTTATTTAAGACTTTAAAAACACATATCATTAGATAGTCTATATTATGAACCACTTCAGTGTGTGTGTTTTATCTTTGCTCAATACCATAGGGCTGATTAGTTAACCTTTGACATTCCCTAATCAAAACAATCTAGACTCCGGGGGTGGTTAGTTACCATTGAAAGACTAATCAGAAGGCCACACTCTAGAACTGCTGCAAGCTTTCCGGTTATTTACTTATTTTTTTTTTTTTTAGCATAATGAATGTTAGAAATAATTTTTCCTTAGTAAAGTTATTAGTGTTCAAGATGTGTGACTTGGCTAAAAATATTATGTAGGCACCCCTGCCCTTGGTGAATAGGGAACAAGAATCTAGTTGAGGACAATCCTATACCCTTTGAGTGGCATGTTACACCTAAGATTCCATTCTGTCCCATGTGCAGTTATAAGGGAGAATTTTATCATTCACCTACTAGTTTTACTGAGTACTGTAGGTGGACTATTGTCACAGCTGCCACTGCTGAACCTTTAATGCAAGATCAATTGGAGTGTCTAAAGGAACAAAGAACTGGCACTTTGACCTACGAGAAGAGATTGTGACTGTGTTTGTGCCTGCCTGCTAATAAATCTTTGTCTTCTCAGCACAAGTCCACGTGAGACCTGCTTCCATTATACTCTCTGGTGAGGCAGTTGTAGAAGAGACCTTAACTATCACCTACCTCTAACCTTTAGAGGCTACAACTGTCTGTCAAAAATAACCTAATGATTGTGCACAAATTGGTTTGGGTCAGTTTCCAACACATGTATCATCATATAAATAAATAATAAATAGATATTGAAATATATGCTCATTTAACAAACAATAAAAATAAGATTATATGATATACTGTTTGCTCAAAATATGTTTTAGAGTAAATATTTAATTGTGGGAATTTTGGGTACCTGCAGGATACCAGTGGAAGTGATTTTTGAGTAACATGGGCTTTTGTAAAATCTCAAATTTCTATTGCATAAGTGAATGTTTGTTCTGCTGATGAGTTGAATTATCTCTTCACAGCAGGCCAGGCATTTAAAAATATTTATTTATTTTCTGATTTTAATAGTAAAAACATTCATCATGGAAAGACTGAAAAATATAGAAGAAAATTAAATCATTCATAATCCTCTCGTTAGAAGATAAGTTACTGACAATTTGATGTTTCCTTCTATTGTGAATGTATGTGTGTCTGTGTGTGTGTATGTGTATGTATGTGTGTGTGTGTAGACATCTTATAAATAAAATCATACTGCAGTTTTAATTTTGTACCATGATTCTTTCACTGAACATTATATAGTGAGCATTTCCCCAGATCATTAAAATGACTTGAAAGCATAATTCTATGATTGTCTAATAATTCTACCATATAGATAGAACTAAACCATTTCCCTGTCATTGGGCGTTTAGATATGTAGGTTTTGTTTTGTTTTAATATTATCATATTGTGACTTAGTATTAAAAGCTTTGCTTTCATCTCTGATGCTAGAATCCTGGGTGTTGTTTGGGAAGCAGAGTTTATACATGACCCATTTCACCCTGCTCATTCATCTATCATCCTCCAAAAATAAACAAACAGAAAATGCTGTGACCTCATGCTCTGCCATTTAGAAATATATGAAAGGTTTTCAGAAAAAAAATTAGAATGTTCTAAAAAAGAATACTGTTAGTGTTACAAGCTATGGTTTTGTTTTGAAACAAAACAAAGAAAAGTCTTTTCATTGTCTTTCTGATGGCTGGTTCTATTAAGAGTGGATTTAGGATTCCAGACTAACTTAACCACCACTTAGCTCCTCGCTCAGGGTCTGTTCCTGCTCCATTGTCTCCCAGTGGCTCTGTTTTGTCCTGCCATTACCTTGCCATCCACTGAAGCACCATCCCTTCAATTGCTGAGTTCAGATCACTCCTTGCTCTTTTGTTCCTGTTTTTCCGAGGGGAAATAAACATTTAAAGCTTCTGTGTGATGCCCAGCAGTTGCCAATGATACCCATGGAGCATCCTAGTCCCACACTACAAAGTCGGGGTGAGGCAGAGCGGGCCATCTTGTGTCACAGGGTGCAGAGAGACTCACAGCTGTCCTCTGCCAGCCCTCTTCTCCTCTGAGTCTGTAAAGTGACAGTTTCCGTGGGCTCAGAGTAGATGTTGGGAAGCTTTCTAGAGTCCTCTGACCCTGGAAGCTGCTAATTAAAGTACCACCAAGATGCTTCCAGCATCTCTGAGCTAGTTACACATACATTTTAAAGAGCTGACCTTCCCCCTTTCTGTCTCTTGTACCCCATGGTGAGTGCCGTGGGTGGTCAGCAAATAATAACAGTTAATAACCTTTTCCTATTCTTTCAAACCTCTACAGAAATGCAAATCGCTGCCTTCAGAAGCAAGCACACAGGCCTATGAATTTTAAATCAGCAGGGATTACCAATGAGTCATGTTTGATGTTGTTGTAAAAACTATTCAGGTAGGAAGGCAGAGTGCTGCAAGAGGAGAATACCATGGGGAGAGCCTCCCTTCCCTGAATGTTCAGTTATTGAAGAGCACACAGCACACACACATGCCCCAACCCACAGAAACAGACAATTATATAAAATATATGCCAAGATCTCCTCAGGAAGGAAAACTAAACTCTTCAAAATCAAATGCTTATCACAACGCCGAAAAGAGTAAGTCTGTCAGGTGGTAAGCGGTGTTAATACGTTGGCGAGTGCCAGAACTCACGCAGATGTGTGTTATTTATGCCCTTAATTGTTATTTCCAGTAGGTGTCTGGCTGTCAGTGCACATGAGTTAAGTACTGTAAAATAACAGATGTCACCCATCACGAGAACATCAGGGAGTCAACACAAGCAGCAGTGTAAATCTCATTACCTCAGATACTAAGGAAAAGAAGAGAAAGTACACAAAAACAGACGAGCCTGTGGCTGTAATTTATAAAACAAATGATCTCATTTGAATATGTTCTATAGTAATTATGTATCTGCACTGAGTACACTAAGAGAAAAGCCATCTTGGAATGATAGAGCCTATTTGGGTAATTGTAGTGAATTCTTATAATTTTATGTGCCTCGGCATCCATTTTGAATACAAATTTAACTTTTGCATACCAGAAACAGGGCTCCGTCATCCCTGACAGTTTCCGGTGCTACACCACACCCAAATAGGCCAAGCCATGGCCAGAGATAAGAACCCAGAGGCATCTCTCCAGCCTACCTGGGCTCCCTGCCTTGCACTGCTTCCTTTACGTGGATTGTTCAGATATTTGCCCACAAACTTAGAGTGGCCCACACTCTGTTCCCTTATATACACTGCTACCTGCCATGCACTCTTCTCTCTGTCTGACTCTTCCGTCTTGCCTCACGTGACGCAGGGACGGAGGACTGCCTTCCTGACTCATTGCACCCTCCCTGCCTACGATCTGTAAGTAAAGCTCTTTGGACTTGTTTCCTATTGTGGTGGTGTATTGAATTTGCACCTTCCATCTGAAGAACCAGGGGCTGCCCCAGGCCAGTTTTTCTGGGACACTGGGCAGAAGACAAGGTCAGGCTCCCAGTGCCAGAGCGATGGTTGGGCAGGCATGAACTGGACATGGGTCACACAAGAGCCACAAGCACATCTGCCAGTATAAACAAGTTTCCATCGTGAGGGACCACCCCCAGCCCCTTGGTCACGGATCAGGCTAGGAGGCATTAGGCTGTCTGCCAGGTGAAAGAGGTATCCTATGAAAGCCCCACTGTAAACACCCATGTCCAGCTGCCCTTCATTTTTCCTTGGGGCAGGGTTGCTAGCTGCTGTGGCACTGGAACCCTGATTGAGCTAAGGACCCTCAAGACAGTAACAAAATTGTCCTTGATTCATAAAGGGAAAAAGAAACAGGAGAGAATGAGTAAGAGAATAAATGAGAGTCCAAAAAGGGAGAGAACTAGCCAGCCAGTAACATTTTCTAGCGAAAGGCGAGCGAGATGCACGAACAGGACTCAGGAACGCCTTGGATGTAAATGTTAAAAGCAAGCATCACGGATGATCTGGCGGGAGAGGATGTGCCGGTGGGGCTCACGGCACAGCTCCCAGGGATGGTGACGAGGACAGCGCAGACTGAGAGTTTACAAAGGCTTAAGGGGGCTCAGAGATTTGAGCAAAAAAATTTAACAAAACAAGATTCGACTGAGAGATGTGAACGCAAACACATCTGGGGAAAATAATCTTAAATAAAGATACCCAGCTGGGGGAAAAAATGTGTCAAGCCTGGACCTGGCGTGAAAGCAGATAGTAAATTCTGTCTGAATTGCAAGGTATTACAACAGCTCAGAAAGGCGAGAATTCCCTTTTGGGGGTTTAAACGCAGAGGTGTCTCATTATGAAGTACTGGCAAAGGAATTCATGTCTCTCTTTACAAATAGAATGAAATCCTCATTACATATCTGAATAAATGATTTCTTGTTCACAATGTAGAGAACATTTTGGGGTGTGTGAAGATACATACACTCGTGGGTGAAACTGTTCCAGCTATCATTTCTAGCTAAACAATTTTGTAGAAACTTGTCTACACCGAACTGTACTTTTCAAATCTTAAGGAGCTATTTAATAATAACAGCATGTTCTATGTAGCTGGGTATTGTTGTAAGCACTTTACATATTTAAGTCATTAAATCCTCATCACAAATCCCCCAAATAGGTGCAATTGTCCTTCTCCTCAACAGATAAGGGCACCAAGGTACAGAGAGTTTAATGACCTTCCCACGGTCACACATTGAATAAATGATCATTTGGGGATTCAAACCCAGGCAAACTATCTCCCAAGTTCATGCCCTTTAGCACTATACTAGATTTTCTGTCTGTGGGCAGAAAAGGAAGCTAACTAGATAATTCCCTTTAATTTGGCAGAGAGACTTGCTCTCTGAATGAGACTGGACACATCCCCGGCCTCCACCATCCATCTTCTTGTATATCTTCCTCTTTCCTCACTCCCACGTATCCAGTTCCCCTCTAAGGGTAAACTATGTGGTCTGCAAGACATGGGGTCACATGTTACATTTTGTGTTCCAGCACCCGGACATTCATCATCTTTGGCCCACTGAGTTGCAATGGTCTTTAAAAGACATGCTGAAAACTATGAAGAACCCATATAGATCCTAAGAATCCCAGTGACTTTTGTCATTTAGCTGAGAAATTAGAATTGGAGTTAATTTTAGGAGATTAAAAACAATAACTGTAGTAGAGAATTTTTGAAAATTACTTTGTGCAAACATATATAAATACAGTATATATTATTTACAAAACATTGGTTTCTTTGGGGATAGTCTTTGTCTTCCTAGAATCTCAAAGCCAAGATGGTTGTCCCCATAACTGTGTTTTGAAGGAATCCGTAAGATCATGACTGACTCAGAATACATTTTCCACTGGCCTGCCATGGTGCTTATCTTTTTTCCTACCTGGCCTAACATTCTCAGCATTAGTCACTATTTTTATTAGTTAACAACAGCACAGTGCCTCTGGAAGATCATTATGCAAATCCATGTGTGATGTATGATGAGTCTCTTGTAACTGATCAAGTTCCCCTCTATTGGCAGCCATGAGCCTCAGAGCCAGAATTGTGACCAAGCCTTGGTAAGTGTATCACCACCCTTTATTATCTTGACATCTTTCCTATTTTTATCATTTGCTGAATTTCTTGACTTATAATTTTACTCTTATGTGCTGAATTGTGCCCCCTGAAAGTCATATGAAGTCCCATCCCCCAGTACCTCAGAATGTGATTGTGTTTGGAGATAGGGTCTTTAAAGCGGTAATTAAGTTAAAATGAGGTCATTAGGGTGAGCCCTAATCCAATATGAGTATTGTCCCTATAAGAAGAGGGGTTCAGGACACAGACACACAGAAGAAAGGCCACGTGAAGACAGAGAGAAGATGGCCATCTACAAGCCAAGGAGAGAGGCCTCAGAGGTAACAGGCCCTGCTGACACCTCTATCTCGTACTTCCAGCCTCCAGAATTGTGAAGAAATAAATTTCCCTGTTTAAGCCTCCTAGTCAGTGGTACTTAGTATGGCAACCTGTTGTGGACTGAATTATGTTCCTCACAAATTCATATATCCAAACCCCAACTTCCAATGTGATTAGATTTGGAGATAGGGCCTTTAGGGAGGTAATTAAGATTAAATGAGGTCAGAAAGGTGGGGCCCTGACAGAATGAGTGTCCTTAACAGAAGAGGAAGAGACGCCAGAGATCTCTCTCTCTCTGCACAGAGAAGAGGCCATGTGAGGACAACAAGAAGGCAGCTGACTACAGGCCAGAAAGAGAGGCCTCAGCAGAAACCAACCCCAATGGCACCTTGATCTTAGACTGTCAGCCTCCCAAGCTGTGTGAAAGTAAATTTCAGTTGTTGAAGCCAGCCAGCCCATGGTATTTTGTTATGTTATCCCTAGAAAACTAATATATAGCTCTAGCAAACTAATACATTTACTTTGTTCTATTGTTTTGATTTTTTTTTTTTAGAGGCTTCTTAAATCTTCTTTGGAACAAACCATGTTTGCATTTATCTCATTTTTAGAGATGAAAAAGTAGCAAGTATTAGCCTGTTTTAAACTGCAAATGCTATAATAAGGAAAAAAGATATCAAAATGTACAAGTCAGCAAGGGTTGGCTGGAGAAAAGTTTAAATTCTCGATATTACTAAACTTTATCTTCTTAAGCAAAATAGAGTATTAAGCTCATAATTATTAAGCTCCACTTCTCTGAGTGAAGCTTAGGGGTAAATAAGTCAATGAAGATGAACCCTGCTTTTTGGGGGTGTGGGAGTAAGTAGGAGAAGATAAACCAGAAAACTGAGTCTGGCCCTGCTGTGTTTGGGACATTTCTACCATTCATAGAAACTGACTGGCCTTTTCAACTATTGCATGAGAGTTAAAGAGGACAGTGTTGACCCAGCCCAGGGACAGTCTAAAATCTCCTTTAATGTGAATCCCTTGCCAGCCACATCCACCTGAGGCAGAATGTCCCATGCCCCAACCACAACAATGATCTTCTTTGGGACTAGGAGGGTTCAAGATTGGATGGAGTAGAGGTTTGGGGCTAACTGATTCCTTTAGTTCATCTAAGAATTATCCTCTTTCCCTCTTGCAAAGATTGGGATTGAATTCTTAATTCCGTAGGCCCATGTGTTGAGGTCAAGAGGATTATGCTCAACGTTTTATCTTTATACTACTTCTCCTGGCTCACTCAGAGACCACCTAGAATGAAAGGCTGGAAGTAAGATGAAAAAACTAAAATACAGCACATGGGGTATCCACACAGAAATAACTTATACTAACAATTGTGTGCCTGCTTACCTGGTTTTGCCTACAATGGGCATCTTCAATCAAAGAGTTAGGTAAGATAGCTAGTATAGCTATTCAGATATAATAATATCTAGATTTATTATTTAATCATATATATGTGCATATGTGTATATACGTGTATATATGTGTATGTCTGTATCTATTTATCTACCTATCATCTATTGATCTGCCATTATCTATAAAGGCTATAAAGTATACTAATCAGTACTCTAATATAAGCAACTTAAGCTAGTTCCTGTTAACTCTACCCAAAAGAGAATTTATTAGAGGTATCTGTCACAGAATATATAAGCTTAGAAATGTGATGGCTTCCCAGCTATCGCAGAATAAGAACTGAAACCAGGGTAGTTTGGCAGGTCTCTAGGCAGTGTAAACTATCTGACTAACTTTTACAGGCTCTGTCCCTGGAATGAGTGTGCCCCAAAATATATTTGCATCACTCCTCTCAATATTCAAAGTCCAGGAAAGAGAATCTCATTACATGATTTGGTGCTAAATCTCTGCTTAGGTAAGGTATAGTGAGTTTCACTAAGCCTGCACAGAGAGGTGAAGAAGTAGTTTTCCTAAGAAGGAACTGAGATAATATTAGGAAAAAGAAAGGAATCTTGATTGGCTAGCAATAACAATGACAGCAATAATGGCAAGAAATGCTCACATGATTTCAAGTCCATCTTGCTTCAGATTTGGTGATCTGCCCAGCCGGGCTCCAGTCCAGTGTGTCCCAGGCTGTTTTTGGCACCCCCTTTCTGAAAGAGGGTGGCTACCTCTTATTTAGGATCTATACCACTAATGACAGAAAGTGGTTAGCTTGTATTTAAGCTCTGCCCAGGGCATAGTTTTTAAGTATTGAATTGCCATGTGCTAATTTCCAGGGCATAGTGTCCTTCCAGCATCTTCTGGAAGATGCTGAATGCCTGCTTAGCAAGTTTATGGGAGAAGAATGACTGCGTGAGGCTGCCCCCTGCATCTTGCCTGAATCTGTTTGCTCTTAGCTGGTCACTGTTATGCTGGACAATGAGGCCACTCTTCCCCAAGGGTACATGATGAAGGTTTTCAATCCTTGGTGGCAATGGCCACTTGTTGCGAGGAGGCTAAGCTCAGGCCATTTTTGGTTTAATCACAGTGTGTCCACATCATATAGGTTACCAAATGTTACCCAAGGAGGATTCTGAGGGTTCATACAGTACGAGAAATGTTTTTCTCAAGTTAACTGTTATTCTGAAGGGGAGGTATAGCATGATAGACTGGGCGGATAGCAGAGAGCACAAAATGTACAAAAAGGCCACCCAGATGGGTCCCTGAGCAGTCCCAGAAATGCAGGGTTAAGATAGCAGGGCTTCCTTGCCTCACTGTCAGAGCTTTTATGTTCATTCTCATCCCTCATCACATCATATCACTTCCCTTATTAAGTGCTCAGACTCCTCCGGCTTTCTCTCAGTTCTTGTTAGAGGCTATGGTAGGTAGTCTAATAAACGTGATCATATACCAAGGTGTTAAGAACTGAGTGAGCTGTCCCTCCAGGGGAAAATTTACTTTTAAAGTGGATAGGGCAATTTATAACATAATGGGATCAATCCTTCTGGTGGGATTTTTTGGTTATCATAGTTGTGGTGAAAGTATTATTGGACTACAAGAATCTTCTTTATATTCTTAAAAAACACAGCATATTGACCACTTCCCAATTATGCCCATGTACAACCTTACCTGGGGCATTTCCAAGCTATTGTGGAGAGAGGAAAATGATATCAAACAAAAAGCAGCCAAGATTCATTTGGCTGCACAACAAGTTCTGTGCCTTCAGGGACGGGCTTGTGGAAGGAGTCATTGGAAAAGCTGATTCAAAGAGCAATTAGCCAACAAAGCACCCTCTCTTAGCTCTCCTTAACCTCAGGAGAGGTCTTAAGCATGCTCTTACACTTTTTACAGTTCTACAAAGAGCCAAACCATTCAATATATACTTAGGGTTTAAGAAGGAAAAGAAATTCACCCAGGAGCATTTGCAGATAAACCATAAACTAATTGAAGGCAATGATTATGCTTTCAATGCCTTCTTATCATGCCATTCACCCGAATTTATTCATTTAGCACAGATTTCTTGAGCACCTACTATGTGCCAGGCACCAGCTGGATGCTAGAGACTCTAAATCACTAAGATGTGGTTCCTTTCTTTAAAGAAATTTGAACTTAGTGAGGAAGACAGAGGCTATGGGCACACAATAGTTATAAGATAACATGTGAAGTGTGTTTTTACTTGTAGGAATAAAGTACTACCATATAATTGAGGAGGGAAGAATTAATTCTGTCTGGCTTTAGAGACACTTTGGCATTTGAGCTCAGTCTTGAAGGACAAGACATTTTTTCAGTATCTTATTAGCTTGGCATCCTGAATGTGGCAAATATTTAATAAATGTCATTGCCTAATAGCCTCAGAGATAGAGAAAACTAGATATACAGGAAACTAGAATTCCTTGAAGGTTAACTCCATTGTTGTTTTCCCCAGTTTTTTGCCTTGATTGAGGTAGAACCATTTCATATTCATCAGTCAGAACCTTCATGGTTCTAGCATGGCATCATTTGATCCATATAAATCATCAATGGTCCTGATGAGAACTTGACATATTATAAATGCCAAATTAGTTGTTGAAATTATCACTACTTCTATTTTTTTTTTTTTTTCATTTGAGGGTTTTATCTTTTTAAGTTTTTGGCTTTGATACCTGTCTTGTTTCATTTTGTGCTGCTATAACAGAATACCTGAGACTGGGTAATTTATAAAGAGCAGAGATTTGCTTCTCACAGTCATAGAGGCTGGGAAGTCCAAGATTGAGGGGCCCACATCTGGCAAGGGCCTTCATGCTGCATCATCCCATGGAGGAAGGCAGAAGGGCAAGAGAGCCTAAGAGAGCAAGGTGGCGCCAAGCTCACTTTCATAACAAACCCACTCCTGTGATAATGACATTAATTCATTCACAAGAGTACCGCTCTCATGACCTAATCACCTCTTAATGGTCCTACCTCTCAACATTGCATTGGGGATTAAGTTTCCCACATATGAACTTTGAGGGACACATTTAAGCCACAGCATTCTGCCCCTGCCCCCCCCCAAATTCATGTCCTTCTTGCAATGCAAAATACATCCATTCTATCCTAACAATCCCTAAAGTCATTCCAGCATCAACTCAAAAGCCCAAAGCCCAAAGTTTCATCTAAATCAGATATGAGTGAGACTCAAGGCACAATTCATCCTGAGACAAATTTCTCTCCAGCTGCGAGCCTGTGAAATCAAAACAAGTTGCATGTTTCCAAAACACAATGGTAGGACAAGCATTCCCATTCCAAAAAAGAGGCAAGAAGAAAGGAATAATAGGCCCAAGTAAGTCTAAAACCTAACGGGGATAATAACATTCAATCTTAAGACTTTAGAATAATCTTGCATTCCATGTACCACATCCTAAATACACTGGCATCGGGTGGCCCATCACCTAGGTTTTGCTGGGCTCAGCCCACATAGCAGCTCTCATGGGATGAAGTATTGCACCTGTAGCTCTCCATGGCTATTGTTGCATGCTGGTAGCTCTTCAGTTCTGGGATTTCTGAGGTGGCCTTGCTCCCCTGGCTCTATTAGGCATTATAGTGGCACCAGTGGCACTGTGACAAGTTGTTGCTTGGGCCCCAGGTGCCTGATACACCCTGTGAAATCTAGGTGGAGGCTGAATGGACCCACAGCTCATATACTCTGTGTGTCTACAGAGTCAGCATCACTTGGACATACCAAGGCTTACCACTTGTATCTTCCAAAGCAGTGGGTCAAGCCACACCTGGACTCAGTTGAGCCATGGCTGGGGGCTGGGGCGGCTGAAGAGTACTGTGCTAGGATTCAGGCAGTAGAGACTGGAGGTGGCACAGGGCAGCAAATGCGGAGTTACTGTGGGCACCTCTCTGGAAACTTTACCCACAAAGTCCTGCTCAGAGACTGCGATAAAATGGCCAGTCTAGAGGATATCTGAAATGCCTTTGGGATCTTTCTCTCATTGCCTTGATGAATAGCAAGTGTCTCCCTTCTACTTCTACTACCCTCTTTAGCAATTGGTCACTTGGCCACACCCTTGGTTTGCAACACCACATTCATAACCCCATTAATTCAGCTGAAAGTACATTTTGATGAATGACTAAAATTTATTACTGTGGTGACAATCAGGCACCAGTGAGAAGTCAATTCTATGGGTTTGACTTCTAAAACTCTATGGTGAGTTTTAGATTTTATAATAAAATTTTAATTAAAGTGGGCTTTTTTTTTCTAATGATAATTATTCTGTGAATGAACACAGTGTTTAGAAAATAAATGGTGAAAAGCCTAACACAAATCTTTTGCAGTCATTAGCGACTCTATATTCAACAGTAATGTATGCATTATCTTGACATACTTAATTTCCATTTTCAGGCACTCTAAAAAAGTAAACAATTTAATGTTGGAAAAAAAAATCGACTGGCTACTTCTATCAGTTGTTTTTGTTTGCATCTAGATGATACCATAAACCTGGATGAAAAAGAACAAATTCTACCAACCTTCAGGTACTTCAAAAATATCTGAATTTGGATGATATGGAGAAATCAATGAAATGATCAGCTGAATTTGTCAACTTTTATTTAAACTTGACACAGGGTGTAAAGACTTCTCTGTCCATTATCAGCCTTTAGACTTCTGAATTAGTGAAATTCTAATTTTCTCCACAAGGGGGAAGTAGAACACTAAAATGTTATAAAATGGAGACTAATGAAAAGATGTAATATATTTGTGCTAAGAAAAACTGCACTTTGTAGTAAGAAATAAGAAAAATTTTTTTTAAAATCCACTAAAATTTGGTAATTCTTGTGGCCTTGTTTTCACATTAATCTCAGCCTCTTTATAGTTTGTAAATTTCCTACAAATTTCACGTTCAGACTCAATATCAGGTTTACAAAATGAACAAAGAAAAGGAGTAACAATTGACAGTGAAGGGAAATACTACACATTTGCTCCTGAATGATAACATGTGAAATCTCAAGTGTTTGGGGGATGTTTATCAATTTTCTCAAGATGGCTGGCTGGCTGGCTTGGGAGTATATATTTTTCAGGCTTCAATATCAGTGAAAGATCAGCCAAAGTAGTTGCATGATATGGTTTAGCATTTAGACAGAGCCTAAACTTATTTCAAAAGGTAAATATTTAATCTGTTTTTCTGGACTTGCTCATAGAACCTTTTATCAAGAGAGAAAGTCAGGCAAGTCTTCTATTTCTTATTAAGTCTGCTCAAGATTCTCTTCCTTCAAAAAATATACCTGATCTCACTCCACCTGAAGCAGATGCCTCTTTTTCAGTTTGTGTCAGAATCTTCTGGAGAAGCTGCCAAAGCATAGATTGTTGGGCCCCACCCCTGGAGTTTCTGATTGTGTAAATCTAGATGGGGGCCTCAGATATGTACTTCCAACAAGCTCCCTGGTGAGCTGACGCTGTTGGTCTGGGATCACACCTCGAGAACCACTGTCTTAGCAGGTACTCACCCATGCTGGGGTGGGGAACCTGCAGCTTGAAGGCCACGTGTGGCCCTCTGGGTCCTTATGTGCATGCAGCCTTGTGACTAAATCCAAATTTTACAGAACATATCCTTTTATTAAAAGGGGTGCAGCAGAGAAAGATGAAGCTTTTCTTGCCTCCTTTGGTGCTCAAAAAAGAACACTCTTGAAATCAGAAGGTGGCAGGTCCCCACCTCAAGTTTCTTATTTTTTTGTTATACTGGACTTTGGTTTGGCTAACTATTGTTTGAAACTAGGTAGCTGTTGTCTGTGGCTCAGAAAGTTTTCTCCTCACACCTCTGCAGTTGGATTTATTTATTAGAATTTGACCTGAATATTGTCTTACATTTTTAGTTGTATTGGTTTCTCAGGACATTTTGTGTGTATATGTTGTTCCTTTCTAAGCACATTTGAGGTGGGCCTGGGCCTCTCTCATGTGCTTGCCTTTACTCTTCCATGGAGCTGGCAGAGAGCTGGGTCTACAGCACATGTGAGATCAATTCTTAATAACTGAAGACAAATTAATCTTCCAGTATGCATGCTATTTAGTGAGTAATTCTTGCCAGAAATACTAGTACATCAGTACAAATACTAGTACAAATACTAGTACATCAGATATAAAATGAAGATTAGGGAAAGATTTGGCCTGAGTAATTCAACTTCTTTATATTAGTCAGGGTTCTCTAGGGAAACAAAATCAACAGGATGCATCTTCTCTCTCATTTATTATTGGCTTATGCAACTATGGAAGCTGAGAAGTCCTCCCAAATCTGCAGGCATCTATCTGGACACCCAGATTGTTGACAGAATAGTTCTAGTCCAAGTCCAAAGGCCAGGCAACCAGGAGAGAAGATGAGGGAAGTTCTAGTCCAAAAGCCATCAAGTTCGAGATCCAAGAAGAGCTGAAGTTTCAGTTCATGTTGAAAGGCAGGAAAAGACTGATGTTTAGCTCAAGCACCAGGCAGGAGGAGTTCCTTCTTATTCAGGGAAGGATCAGCCTTCTTGTTCTATTCTGGTCTGTAACTCACTGGATGAGGGTCACACACAGCAGGGAAAACAATCTGCTTTCCTCAGTCTACCCATCCAAATGTCCATCTCATCCAAAAACACTTTCACTGACATGCCCACAATAATATTTGATCAGATATCTGGGTATTCCATGGCCCAGTCCAGTTGACATACAAAATTTACCATCACACTATATATTTATAACCATTAGTTAAATGGAAACTAGTTCATTGTCCGTATTTCTTTACCTTTGCCTCAGTAAACGAAGAAATGGACCAACACTGTTCTGGGTGTCAGCATATGACTTCTGTTTTGGTCATTAGTTTAGTGGGTAAATTGTAGCAAAGTGATCTCCTTTAGCCTTCAGGAATAAGATGAAAACAGCCACGCTCACCCAAACAAATCCATTTAGAAAGTCAACTAGCAACCACAACAAAAAAATCTCTTGTAAACATGAAGTGCTATAGATATATTTAATAAAGATAATCATTTATATGTTATGGGTTTTACTGGTCAGATATATTTCTTTATAAATCATGCTTCTAGAAATAAAAGAACTGCAAGCAGAAATGCATGGATCCACTGAGGACATTGTAATATAATGGCGACAATTTAAAGCTACTGAAGATTAAAGCTCGCTATCTACCAGCATGTCATAATGGGTGTAAGACTTTATATGGTACATGCTTTGATTGCTTAGCAAATCAACTCAGGCAACACAATTAATCTGTAGGCCCCATAGACTCTACCACCAACTCCCTAATTCACAATAAGCAACACACACATCCTTTAGAGGGTCCAAAGTGTGTGTAATTTTTACATAACAATATGTGAAATTCCAGTTTCTAAATCATCATTGTCTTCTCTCTTATCCTAGGTGAAAGTGCAGAACACCCCACAGAACCCTAGGAGAATACTGGATTCTTTTCTAGTATTCCCACCCTAGCTTCAGGGCACTGAATTAAGAAGGATTTTTTTTTTTTTTTACAAGGGCCATGGTGAAAGTGTTCATGAAAGGTTTTGAGGTCCTTGGTGAAAGACATGACATTATACATGTTGGTACACTCTTCTCGAGTGAGATTTCCAAACAGACTCCAAAATAATACACACACACACACACACACACACACACACACATATATATATATATATATATTTTTTTTTTAAGAAAAAGTGAGAGGAAATGAAAGAATCCTATTTGACCTGCAGAATTTGCTTTCAAATTATCCATACTTATCAAGATGGCTATTTCCAGTTAAGCCTGATGGTGGCTTATAATTGCAGATGCTTAAAGATAAATAGATCGTAGGTTCTGGATGAGGCTGAGCACAGGATTCAAAAGTGGCATCACATACTCACAGCTTGTCCTGGCTGACGGGCTCTGCCCCTTGGTCATCTGACTCCATTTACCCCCGTGTGGATTGCCTGACTCGGTTCAGTTTCATTCTTGTTTTGGCTATTTCCTCATTTCTAGCCAGCACTCTGTAGAGGTTCTGGCAAGGGCATGGACTTAGAAATCAGATTACCTGGGTTTAATTCCTGTTCTACCACTTGCTCTCTGAGTGTCAGTTTCCTTCTCCCTAAAACAGAAATAGAACTTGTCTCAAACGGTTGTTGTCAGGATTCACGGAGATAAGTACAATTCCTGCCAAATATTTGTGTTCAATATGTGGCAACTGTATTGTTGTTATTATTAATTAGATGTTTTTGCTTTTAGCTTGACCTTATGTTACTTTGGCTTCATGACCTGATACTGCTTTCTCCTGCTTAATTCCACGGCACTGATTTCCTGTCCCAGCTTTCCTTGAGCTGGGTGCTCCCTCTTTCTCTCCCTCGCTTCCTCTCGTGGACGCAGGGTTCTGGGGTTAGGAGAGCTGCTTTTCTATTAGCAGCAGCATCATTGCACTTCGATCTCAGATGATAACAAATGTCTTTCAGACCTCACCACTCAAGGGGCCTGGTCAGCAGTGGAACTGACCTGTTGGTTTTGTCATCTTAGGAAACACTATAGATCACCTCCAGAATGATTTGGCTTTAGAAATCAATATTCATCATTGATGTGATTAAATTGACTGACTCACTTGGCCATTGCCTTATTCATTACTCATTCATTGATCAATTGAAGGTATGGCTGCAGAATCCCCATTCCAGGGACAATGATTCCAATGCCAGTGGTGTGGACGTTCAACTTTTTTTGATTCCAGCCAAGTTTTAGGTTGAACCGTTACTTGTTTTAATTTTGTATGTCTTAAGGAACCATCATTCAGTTATTAGCTTGAAATATCACCCCAAAGCCAAGTATGTTTTCTGTCTTGTAGGTTAGAGGCCAGGCTCCTGGGGCCTGGAGGAGGAAAGCAACAAAGCTCAGAGAATTTATCTCCTGTTTATACAGAACAGGTGGATGGAGGATTTCCTCCCTTGTAAGACTTTGTAGGACACATTTTTGTCTCTCTGAAGAATTGGTAGGAAAAAAAGTGGAGTTAAATAATAAAGAAAATTGCGTACTATGAACAAAAAAGCTTTAAAATGTTTTTACCTGTGGAATAAGGCATGGAAAAGCAGCTCTATTTTTAGATGAATCAATCTTAGCCTATCCTTTAACAATAAATAAATGAGGCACCTAAATCTCCATTAATTTTGAATACCTGTGATGCATCATTATAACCAATGGTTTGTTCTTTTGTCCCACAAATAAGCTGAGGACAGGCCTCACTTTAATATGAAATATACTGATTTTGTTGGATTCTATTGCATTCTCATGCTGCTAAGAAGTCTTTTCATGTTCAAATTCCACTGTGTTTTCAATGTCAGGTTTTTTTCTTTCAAAAGGAAAAGGGTCCCCTGTGGAAGTTTATGAAAGCTGACACATTTTCTTGTAAAATATCCTTCTGAGACCATATGGTTTATCAGTAAGCACATATTTTTGGACCTTTTAAAATGACTATTATGAAATTAATGCGAGATGTTTTTAGAAAAGTGAATGCTATTGACTCAGTAGGGCAGAATGCCTGTCTCCTTTGTGGTTGTTTCTCTTTATAATTCCCTGCAAAAGGCATTTGCAGATAATTAAAAAAAGGTATTTGGTCTGTGGAGCAAAAATACTTATCAAAAGAGGTTATATAACACATGCATGGCAGCCACTTGTCAAAGTTAAATATACCCATTTCTTTCCCCCCAAAGCCATTAGATCTATTACCACCTAATTGCTTGGAAAATTCATTTTCTTTTTCTCAAATCACAGCCTTAATTGAGGTCTGAAAGCTCACCAAGGGCCTCTTAAATCAGCAAACCTAACTTTTTTTTTTAATTCTTCTATAATTTAACTTTGTGGCTGAGGCCATGTTTTTTTCTTTGAGACACTTATGGCAGTCAGTACTAGTAGAAAAACCTCTTACTTTGAGAAATAAGAGAACCGGGTGCATGTCCTCCAGTTTCTGATAATCCACATTGAGGCCAAGAGTTCATAGCAAAGCGAACAGGTATTAATGCAAGCATATTATTTAATCCCACTTAAACTAGAAGATTTTAAACCAATTTATGTGGGTGTTTTATCCTAAATATTAGGAGGAGAAACACAAATCTATTCTTCATTCTGGTTGTGGACATCTGCCATCCATGTAGCCACCTGCGAGAGTACAAACCCTGGAGAATTTACATAACGAGAAATAATTTTCAGTTTTGGTTTATGACGTCTCAGGGTGCTTTCAAGCATAAATTATAATTAAAATACATAAATTGAGGTTTGAAATCAGATTTTTTTTTGAGATGAAGTCTTGCTCTGTTGTGTGGGCTAGAGTGCCATGGCGTCAGCCTAGCTCACAGCAACCTCAAACTCCTGAGCTCAAGCGATCCTCCTGTCTCAGCCTCCTGTGTAGCTGGGACTACAGGTGTGCGCCACCACCTCACCCAGCTAATTTTTTTTTCTACTTTGAGCTTCTGGCCAATTTCTTTCTATTTTTAGTAGAGACAGTCGGGGGGTCTCGCTCCTGCTGAGGCTGGTCTCGAACTCCTGACCTCAAGCAATCCTCCCACCTCGGCCTTCCAGAGTGCTAGCTGAAATCAGAATTAATTTTAATTATCTAAGAGAAATTAGAATAAATGTGATTTTTTAAAAAAAAAACACAGATGCAACCATTCAGGTTAGGGTTACTATTTCAAGGAGTCACCTTAGAAAGGCATAAACTAAATTGAAAAATTCTATCATTTCTCAAATGTTTTTGAAGCCCCTCTGTTAGAATTGAGTCAGACTTAGTTTTTGATTTGTGTCTCCTTATTAATTTAGAGTTACATTTTTGCTACAGATGATATTGCCCTGCCTGGGTACTTTATTCACCAAACATGACTCAGAGAGACCTCTTGTTTGCTTCAAAATTTACAAGGATATGATACCAGCAATTCCAAAATATTTTGTGTAACACCACCTCTCTGAATTGTCTATATGCTTCTTCTCCCACCACAGGATAACTTAGATTTAAAACTGGGAAGGAGTAAGGTGGGTGATTAATATTCATTACTCTCATTTAATTGCCATGAAAGTCCTATTAAGCAGGTTTTATCTTTGTTATCTAGATGAGGAAATAGAATCAAAATGCTTAAATGATTTAAGATCTCTTAGAGCTATTGGAGAATTGGGATTTATCTGGCACTAAATTTCTATTTTTTCTTATACATCCTACTATTGCTTTCCAGGGTGACAACATAATTGTCAATGACAACAACATTTCCAGGAATTCCAACATTTTGGAATTACAAGTCGTGTTTGTGAAAATTCAGTCTATTTACTTTTCAATTATGTTGTACGTGTACATGCCTATGTCAGCTTGGGCCAGTATATCAGACATATTTTTACTACTCTATTAGTGATTGTGCAGTTTTGACAGATGAGGAAAGGAGAACAAATGGCAAGCATTGTGACAGGAAGGCCATATAACATTGAGCACCATTAACAATAATACTGTTTTACCTCCCAGTGTTATAAAAATTGGCCTCATTAACTAAGATCAAGCAAATGAGCCAATAAGAAGAAAAACCCATTTCCAATAAACATATCTTAAGAGTAAATAAACCAGTGAGATGTGAGCCTGTGATTCTAACGTAAAAACCTCGGGAGAGATGGGCCAGAGATGATTTTGGCCTCTGTTTAGGACGATGTGTTTGAAGACAAAAGGGCCCCAAAGCATACTGAGTCCTTGGTTTAGGAGATCTGCATTCTGCTTGCTCAGAGAACATAAGTTTGAAAAGGAACAGCAATGGGAGATATGTAATAATCTAGCTGTGGGCCCAAAGAGTTTACTGTCTTTCCACATATCATCAATTACATCGTGTAAAAACACTGTTTACCATGTGCCAGGTGGGGTTACCAACTTGTCTTGCTTTGCCTGGGACTTTCCTTGTTTCAGCACTGCAAGTCCTATGTCCTTGGAGCCCATAAGGCCTGGATGATTGGTCTTTGATGCCAGGTTCTGTTTTAATGCTTTCTATTTAGTAACACATTGAGTCTTCACAGCAACCCTGTGTGGTAGGTACTATTATTATGCCTATTTTACAGATGAGGCAATGCTTGCATAGAGAAGTTACAAAACTTGTTTAGGGTCCCATGGCTAGCAGGGGACAGAGTCAGGATTTGAAATCAGGCAGCCTGGTTCAGTGTCAGGCTGCCTCTCAGGCTGCCTCTAGGACGGTTGCCTCTAGAAGTATCATGTTTTGTAATAAAGAGAGAAAGAGGGATTGTTGGGGATTGCAATGATGGCTAAAAACACAATCTTCCACTGCTGGTGCATATGTGAGCTATATAGGCAAGAAAACAGGCAATCACTATGTCTTGGAAAGAGAAACTTTTATCAGAAAGTAAGTAGAGCAAACTATTTGACTATGTTGTGACACAGTTAATAAGCCAACCGGATAGGTCAGGGGTGACATGAGACAATATGTAATGGGCCTAGGCTCCTGCTTGATATCGTTGGTCAATAAATAGAAGTATGTCATTGCCTTTGATAGTGGCACATGAAGGAGAATTGACAACAATGACAATGGCTGCAGAAAAGTGGAAATGATTGTTAAGGAGGAGTGTGAACCACTCAGGACTTCCAGGGAAGCAGATGATAGGATGGGCAAATTTGGGGTAGAATAAATTGTGATTGTCCCCAAGGCCATGATAGTGTTGGCCTGCAAATCTATGTGGTCCATGGAAGAGCCCGGGTTAAATGGGTATACACCACTGAGGATTTCTTGGTGGGAGATTCTTAGGCATATCCATGGTAAGATGCTGATTTGTTAGTATTAACACCACCACAACAACAACCACAAAAAACAAACAAAAACAAGAATAAAAGAGCAATACTTGCAACTGTTTTTAGAAGGCAGGAACTGGGCTATGTTGCTGTTAGGTATAGAGATTAGCAGGTTTCAGAGCTCTTCCCTGTCTTGGAAAAGAGTAAGCATTGTCATTCCCTGTAAGCCTGATCTATAAGAGGGTAATGCAACTGTTACTTGCAGGTTTGCTCAGGAATGCCTTGGATTTAGCATTGAAAGTCCCTTGTTCCAGGAGATCCCTTAATCCTGAGTGAACTGGAAAGTTGGCAGCTATATGAGCAGGCTGGCTTTGAACTCCTGACCTCGAGCAATCCACCCACCTCGGCCTCCCAGAGTGCTAGGATTACAGGCGTGAGCCACCGCGCCCGGCCAGCAGGCTGGCTTTGGAGCTACTCAGTCCCAACTCAACAGCTTGCTTGAAGCTACGTGACCTTGGGAAAATTACTTCACTTCTTTTTAGATTTAGTTTACTCATCTATAAAATGGTCATGATAAGAGTTCCTACTGTACAGTTTTTGTGAGTATTAAATAGTACTTATCTGTTCTTATTGCAGCCCCTTGCACGTAATAAGTGCTCAATAAATTTTAGCTATCATTAGGAAATACAAAAATTCTACAAAAGAGAAGGGTTTGTCTATACAATGCTTTGCTTTGTCCAAACCTTCCTAGTGTATTAAGACAGTGATGTCTTATAGTCAGTTTTGGTGTTCACCAAATATTTCTGATTCTTTGTTTGGGTACATGATAGGACTGAGGCTAGGTGTGACCATGTGACTTGCTTTGGTTAATGAAATAGGAGAAGTGATGTGTGTTATATCCCAGTGGAAGCTTTAAAAACTAGCACATTGCACACCATGCTCTCTTTCCCAAGAATGTCCCAGATAATGGCTGCTCTGTTATTTGGGACATTCCTGGAAAATGAGTCCTGAACTAATGATAAAATAAAGGAAAGCCACCAGTTGATCTGTAATAGACAAGAGGCATTAGTGAGAAAGAATCATTCCTTGCTTTAAACTGCTGAGGAATTCTGGGTTTGTTTGTTACCACAGAATAAACTAGCCTACACACCGAGGAAGTGACTAGCATAAGCTAGCCTATACACCAAGGCAGTGCAACGCATGGAATGCATAGGGAACTATAGTCAGAGTCCCTTTTCTGGGCATTTAAATAGATCACAGGCAGAGTTAACTGGAGATAAAAGTTGACACTTAAGCAGGAAGGTCGTAGCACAATACCCAAATGATGTAACACAGTTACTTTCCAACTGATCATAAACTCAAGTTTATTTTTGGCTTT
This sequence comes from Microcebus murinus, assembly GCF_040939455.1. Lineage (NCBI taxonomy): Eukaryota > Metazoa > Chordata > Mammalia > Primates > Cheirogaleidae > Microcebus > Microcebus murinus. The sequence continues at coordinate 64,472,187 of NC_134112.1, forward strand.
CAATTAGGTTTTGCATTTTGTTAAAGAGCAAGGTGACTCTGGGCATGCTTTATTGTGGTTTGGCTTGCATTGGCAATGATGTCAATCTGTGGTACATCGTGCTTGTGCTGTATTTTGCCTTGCCTTTGTTTGCTGTTTATGTGTAATGCCTTCAGCTGGACAGCCATTTACAACCCTGGCTGGATGACTATTCTGGGGAACTTCTAAAAAATATCCATATCTTGGCTGTACTCCAGACTATATCATTTTGCAGAAGGTCCCCAGGTGATTCCAATGCGCAGTTGGGGATTTTTGCCTGAACCAGATCATTAACTCCTTGGTGAGGTACTATGACCTGAAATTGTTCAATATCCTCTTTATGTCTGTTGTTAAGCAGGAGGCCAGGTCACAGAGGGCCCTGGGGCACCATGGAGAGGAATGGATGAAATGATTTAGTGGAGGGAAGACCATTATACCACATTTCTAAGTGGTATTAGCCAACCCAGAACAAGCACTCAGTGGGGTCTGACAGCATCTTTCTGGAGAGGTAATTCACGGCTGCAGGTGCCAATTAAACTGTTGTAGAATTTAGTGTGTTACAAATGTCCACATCATCAAGAAGGTGTGATCTCCTTAAGAAAGAATGGATCACTTCTTGGTAGACATGTTAAGGGACGTTCTCTACTTTTGTAAAAAGGTGATACTGATCTCCAAGCACTGTGGACAAGCTCACATTGGGAGGTGACATCTTGCTTCCTACTGTTTCTTTGGCTTCACTTGTAGCTGACCTTGGCTCTCTTACTGTGATCAGCTATTCATTGTCTTTTTGATACTGTCTTCTCCCAACTGACACACACTTGTGCAAGCTCTAGGGTTTTATTTTTGTCTATGTCCTCATTTGTGGTAATGAATGCTCCTCTATAGTTTGGATCTTCTGATCCAGAATCCTGGTGGTCACCTGGAGCCAGTGCTTGCTGAGTCTGGGGAGCACTGGCCAGGCTCCTCTTTGCTGCACTGCCCACCTGGAATGTTTCTATTTTTCAGCTCAGCCTGCCAGCTTATGCCCACCCAGGCTCTGCAGAGGCTGAATGAAGGCGCCTGCGTTTTGCAGCTTTTGTTGGCACCCTTGTCCTTTGATACTTACGAACTGATTGAGAGCTGCCTTATTCTAGGAGGAACCCTTTGCCTCTGTCTGACTTCCTACCTTTCTCACCTTCCCTGAGCGTTTAAATAGATCATAGGCAGAAGTTAATTGGAGATAAAAGTTTACAGTTAAGCAGGCAGGTTGTAGCACAATATCCATATAATGTAAAGTAACTGGGGCTCTCTCAGGGTCATTGAAATGTACAAAGGTATTCTTCCAATGCATTTTTAAAACCTAGATAAATTGTGTGTCATATAAAATGCATTATAAAACATTCCAATTGAGTCATTGGATTAAATGAACCTTTCAACACCTTGCAGAGGAAAAGAGATGGTATTTGGTGTGATAGAGTAGTCAACGCTTGGCTTCACACTTAGTGGTGCAGCAATCTTCTAGGTAGATTTTACTTAAAAAGGGAAATAAAAAGAAATAAACCAATGAACTCATGACTCTGTATTAGATATAACATATTTTCTTTTTAAATAAAGACTTCCAGGTTATTCTCAGGAAGGAAAATGATGCCTAAAGCTCCAACCTTCCTTTGACCCACTACTAAAGTGATATCTACTCTACCCCTCCCACAACCAACGTTCACTACCGCCTGTCAAATGATTGATTACACATATGCTAAAAAGCTGTCTGGATTTCTCTCTCTCTTTTCCCTTAAATAGCAAGTGTAACATTCTGCTAATGTCACAATTAACAGGAAGCTGGAAGCCAATTTCTGACTGGCGAACTAATCTAGAAGAATCAGAACAGATACAATCAGCATATTAAAAAGGGTTTAATTTCTTTATTCTTTAATTTTCTTTATTCTGACCCTATGTTTTAGAAATTGACATAAAAGATTCTATCGATTTAGAATTCATTTAATTAGCTTCATATTTGGGAAAGAGTGTAAGGTTACCTTTGGAGATACTTAATTTTATTTGTATTATATTGTAGTTCTACCTTTGTGGAGAACAATTGAGAGAAATTTTCTGATCCTTCACTGACTAAATTCCAAAGTCCACCTCTCTCATTCCTTTTCTCCCCTCATCTCATTTGCACCTTCTTTCTGTCTCTCAGCTTTCTGACCAAGTTGTCTACGATGTCCTCAGTTTATTTTCCAACTTAAAGGTAATATTTTGTTCAAGTATTTTTACCTTCTTGCTCTCCATTTGAATACCTATACTATGATTATTTTTCTTAGAATTTAAAGAACCTGAAGATAGAGGACTTGCTTCTGCTAAAATGATGTTCTTGGATTGTGATGATGATAAGCTAGAATATAGAAGAAAACAGATCTACATATGTTAAAATGGTTGTAAGAAACATTAAAATCCTTGGATAAAGTTTATATTATCATTTGTAGGTGACCTTCTTGAAAACAAGATCATAAGCACTGGTAAAATTAAAATTGATAAAAATTATTCTTTTCCTCTTGGAACTCCCCATGCAAATTTGTATTGAGCAACTACTTTATGCCTTATATTGGCTGTAGCTCTCCCAGGCTGTCTTTCATTCCAATCCCACTTGGACAGAGTCCCAGATTTTCTTGCAGGCCCTGGAGGGGATGGGGGATGAGAAAATGAGCTGAGATAGTGGCATGTGCAGGGTTGCTGTGGCAGAGTGGGGCTGGCCCTGTAGCTGAGAGAGGCAGGACCAACTGCCTCAATGAGAGGAAAGATGGGCTTAAATCAGACCATGGGGCCTTAATGAAATGGAAAGAGGCCAGGCCATGAATCCCACCAGCTGCCAAATTAGCAGCAGATGCCAGCAGAATGCCCGGGGAACATGCCCAGTAGCACTTCTGTGATTGCCAGTCCAGAGAAAAGCATAAGGATAGAGAATGCAACTCCCAGACCTCCTGTCCCTACTGTCAGGAGGACACAGAAAACATACTTCATGTACCAGATGTCCTTTTGGGGAAGAGGAGGGAGAGAATGAAGGCATCTGAAAGACTGGACATTTATCCAAAAAAGCCTAAGTTGTCTAGAGAGAATTAGATTAATTTGCAAGACAAGAATAAACTCAGTTTTTATCACCACTCAGCAGGTAGGTGCTAATGAGGAAGATCAGACTGCTTACAGACAAAATAAAGAGGCTGATTTTTTTCTGCACGTTTATGTGAAGTGAGAAAAATTTAGGGAACCTCTGCTGTGTGTGAGATGTGTGTGTAGGGGAGGGTCGATGGAGGGAGGCTTCATCTCAAATCCAAAAAGGAAGTAGTAACATAGCAGAAAAAATTTATAACTTGTCCTTGGGTGGTTCTGGCAAGTAGTGACCAGCATTTCTGACCCCCAACTTGCTCCCCTTACACACGAACACTGCCATCTATTAGACAAAATAGAATGAAATAAGGACTAATGAGAAATATAAGCAATACACAACGAGTGTGCAGAAAATTTACTATTAACACTGTTTGGGGAATCATGAAAGACTCTATTGTAGAAGCAGTCTTTGAGATGTACCTTGAAAGATGAGTAGAATTTCAAAAGGATATTGTGCAAGAGCTCAGAAGCAAGGGATTATAAAACATGCATAGGGAAAAATGAAATGTCCCGTTTTCCCAGGGTGTAGACAACAAGGAGGGAGGAAGTCAGGAGGTGCAGCTGAAAAGGCAGGATGGGGCCAAGCTGGGGGGCAGGACCAAGAGTTTGCACTTTATTCTATAGGACATTGGGATCCACAAGTGGAGTTAGTTCATCTCACACTTCTGCTGAAACTCCTCAATGACTTCTCTTGGACATCTTTGTATCCTAGAATGGATTTAATAACATGTCCTGCCAGGTGTCTCATGAGAAAAAGAAGTTCCAGGTCATATAAGTTTGGAAAATGTCCTACATCAAATTCTCCTTCATCGAATTCCTGAAGAGTCACACAGCACACATTTCTCTATTAAAAGCTCTAGGAAATCTTACAGTAAAGACACCTGTTTATCATTGTTTATTTCATTTAACCCAGAATTTCCTGGACCAATGAATTATGGAATAATTTTTTCTTTTTACATTAACCCTTATTAACATCCCCTGAAAGTAAGGTGTTCCTCTTTGACTTACAAGACTTGGATTCCTTGCCTGAGAGCTGAAACTTTTCGTGATCCTGTCCTCTCTGTGAAATGAAACTTCTTCAGCATTTTCTGAGCTGCTATATTCCTCAAGATTCACTTCTTAGTTTCTCTTTAGAAACATCTTTGTTTGTTGACCGGGGAAGAATTTGGTGGGTTTTTTTTTCTCTAATGAACCCTTCATAGTATATATTTATGATGATTGGTTTTCTCCACTGTTCTTTGAGCTCTTTAAGGGTAGTATATATACCTTTTCAATTTATGCATTTCCATCATTTAAGACAGTGTCTGGCACATAGCAAACACTCAACTTATGTTAAATATGTGAAATAAATGAATGATTCCACCTGTGCTCTACAAATAACTATGGCAGAGGTGTGGGAGATGAACTGGAGGAGAGAAGACAGTAGAAGCAAGGAGACTTGTGGAAACCTACTGCAGTTGTGAGAGAGAACTTAGGTCTGTCCCAGAGTAGCAGCAACAGGGATGAAAGAGGGAGGTAAGGTTCATCGAGCATCTGTTACATGCCAGGCAGTAGACAAGTTGCTGTACATCTTACCTTATCCTCACAAACACCTGGACTGGGCAGGTTATGGAAGTGTTCAGTTACACTACTCCTTTCTGAGAAGCTTCAGAGTGCCTGCCTTGTTAACAGCTCTCTTTTAATAAGGTCTCTATGCAGATGTAGCTGTGCTTTGCCCTGTGTGATCTGACCAGTTTAGCCACACTTGAGTGTATGAGGAATGAGCATCAGCTTCCAAGGCAGCCACCCACAGACTGGGCAGTTCTTTACAAGGGATAGATACCAAACTCTTTTCTAAATACAGAGTTCTATTCTGAGTAATAACTAAATCTGACCCTGTCTCTTTGGCAGCTTAAAAATGAAACACACAAAAAAGGGTACAGTGGGTATTAGAAGTGGAAGAAGAGAAATACACATACAAAAGGCAATAGAAGGAAGGCAATGGAAGTAGGAAGTTAGCCAGAGTCATGTCATGGAGAGTAGAGAGAAGTTAATTGGTGTAGAGTAGAAAGAAGCAGATGGAAAATAAGAAGCAGTGAAAGAGATTGTCACCATTTTGGCAGAGCTGCTAGTGTAGGGAGTAATAAATTCTCATCTTTGAGTGGATAAGTTTGAGTTCTGATGGGTCAACAGAGCAGCACCTGCCCTGTTTGAATGATGATCAACACCCAAGAGAAATGAAATCATTTTATAAAAGACACCTACACCCATATGTTTAGCACGATTCACAACTGCAGAGATATGGAACAACCTAAGTGCCCACAAACCAAAGACTGGATTAAAAAAATGTGGTACACACACACACACACACACACACACACACACACACACACACACCATGGAATACTACTCAGCCATCAAAAAGACTGAAATAATGTTTTTTTTGCAGCAACTTGGATGGAACTGGAGGCCATTATTCTAAGTGAAATAGCTGAGGAACAAAACACCAAATACTGTATGTTCTCACTTATAGGTGGGAGCTAAGCAATGGGTATGCACAGTCATACAGAGTGACTTAATGGACACTACAGGGGGCTATGGGATGAAATATTACCTATCAGGTACAATGTACACTATTCAGGTGATGGGTATATTAAAAGCCTAGACCTCTCCACTATGCAATGAAGCCACATAGCAAAGAAACCACTTGTACTCCCTAAATCTATTTAAACACACAAAAAATTAAATTAAATTGAAGAAAAATAAAAATTTTTAAAAAATTAAAAAAGGCCCCAATGTCCTGATTATATCTGAGTAGTGACTAAGAGAATTTCCCTTTCTTCCTGTTTATTTCTTTTTTAACTTATAAATTGATAATTTATAATTGTATACTTTTATGGGATACAAATGATGTTATGATTTGTAAGTGCAATGTAGAATAATTAAATCAAACTGGTTAACATAGCCATCTCCTCAGATACTTAATATTTGTTGTGGTGAGAACATTTCAAGTTTACTGTTAGCAATTCTGAAATGTACAATATTCTATTGCTAATTATATTCACCACGCTGTACAATAGGACTATAAAAAGTCATATTCCTCAGATTTTGTACCATTTGACCATCACCTCTCTATTCCCTCCAGCCCCCAGCCTTTGTAACCACCATTCTATCTCAGCTTCTGTGAGTTCAATTATTTTAGATTCTACATATATTTGAGAATCTAAGGTATCTGTCATTCTGTGCCTGGCTTATTTCACTTATCATAACATTCTCCAGTTCAATTCATGTTGTTTCAAATGACAGAATTTTCTTCTTTTTAAAGGCTATTATTCCATTGTGTTTGTGTGTGTATATATGTGTATATAGATATGTACATATGTGTATGTATGTATGTACATACACATACACACACTACATTTTCTTTACTCATTCACCTGTTGATGGGCATCTAGATTGATTTTATAACTTGGCTATCGTGAATAGTGCTGAATTGAACATGGGAGTCCAGACATCTCTTTGACAAACTAATTTCAAATCTTTTCAGTAAATACCCAGATGTGGGATTGCTGGATCATATGGTAATTCTATTTTTAGGTTTTTTAAGAAACCACCATACTGTTTTCCATAATGGCTACACTAAATAAAGTTCCTACCAATAGTGTACACGGGTTACCTTTTCTTCACACCTTTACCAACACTTGTTATCTATTAGTTTTTTTTTGATAATAATCATTCTGAGAGGTGTGAGGTGGCATTTCATTGTAGTTTTAATTTGCATTTCCCTATTGATTGGCAATGTTGAACATTTTTTCACATGCTTGTTGGCTATGTGTATGGCTTCTTTGGAGGAAGTCTATTCAGGACTCTTTGCCATTTTTTAATTGAGCTTTTTGTTTTCATGCTTTTGAGTTGTTTGGGCTCCTTATATATCTTGGACATTAACCCCTCATCAGATATACGGCTTGCACATATTTTTCTTCCGTCCATAGGTTGTCTCTGCACACTGCTAATTGTTTCCTTTGCTGTAGAGAAGCTTTTTTTTTTATCCTATATAAATCTTTATAATATTCTGAGATAATATCCTGAGATTACTGGAACTTCTCTCTTTTCCTTGAGCCTGAGACAGCCTAGCACAGCATTATTGTTCTAATTTTTACAGGTGAGGAAACCAAGGCTCAGAAATGCTAGATATTTTGCTCAAGCTCATCAAACTAGTAAGTACTAGAGACTGAAGCAGAAGCCGGATTTGTTTGACTCAGAGCCAATATTATATCTAATTCAATCTAAAACTTCCACCAGCTGGGAAGCAGAGAATGGATTCAAAAAATATTGCAGAATTACCATTCCATGGTGCTTGGTGACTCTTTCATTTGCATATCATTAAACAAAAGGTCTTAGAATGTTTTTTCTCTTCTCCCATGTTTTTTTTTTTAACCTCCATTTGCACTGTAGGAAGGTGACATCGAATTACAGACTCAAAGGGCTGCAATGCTATTAAGTCCACTTCTTTGTTTTTTTTTTTTTTTTTTTAATTTCTGAAACACTTGTGAATTTGCCTCAGCCTAACAGCAGAGACTTCTCAGATACAATAGCTCTTGATTTTTGGTACTCATGAAAAGAGAAAGCTTTTGTGCTACCTACTAGTCCACATAGGAGAAAGAAGCATAGCACCTAGTTCCACAAAATTCACAAGAACATTCCTTACCCTTCATCGCTGCAACACAGCATTGGACAAGTCTTGGCCTAACCCTCTGGCTTCAGGGAAGACCCCACCTACGCTTTCTCTGTGGGACTTCCAACCAAATTTTGTTAACTCGATCTCCACACATTTAAAGACAATTGAGTCAGACACAAGGTGGTCTGAAGTTTATCCTTTACAGATATGTAGCAAGAATTGCATTTTGAAAACTCATCATGTGAAGACGACTGGCATGAACATTGTGCTTTCTATACACAGTGCTATGTGGGAAAACGGGTGTGTATTCAGTGTCTGTTTTCCATCATAAACTCCATGAAGTCAGGGACCAGGTCTTTCTTGTTTGTCACTGCATGTCCAGCTCTAGTTTGGCGTCTGCCACATAATAGTTACATGTTATGGACTGAACTGTATCCCCACAGAATTCATATGTTGAAGCACTAACCTTCAATGTGACTGTATTTAGAGATAGGGTCTTCATGGCGGTGCTTAAGGTTAAATGAGGTTGTAAGTGTGGGGCTCTACTCTGATAGGACTAGTGTCCTTACAAGAAGAGGAAGAGAGATCATAGATCTCTCCTCTCTCTCTATCTCTCCACACACACACAGAGCAAAAGCCATGTGAGGACACAATGAGAAGGCAGTCGTGTATACACCAGGAAGAGGGGCCTCACCAGAAACCAACCTGAAAGGCACCTTGATCTTGGACTTCTAGCTTCCAGAACTGTGTAAGAAAATAAATTTCTGTTGGTTAAGCCACCTAGCCTGTGGTATTTTATTAAGACAGCCCTAGCAGACTAATACACTATACAAAAAAATATTTTTGTAAAGAAATAAAGGAAAGAAGAAGGGCACATAGAAGAGATCTGTCTTTTCCGCTGACTGGATTGTATGACGTTGGGCAGATCACTGCAGGTGCCTCTACTTGAGCCTCTATTTCCTAACAGACATAATACAGATGAAAATAAGTCCCCTTTGTCATGGTTCTGGGGAGGAGTGAATAAGAGAGTATATGAAGTATAAAATACTATTCAAATGTTAGTTGCTCTTGTTTAAGAAACTATTCCCCCCAATATTAGTCACTTCAGCAAAAGCACTCACTCAGTTACTTTCGATTGTGGATTAATGAGGACTGCTTGCTAGACTGTGAGGTCTAGAAACACCAGCTTTAATTTTTGACTGCAGAAGTAGTGAAGAAATACTGGAATCTGTGTTAGATGATAAAATAAATGTGTTTTAAGGAATAAAAAGGATATGATTGTCATATTTCTTTGACTTCTCTAGCACTTTCTTGCCATACTTTTCAAAAACAATGCATATATACGTCTATGTAAACAAAGGCTGTAAGATTCTGTCATATTTATATTTCAGTTGTATCACATTAAAATTTGTGGAACTCTCCTGTCTGTGTTAAATGCCATCAACAGTAAGGGGTAATGCAAGCCATTCCTTGCAATCTGGTACTGATGTCTTCCTTCTGTTCCTGAATCCTTGCATAAAACAAACAAAATAAAAAGATTAAAAAATTGCCACACAGCACCAAGGTATCCATGGACTTTTAGGGAAGCTTTATGAAACAAGGTAGAGTGAGTTTCAGTTATTCAGGACGATTAGGTTCTAGAGATCTGCTATACAACATAGTACCCACAATTAACAATACAATATTGTACATTTTAAAATATGTTAAGTATCCTTACCACAGAAAGCAAACACACACACACACACACACACACACACACACACATACACACACGTGTTCACACAAAAGAACACAAGGAAATTTTTGGAGGTGATGGATATGTTGAGTACCTTGATTATGGCGAAGGCATCACAGGTGTACACATGTGCCCAAACTCATCAAAATGTGTACATTGACTATGGGCAATTTTTTTTGTGTATCGATTATACCTCAATAAAGTTGGAAAAAAACACCAAAAATCAAAAAGTGGTCTGCTGGAAGAAGTTTGTACTGGCTTGTAGGAGCCAATTCTTATATTTTCATGAATTTGGGAGATTATTATTCAGCATAAACATTATTAAAAATTAAATGATATAACCTTACAATTAGATAAATTTATAAATTAAAACACAGGTAATACTCAAGACATATCACCTTCTAATGATTATACTCCATTTTATGATTACGAACTTGAAGTTTATGTCTATTGTGTTTATATGAAGGAAATAGAACCTAATGGTGAGCTACTGCACATCTCTTCCCAACTGTGTGTGCAGTGATGTCACCTTGGTTGAAATCAGCCCTCCTAGGCTTATTTATACCATGGAACTTGGCAAATGCTACAAAACTGGGCTCTCTTGCGCCCTCCACTGGAGACATGGAGGTTAAACACTAACCCACAGATGACAGGGGGCAACAATCAGAAGTAACTGCACGTGACTCTTCAAGGTGCTGTCAGGGTTGGTTTCTCATTCAAGGTGCCCTGGACAATGAACCAGGCTTCTCCCAGTGGCGGATGGGAGTGGGGCTATGCCAAAATCAACTTTCCATGGGACCATGTATTTCTCTCCAGCAGGGGATGCAACATCTCATGTGCCCTAAAATCTCCAAAAGCTGGGCAGCTGGTGTTCCAGACACATCCTGTGACAGGCTGCCACCAAAACAGACTGCCCGGGGCAAGCAACCTGTGTACTCCCCCAACCGACAAGGCTACCTTCTCATGTTAGTCCAACACAGAGGGCACAATAACCTGGTGCAAAAGGCCCCGCGCTGGAATGCAAACTCCCACTGTGGGCCCAGCAGAGCCCACGGCCTCGGTATGCATCCTTGTGATGTAACGGGCAGAACAGCGGGACTCAAGATTTTGCTTCTCTTTAGGTGTGAATTTACACATTCCCTCCTCCCCCTTCCACCTGCTTGATTTCTGATGGACGTTATTTCCATACGTGCATATGAATGTTGCTCAATTAGTTCCAATTTAATGGTGAGTACATGTGGTGTTTGTTTTTCTTGTGATACTTCACTCAGAAGTATGGTCTCCAGTTCCATCCAGGTACAGGAGGTATTAGTTCATCACATTTTTATGGCTGAGTAGTACTCCATGGTATACATACACCACTTTTTATTAATCCACTCATGTATTGATGGGCACTTGGGTTGTTTCCACATATTTGCAGTTGTGAATTGTGCTGTTATAAACATTTGAGTGCAGGTGTCTTTTTTATAGAATGCCTTTTTTTTCCCTTTGGGTAAATATCTAGTAGTGGGATTGCTGAATCAAATGGTAGTTCTACTTTGAGTTCTTTGAGGTTTCACCATATTACTTTCCATAGAGGTTATACTAGTTTGCAGTCCCACCAACAGTGCATGCGTGTTCCTCTCTCTTTGCATCCATACCAGCATTTGTCGTTGTGGGACGTTTTGATACAAGCCATTCTCACTGGAGTTAAGTGATATTTCATTGTGGTTTTGATTTGCATTTTCCTGATGATTACAGATGTTGAGCATTTTTTCATGTTTGTTGGCCATTAGTCTGTCTTCTTTTGAAAAGTTTCTGTTCATGTCCTTTGCCAACTTTGTAGTTGGGTTGATTTTTTTTTTGCTGGTTTTCCTGAATCTGAGTTCTATATAGATTCTAGTTATCAGCCCTTTATTAGATGTGTAGCATGCAAATATTTTCTCCCATTCTGTAGGTTGTCTGTTTGCTCTACTGATTGTTTCCTTGGCTATGCAGAAGCTTTTTAATTTGATCAGGTCCCATTTATTTTTGTAGTTGTTGTGATTGCCTTTGGGGTCTTCTTCATAAATTCTTTGCCTAGGCCAATATCTAGAAGAGTTTTTTCAACATTTTCTTCTAAAATTCTTATAGTTTCATGCCTTAGGTTTAAGTCTGTTATCCATCGTGAGTTGATTTTTTTTTTTTTTTTTAATTTTTTTTTTTTTTTTGAGACAGAGTCTCACTTTGTTGTCCAGGCTAGAGTGAGTGCCGTGGCGTCAGCCTAGCTCACAGCAACCTCAAACTCCTGGGCTCAAGCAATCCTCCTGCCTCAGCCTCCCGAGTAGCTGGGACTACAGGCATGCGCCACCATGCCCGGCTAATTTTTTTTTTTATATATATATCAGCTGACCAATTAATTTTTTTCTATTTATAGTAGAGACGGGGTCTCGCTCTTGCTCAGGCTGGTTTTGAACTCCTGACCTTGAGCAATCCTCCCGCCTCGGCCTCCCAAGAGCTAGGATTACAGGCGTGAGCCACAGCGCCCGGCCTGTGAGTTGATTTTTGTTACTGGGGAGAGGTGTGGATCCTGTTTCAATCTTCTACATGTGGCTATCCATATTTCCCTGCATTGTTTATTGAACAGGGATTCTTTTTCCCCAGTGTATGTTTTTGTCAAAGATCAGGTGGAAATATGAAGATTGGTTTTATATCTGGGTTCTCTGTTCTGATTCATTGGTCTGTCTCTGTATCATGCTGTTTTGGTTACTATATCCTTGTAGTATAGCTTGAAGTCTGGTAAAGTGATGCCTTCCAATTCACACCTAATGGCTATAATGCACACTATTGGGGAGATGGGCACATTTATAACTTTGACTCAAATGGTACAAAAGCAATTTCTGTAACCAAAATGTTTGTACCCCCACAATATTCTGAAATTTAAAAAAAAAAGTTGGTAAAAGCAAAAAAACCAAAAAGATATTTTGCTACTCCTACTTTTCCCTTCCCTCAACAATGCTGTAAACCATGCCATCTAACGGTGTGGGATGAGTCCTGAATTCTGGGGCATGTGAGATGAGACACAAAGCCAGCAACAGAAAGAAGAAAATAACAAACCTAACAACTTTGAAAGCTATGTTAATGAGACCTAGCTATTTACATAGCACCTATTTCATTTTTTGGCTCATGTTCTGAAAATTTCTTGCTTATTACATTTTAGAAATTTGTTTTTACATCATAGTATTATAAAAAGATGGTTTGCAAATATATATATATATATAATACACTACATCATGTTGGAATAAATTAAAAATAAGAGAATACGAGAGAATTTGGACAAATGGAATATAAGTAATAGAAGGAAAGAAATCCTGGAATATATAAATGCTAGTCACGATAGCCTGTATCCTTGCAAGTGGTGTTTCACAAGTTTTTTCTAGCAGCCATCAAGAAAACACAGACATTATATTCACAGGATCCTTAAGGGACCCATGAACAGACTATTTAGGAAAAGTACAACTATTCTTGATACTGTGACAATAGGATAGTTCTTGATATAGTGAGTGATGCCCTCAATAATACTCTATAATTAATATAACATTTAATTTCATTGTGCTGTTTCCTATAATGGCTTGATGTAAGTTGATATTAATTTCCATCGTCTCTGCATTAATGAATTTGGCAAACGCCTCAACTAAATTTGGTTATATATGCATTACCTCTGTCAAGTTTTTACTCCATCATCCTGATTTTACTTGATCCTCTGTTTTGGGTTCCATTGCTGTTTTCTGTCTTCCTTTGGTATTTGTTGCAAATGTCACTTATCATATTGTGACATTTATTAATTACAGAAAACTCTCAGTCTTTTGGTCTATAAAATGATTAAAGCTTAGACTGAAAATAATGATATTTACATCAATTGTATTAATTAGAAAGTTTGATACAGCCAATATGATTTTCAACATTTTTGACCCTAGCATGTTATTATCAAGGTATGCTTTTTTTAATCCAGGGAGCTCTTGCTCTTATCTCTGTGTGCCTTAGGCTTTCTGAGTAGTCAGAGTGACATTTATTCTTTTCGGCATGAAAAACAATGTCTAAATCAGGTCCAATCTTACAGGATTCACTCTGGGTGGAGTATGGCAATTATTTTTTTTTTTTTGAGACAGAGTCTCACTTTGTTGCCCAGGCTAGAGTGAGTGCCGTGGCGTCAGCCTAGCTCACAGCAACCTCAAACTCCTGGGCTCAAGTGATCCTTCTGCCTCAGCCTCCCGGGTAGCTGGGACTACAGGCATGCGCCACCATGCCCGGCTAATTTTTTTTTTTTATATATATATCAGTTGGCCAATTAATTTCTTTCTATTTATAGTAGAGACGGGGTCTCGCTCAGGCTGGTTTTGAACTCCTGACCTTGAGCAATCCGCCCGCCTCGGCCTCCCAAGAGCTAGGATTACAGGCGTGAGCCACAGCGCCCGGCCATGGCAATTATTGTATTAAATCTTACTATGTGTCAGGCACTTTGCTACATGCTTCACATATGTTATTTCATTTAACCCTCACAACACAGAGGTTGCATATTTATTACTTAAATTTTATGGCTAAAGCAGCTGAGGCTCAGAGAGGATAAATTAACTTCCCAATATCACCCAGGGAGGAGCAGAATTTTAACTAGAGTCTTTTTGACACCAAAGTATGGGCTTTGAACTCCTGGTTGAATGTGTTACTTTTTAAAAAATTGATTTCATTTTTTAGGACAGTTTTCGGTTCACAGCAAAACCGAATGAGAAGTACTGTACAAAGACTTGCCATGTACCCCACCATGCACAGCTTCCCATTTTCCACATTCCCCCACAAGAGCGGTGTATTTGTTACAATCCATGAACCTACATTGACACATCATCATCACCCAAAGTCAACAGCTTACATTAGTGTTTCCTCTTGGGGTTGTGCATTCCATGGGTTTGGACAAATGTATCAAGATGTATCCTATGTGTTTTCACTATTTCACACATTTGCTCAGGTAAGGTTCCTCTGCACACTGATGAAATCTCTGCGGGTCCAGAATCCAGTTTCAAGAAACTTGGTGCTTTCAATTCACTTAGAAACAATAAGCTTTTGGGGGACTCACTCCAGGCTAACATGGCACATGGATTTATTTATAGACAAGTGCTAACATTAATATTCAGTGGGGATTTGCTTTTCTTGTCACTGGAAAACCCTTATCTAAGATAGCCCTTTCCATTATCAAGATTCCCTGGAATTCAGTTTGCTAACCAAAAAATTGTGAGGCAAACATGAACATATGAGATCCTGGTAAAATAAATTGAGTACTATTGAAAGATATTTCTTTTGATTGTGGCAGACATTAGAAATTTACACCATTCAGTACATGGTGTAAATTTGACTAGTGACTTGTATCATTTAGATTCTAGGTATCCGGATAGACTCCAACAAATGATTATTTTTCAACTCTCCATTTTTTAAACTTCATGCAGATTGCCACTTCATCTTGTTTGCATTTATTAATAAAATGTGGTCTTCCAGGTTATCTGAAGTCAAAGCTCAGGCTGTAGAGATTTAGTTCCCCAAGGAGATACAGACACACACCAGTTTCCTGCACAATTCATTTCAAAGTGCCTCGAGTCAATCCTGCAGAAGGCTAATCACTTCCACTATGATGTTAATTAATATAAACTTCAATTTCAGAGGATCACTTTTCTGATGTTGTTTCCAATTTTTGTGAGTGACTCTTACTCAGGCTTTGGAGTTGGTTATACACTGATTATAAAAATGGAGGCAAGAATATTTTACTTTTGCTTTACCAGGGCTCACTGGAGACTGGGAATATAGCAATAATGTGGCATATATGTGTGACAATTCGTATGTGTTTAAGGTTTATTTATTTTTACTTAGGATCTGAAATGAAGGTGTCAGATGTATTAAAGTAATATAAAGAATCACTTGACAGAATAGAAGTCTTAGAGAAGTAAATAAAGCAAATTATAAAAACATAAATCTCATTGTTTCTCTCAAAATCCGCCTTGAACCAACCCCAATCCTGCCCCCCGACTTAGACTGCTTATGACAGTTTGACAAAGTGAATTCCACCCTGATTCAACCTCAATTGCGTATCTCATGTTATCAGGGCAGTTTTATTCTCCTGGGTTCCCAAAACCAGGATCTGCCAAATTAAGTGTCACTTTCTATTGAGTATGGAATGTGAGCTACTACCTTCAAAGGGACACGGTGAGAAGAACTCATTTTCCCAGCCTTTCAGGTGACAAGGCTTTGGTTTATCAGTATCAAATTAACAAATGCAATGTCTGAACATAAACAAAGAATGTAAGTCTGTCACTAGTGACTGTGGATTTAGTTCAAAACCTTAGTGGTCTGCTCTCAGGCTATTCTTTAATTATGATAAATAGCAATTGGAAATTTAACAAAAAGAGAGACATCAAACACACCTTCATCTCCTGCTTAAAGTTCTTCAGTTTGAAACTGTGAAACCTGTGCTGGATTCATGTCTCAAGATTGACTTTTTTCTTTTTTTTGTTAAGTACATTGCTGCTTAAATGGACAAAAAATATCCAGTTTGGAAGTCTATTTTCTTTCTTTTTTTTTATTTTTTGAGACAGAGTCTCACTTTGTTGCCCAGGCTAGAGTGAGTGCCATGGCATCAGCCTAGCTCACAGCAATGTCAAACTCTTGGGCTCAAGCGATCCTCCTGCCTCAGCCTCCCGAGTAGCTGGGACTACAGGCATGCACCACCATGCCCGGCTAATTTTTTCTATATATATATTAGTTGGCCAATTAATTTCTTTCTATTTATAGTAGAGACGGGGTCTTGCTCTTGCTCAGGCTGGTTTCGAACTCCCGACCTTGAGCAATCCGCCCGCCTTGGCCTCCCAGAGTGCTAGGATTACAGGTGTGAGCCACCGCGCCTGGCCTGGAAGTCTATTTTCTAAATGAAAATGATTTTGATTTTGAGTTTTTAAGACAATCAGGCTAGTTGGAGAATCAGTCCTTTGTATTTTCCAAGCACAAAGTACAGGGTGTGAGGAGGAAGCTCTGTGGCTAGCTTGTGCTCCAGCGCAGGCTTTGGAAATTGGGAGAAAAGGTGAGTGGCAGCAGGCAGGTGCGACATGCTCTTTATCGTCGGAGGGGTACGGCAGTGGCAAAAAGCATGGCTGAGAACATGGCAGGCATCTATATATGGCTCTGAACAACAGTGGCAACATGCCATGGGAAAGGGTGATCTCATGGGTTCACACAGGAGATGGGAAGATAAAGCCACCCATACTGGGCAGTGACCTACTAGCCAACCTTGGTCTTTTCATGTAGATAACCAGACAGTGAGGTCCTTAAATATGGTCCAGTTATCAGTACAGACATGCAAGGGTGATGGCTCATGCACGATCACGGCACATAGTTGAGCCCATTGGCTGCTCTGTCCCTGTCCCCGTTTCAAACCAAATTTTATTATGATTCATGCTTCCACAGGAGGGAGACTCTGTCCTTCAAGGTATGGGCTTGCTTTCCTGGATGGCTATTACTGTCCATGGGGCTAAGGGGTCAAGACTGGATCTGTTGGTATATGCCACGCCTCCACTGGAGGAAAACCTTGTCCTTCCAGGTATGGGCTCTCTTGCCTAGGTATTACCATGGTCTGAGGGTAAGCATCACACACAAATTCAATAGGACTCAGTACTGTTTGCAACTCTTCAGTCAAAGGTCTGGAGCTGAACTCTGCTCGTTGCTCCAAGTAAGCTCCCACTTCTCCAGAGTGGGCATCTGGGCTACTCATCATCATGAGCTGGTTCTCCATGACCTCACCCATCCTGCTATGGGGTATGTGGTAGCACTAGCACCTTAGACGGCCCACCGTAGCCATCTATGCAGGCTGGCTGTCCAGAAACCGCTCAGGGTTTCCACAGATTAGGGAGCAGTCAGCTCCCGAGTCCTCCAAGGCCAAAACCCACTGCACATTCATAGGGGGCCAATGAATAGCAAGTTCCACATGTGGCCTCCAGTCATCTGGGGTCCCTTCTAACTGGGTGCCTTGGCCTAACCCCTAATCTATATCAAAGAAGGGGGTTTCAACTGCAAAATCGTGCAGCCGCACATTGTGGGGCTCTTTGACGGGCATCTCAGTTCCCCGTCTCATAAAAGGGCGCTTTTATGAATTGCTGGTGGGGAGCCAGCTGATTCCACAAAGCCAGCAATACCTCATTAGGCTGTTTGTCTATCTTCTCTTTAGCAACTCCTGCTAGTAGGAGGTCTAGCCACATCTGGGTTTGAGACACCTTCTGGGCCCCTTGTACTGCCTTCTTCTGCAGGGGGCCCGGAGCTCGTGGGCCCTTCTTGGGTCTTGTAGCATAGGTGCTCATCCCTTCCCCCCTTTCTGCTCTTCGGCATCTCCCAGAGCCGCCATGGCGGTGGCGCCCTCATGCACCCACTTCCCCACATGGAGAGCGAGCACAGCTGCCAGTGAGCCAAACGGAGCGGGGGAGCTGTGGCTAAGATTGGGTCACGCATTGCCCCCCTCCCCTCCCGAGTATTTTCTCATAGAAAGTTTGATGGCGAAGAGTGGAAAATCATGGAAAAATATGATACGGCAAAAAGGGACTTATCTAGTGGTAATAAACTGAGGAGAACTTAGCAAAATGCATTCAGATTCTTCTTGCCATCACTGTGTCTTTGGAGATAAGGATGTCCCCTTCCTCCACATTTAGGGAGGCCACCTCTCACATGAGGGTCTTATGACCTGCTTCAGGAGGAGGGCAGAAAATGCATTCAGATTCTTCTTGCCATCACTGTGTCTTTGGAGATAAGGATGTCCCCTTCCTCCACATTTAGGGAGGCCACCTCTCACATGAGGGTCTTATGACCTGCGTCAGGAGGAGGGCAGAAAATCCTTCCTAGGTTTTATGACCTGCTTCAGGGAAGAAGGGTGAGAGAAGGTCACAGAATGACTTTCCTGCCTCTGCAGTTTTCTCAAATTCCTTCAGTGTAAAATATTCAATACACCAAATATTTGTCATATTTTGGGATACTGTTTCCTCAACTTCATAATCCTCAAGTTCCAAATACCAACCAACATCTCAATGATGGAAATTTGTTAAAGGCTTAAAGCCAATAGCCACGCCATCATTTGATGTTAAGTGGAATTGTCTTTGATCTTACATGACATCCCCAACCTTCCCCTTCAAAGCACTTGCTCTTTTTCTTGATAATGCCTGGCCCACGCCCACTTTGCTGTGCAGTGCTCTCTGCACCCTGGGTCGAGGTGCTTGCCTCTGCTTTTTCTTCTAGTCCTTCCTTATCTGTTTTTTTGTTTTGTTTCTTTTTTTTTGAGACAGAATCTTGCTCTGTTGCCTGAGCTAGAGTGTGATGCTGTCAGCTGAGCTCACAGCAACGTCAAATTCCTGTGCTCAAACAATCCTCCTGCCTCAGCCTCCCAAGTAGCTGGGACTGCAGGCACTCACCACCACACCACCATCATGCCTGGCTAATTTTTTCTATTTTTAGTGGAGATGGGGGGGGGGTCTTGTTCTTGCTCAGGCTGGTCTCGAACTCCTGACCTCAAGTGATCCTCCCGCCTCACTTGTAAACCTGCTAGGATTACAGGTGTGAGCCATTGTGCCTGGCCCCTTATCTCTTTTCTTACCTCTGGAAACAGTATGACTGCTTCCCGTCTGAATTTGCTCAGGTTTTCAAGACTTAATATGTACCACAGTGCATTATTTTCTTTCCCTGTCTTTCCCTTTTTCTTCATTTATTCCTGTCTAGATAACTCGAATGACAACCTCTTAGTGCAGTGGCAGCCTCTTTGGTGGGTGCTGTTGTAAAACAATATATATCTTTTCCCTTTTTACTCAGAAGAGCTGAAGTCTTTTGTGGTCAAAAGAAAATTAGTAGCAGCTGAAAGTGGACTTTTAATGACACAAAAACCTAATTGTTTTTCAGCTTTCACTTTAAATCCTACCTCGCCTCTTCCACGAGTTCCTAATAATTCATCAGCTAAATAATGTGGTTTCTACTAAAGATTCTGACATTTAATTCTCTGCCTGTGCAGGTTTATTGCCAGTGTGAAAACTGCTGTGTCTTTTTAGTGTAATTTTAAACAACAAGCATAATAAAAATATAAAATAGTGTTTAAGATGTATCTAATAAGAAGATCTGGCATCTTCTTTGAGAAATGGTTGGATAGAGAGATATGGATCAAATTTGGAGCCTTCTCTCCTAGCCTCAGGTCATTATTTGAATAAGTATGAGCTGATTGGACAGGGGGAAGATCTATCTGTACTTTAAACTATGATTCATATCTATTTATTTTTAAAATTTTAAAATAAAGAGTAATTTTTGAGATGGCAAAAATTAGGAATTAGACACGGAACTTTTCAAATTTTGATGGTTGCCATCCTTGAAATGGTTGATTACAAAATATCCCACAAGTAGTGCATTGATTATTTCTATCTGAGGCAAGACTCTTAGTCTGTAATTCTGATAGTTGGGAGGCAGGGTACGGGTGGAAGCATAGTCTTACAGATCGCATCAGCAATTGGGGTAGCTGCTAGGTGTCAAAAGTGCTGTAACTCTAGTAACGTGTGTGCCCAGGATTCACTGTAAGGTACGGAATTCTGGGTGTAGTTTACAGAATGATTTAATTCAAGTCCAGTTAGATGACAGAGGGCTTCTCCAGACTCAAATTGGTTCAATATCTGAGGTAGCCCTGGGTATGGATTAGGTTTGCCCAATTAATAAATTCAAATGTGTAGAAGAGTAATGAGTCAGGTAAAGACATAATCCCTTTGAGAGAGGACTACAGGAGCAAGATTAAAAGAAATAGAGTACTTGGGCAGTCCCAGGTTGGTGCCATCTGTCCTATTAACTTCTGATATGATAAATTATTACTTAATGTAATCCAGCCCTGGGTTCATGTGGGGGCTGGGCCTAGAAGAAAGGATGGAGGGATGTAAAGAATATGAGCAAAGGTGAATGAAGGGTCAAGTGAAAACACCTGCCCAAAGCTGCTTGTTTGCTGCATGCAAAGCAGCTGACCCGTATGGAAGTTGTTAAAGAAAATAGCAAACGGCCCTGACCCTTTGCACGTGTCCTTGGAAATAAACAGGAGGAAGAAGTTAGCTGAGGAGGCCATTTTCTCCTTCAGACTGTGGCCTGTACTCTTTTCTCGAAACATCTGTGTTTGGAATAATTACTCATTTCTTCCCTACCAAGCTCGGGAGCAAAAAGCAGCCACACAAGTGGTAACCCCGACATGATTCGGGAATCTACATGTCCAGTGAGCGTTTTCGTCGTCGGGACTACAAGGGGAATCATCCAGGTAAGGGAGGGTCCTGCCCGCTGCTTTGGGAAAGGGACCGATGGGTGTAGTTTCAGAAGGGGATTTCTAACATGGGGTAATTGCTGTCGGAAGATCAGCGACTCTATCTGTGCACTTTGCACAACTCTTAAAAGCTGCTCCGTGTTCTGTTGGACCAAAAGCCTTACAGCAGCTCTTACGTGCAGTAAGGCGACGTTGCTCCCGGTTCCCAGATGAGGGCTCGGTAGATTTAGAACTCTAGGAGTGAGTAGGGAAGTCGCGGGGGCCGAGTCGCTATTTGACAAAGTGGATTAAGGGTTACACGGCCTTTCTATGTCTATTTTTCCTCATCTACAATATGGGAATAATATTAATCTGTTATTGGGTTCCCGTAGGGATTAAGTGAATTAACATATGCAAAGCACTTAGAAAGTTGTCTAGCACACAGTGATTACTTATAAACATCAGTGTATCAGTGTGGGTGTGTTCTTATTGTTGTTCTAATGGAACAATCACGTCCCCCCACCTTTGCCACCCCACTCCACTCCACTTTGCTGGCCCCAGAAACTTGGGGTCTTCCTGCCTGTCCCAACACACACACACACACACACACTCTCTCCCTCTCTCCCCCCTCCCCCCTCCCTCTCTCCCCCCTCCCCCCTCCCCCCTCCCCTCTCCCCCCTCTCCCCCCTCTCCCCCCTCTCCCCCCTCTCCCCCCTCTCCCCCCTCTCCCCCCTCTCTCCCCCCCCTCCCCCCTCTCTCCCCCCTCTCTCCCCCCCTCCCCCCTCTCTCCCCCCTCTCTCCCCCCTCTCTCCCCCCTCTCTCCCCCCTCTCCCCCCTCTCCCCCCTCTCCCCCCTCTCCCCCCCTCTCTCCCCCCCTCTCCCCCCTCTCCCCCCTCTCTCCCCCCCTCTCCCCCCTCTCTCCCCCCCTCTCCCCCCCTCTCTCCCCCCCTCTCTCCCCCCCTCTCTCCCCCCCTCTCTCCCCCCCTCTCTCCCCCCCTCCCCCCCTCCCCCCCTCCCCCCCTCCCCCCCTCTCTCCCCCCCTCTCCCCCCCTCTCTCCCCCCCCTCTCTCCCCCCCTCTCTCCCCCCCTCTCCCCCCTCTCTCCCCCCCTCTCTCCCCCCCTCTCTCCCCCCCTCCCCCCTCTCTCCCCCCCCTCCCCCCCCTCCCCCCCCTCCCCCCCTCTCTCCCCCCCTCTCTCCCCCCCTCTCTCCCCCCCCTCTCTCCCCCCCTCTCTCCCCCTCTCTCCCCCCCTCTCTCCCCCCCTCTCTCCCCCCCTCTCTCCCCCCCTCTCTCCCCCCCCTCTCTCCCCCCCCTCTCCCCCCTCTCCCCCCTCTCCCCCCCTCTCCCCCCCCTCTCCCCCCCTCTCCCCCCCTCTCTCTCTTCCCCCTCTCTCTCTTCCCCCTCTCTCTCTTCCCCCTCTCTCTCTCCCCCATTTTCAGTATCTCACCAGGGCCAGGCTCTCTGCCTCACAGAGAGACTAATTCATACTTTTGGGGAAAGAATATTAACGGTTAAGTTCAGGAGCTTTGGATCCAGGGAACTTTGGATCCAGGAAGCTCTAAATTGCAGTATTAGTTTAGACACAAAGTGTGTGACTGGGCAACTTAACAGCTTTGAGCCTCATTCTTCTCTTTTGAAAAGTGGGGATATCAATTCCTATTTTAAAGAGCATTTGGAATAATTCAAGGACATATGTATACAGCATTTAGCATGGGCCTGGCTTACAGCAAGCAATGAATAAATGAAATTGATTATTGTTTCTGTACCAATGAGAAGAGATTAGACACAGTATTCTATTGCCTTTCCTCCTCTCCCTCTGCCGAATTCTGTCTTTTTTTTTCTTTTTACCTGGTCAAATAAATTGTTCTATAGAGACACAGTGCCTTTTGTTTTGATGCCCAGAATCCCAAAGTAGGGATTCTATTAGTAAAAGTTCAGCCTAATGAGCATTTTGGTGAACCAGCAAGAGTGAGGATTGATCAACGGGAGGTTAGGGTTTCTGGCAGGAGCACTTTGCCTGCTCCACACCTCTAAGGTCGGTTGCAGAGTGGCGGGAGGCTCTAATAGTGCTTAGTGTTAACAACAAGGAAAGAGATTTGGCTTCGTACCTTTGCCACTGGAGCAGAGAGTCCACAGTTACGGTGGAAGCATTCTTCTACAGCTGAATCAGTCTTCATTAATCTTGTATGGCTCATTTCATTAATTCATCAAGTGTTTGAGACCCTACTGTGTGTGTTAAGTACATTTTTCTTTTTGTGTTGACAGCCTTACTAATGTTCTGATGGAGACCAAATTTCAGCCTGCATCAGAATTACCAGGGAAGCCTGTTAAAACAGATTGCTCACCCTCAGAGTTTCTGATTCAGTAGATTCAGGAGAGGGCCTGAGAATTTGCATTTTGAATAAATTCCCCGGATGAATCTAATACTGCAGGTCTAGGGACCACACTTTGAGAACCACTGAGGTAGACACAAGGAGCTCCGCCATCTAGTGGACAAAGAGGGCACTGCACCAAGTAGGGACAAGGGATTTGCTCAAGCTGTAAGTCTAGCAACCCAGACCAAGGATTGTTTTCTGTTAAAAGGATTTGGAAACATTGACTGTCTACAAAGTGTGAAATCTACTTACCACCTCTTGTTCTCTAGCTAAGTACTAGCTGCTGATTTTAGACAGATCTCCATGGTACGAGAATTTACCTGCCCTCAGAAAGATTGGCTCCAAGCGGGAGTCTGAGGCCCAGTGGACAGTGGAGTTGAGACCATCACTGACAGACATGTAGCTGGGCTCAGAGGGGGCAAATAAATATGAACTGTAAAGCAATTACAGGTTTCCTCTTACAGGCAGCCTTCCTTGATTTGCTCATCAATTTCCACCTGTGTTAATGTCTCTCCATCTATTGTCTCTCCTAGAACCATTTACATTTGGTAAAGGAGGGTATGGCTTAGTCCAGAGAAATAAAACAGAAATTGGTGGGGCTTTTCTGGCTTTAGTGGCCCTTGGGAAGGGAAGATAGCAGGAGGCCCCTAATACTTCCTGCCCCTCCTGCTCCAGGAGCCTGTGTCTGTGCCACCTCTGGAAAGGTAGAAGCGCTGTGCTTGGCTTCAGAGGTGGAGAGCCCATTCTCCCACTAGGGCCCTCCCCTGAGGGGTTGTAATAGCTCGCTCTGTGATCTAGAATAAGAGAGGGAGACACTATTATCATTGCCATTTTCAGGTGGAGAAATGAATTACTGGTAGAGACAGGGCTGCAACCCTTACTCCACGAGTCTTGCTGATCCCTAATTCATTCTGCTACCTCGAAGTAGGCCTGCTGTAAAGTGGCAGAGAAAGGCAAAACAATACTTCACAACTTTTTTTTTTTTTTTTTTTTTTGAGACAGAGTCTCGCTTTGTTGCTCAGGCTAGAGTGAGTGCCGTGGCGTCAGCCTAGCTCACAGCAACCTCAAACTCCTGGGCTCAAGCGATCCTTCTGTCTCAGCCTCCCAAGTAGCTGGGACTACAGGCATGTGCCACCATGCCCGGCTAATTTTTTCTATATATATTAGTTGGCCAATTAGTTTCTTTCTATTTATAGTAGAGACGGGGTCTCGCTCTTGCTCAGGCTGGTTTTGAACTCCTGACCTCGAGCAATCCGCCCGCCTCGGCCTCCCAGAGAGCTAGGATTACAGGCGTGAGCCACCGCGCCCGGCCAATACTTCACAACTTTTATGACTTTTTATGTAATTTCATTAGGAGTGTCCTTTATTAGCACAATAGTCCTTTACTCAGTATTCAAAGTTCAGAATATTTGCTTGGGATAAAATGCAGAATTCAGATGCACTTTTGAACCAATCCAGAGGCAAAGTAAAATAATAGCAATGATTTAAATCACTTCGAATCATTAATGAGATTTAGCATTAAGTCCAACTGAAACAAAATTTACAACAAAGAGAGGTTCCTAATTGTGGCATTTCCAGTCTTTCTGAAAAGACCTAATTCAGTTATTTAGAGGCTAATTATCAAGAGGATTATCTAAGGCTTTAGCTCATCCTTTCCTCTAAGGCTGGCAAGTTTGGAAGCATTTGAGCATTAGCAGATCATGGGAGAGTGAGCAGAGACATGGAAGAGGCCTCGGTGGTTGGTTACTTGGCTGTCCTGGAAATCGGGCAATGCAAGATGTGGGCAAGCCCTGGGGAATAAGGTTGAATTATTGGATCATCAAGAGTTTTCCACACTTTTTTTGGTATATTTCATACAGTCCTGATTTTATTCATTTTACTCATTTGCAATAATAACTGCTTGCAACTGTTATAATTAAGAAATATACTGATGTGTAACATACGCTGTTTTTAATGCTTTTGTCTAGTTATGTTATTGGCTTACCTTATTCTGCATCTATTTCTTCCCCAGATTTGTCTTGTGTAAGGTATATGCCTTATTTTCTAGAACAGGCATCCTCAAACTACGGCCCGCGGGCCACATGCGGGTGTTTTTGCCCATTTGTTTACTTCAAAATAAGATGTGTGCACAGGAATTTGTTCATAGTTTTTTTAAAACTATAGTCCAAGGCCCTCCAACGGTCTGAGGTACAGTGAACTGTCCCCTTGTTTTAAAAGGACCTCTGTTCTAGAACTTCTCAAAATAAGCCAACTACATGCTTCAATTTCAAGCCACCCCCAGATCTCAAGGTAGACTTTATTAACACTATTTACAAATGTTAAGTGGTTTGCAAAGTGCATTCAATAAGATAAATAGCACTAAAATAGAGGACTCAGAGAGAATAAGGTATGGGACAAGTAGTGTAAGTGCCTGAAATGAAATAAAAAAGAAGGCTTTGTATATCCTTTAAAAAAGAGAGATGGTCTGTCAGCAGACAGTCTTTTTAGGAAGCTTTGTTCAAACCTAGTATTCAAACTGAAGAACTTCTGTCT
Organism: Microcebus murinus; assembly: GCF_040939455.1. Taxonomy (NCBI): domain Eukaryota; kingdom Metazoa; phylum Chordata; class Mammalia; order Primates; family Cheirogaleidae; genus Microcebus; species Microcebus murinus. The sequence goes on from NC_134112.1 coordinate 64,497,925, forward strand.
GTTCTCTTTCCTTCATTTGAATAGCAGTTATTGTTGCATTTTTTTGTTATAGCAGAATAATTTTACCTGAAAAATTTTGTGTCTGAGAAATCTGTAAAAATTCTCCTTGAGGCTCCAACTTTGCCCTTTTATTTATCCAACCTTTACCTTCTAAGAAAATAATGCTTTCAGATCTCCATTCTTGTTTCTGTGCACTTGCTTTTGCATTTCTGGCAGAAATGAACCTGTGAACTGTGGCTACTGGAACCGTTTGCTGTGCCTTACAGTGGTCCATCTTTTGCTATAATGTGGCTCACAGCACCTGTGGTTCTTGTGGAAAGAAATCTCCACCTACTAGGTCTGGGGTGGGGCGGGCCCGAGACTGTGATTTCTAAATACTCTCCAGGTGACATCATCGCCACGGCACTGTGATCACACTTAAGTAGGGAGGTCATAGAGAAGTAGTTCCCCAAATTTTATGCATATCGGATACCCGAGGAATAGTTTTAAGTCCAACTCATGCCTGAATCCACTGCCAGGGATTCTGATTTAAGTGGTCCAAGGTAAGCCCTGGGCTTTGGACGCTTTAAAAGACCCCAGGTGGCTCTAATTTGCTGACAAATTTGGGAACCACTGTCTCAGAACTTGTGATTAGAGTTCTTCTATTGGACTCACATTTTTTGAAAATATTTACTCATTTATTTTTTTAGAGACAGGGGTCTCACCATGTTTCCCAGGCTGGAATTGAACTCCTGGGCTCAAGAGAGCCTCCTGCCTCAGCCTTCTGAGTAGTGGGGAACGTAGGCTTGCACCACTGTGCCTAGCTCTGGACTCAACTATTATATTTAATAGTTATTTTAAGGAATGAACATCAAGGCAAGGACATTGCCTTTTAGTATCTTAGTTTTATTTTATTTACAAACTAAATCAACTTCGAGCCAGAATACTCTATGGGGGGCTTGCACAATGTGAAGATTTGTCTGAAATCAAGAAGGTGACATTCCTATACTAATAGTAGGACATCCTAATTTTTAATTTTTTTTGTTTTACACTACTCTATATTTATCATTAGTACATTTTTTCCCCTCTAAAATTATAGTTGTTTCCAGGTTGACATTCTTTTGTGCAAATAAGCCACAGTAGGTGCCTATTTGTACTCAGGGGCCACATGGTCTCCAGGTTATCAGGAATTGTGTTTGCAAGGTTATTGTCATTTTGCTTTGCCCATTGTCTCATTGCCACTGGCTTTGCCCTAAGTCCCAGGGAAATCAGTCATGGTAACAGACTAACCCCTACTCTGGGAAGAACTCTTCTTGGAGTTTCTTCCATTCACACCTCTACCTTGCCGCCTCCCCAAAACCCCAGAAACGAACAAAAACAAATCATTTACCCCATCTTTAAGGTTCTGGACCTCCTGGAAACCTTCCAGTGTCCTAAGACCTTCCAGTGTTTTCAATGCATTATCTTATTTAATCTTCCCAATAAAGCTGTGAGGCAGTTGGTCCTGTCCAATTTTACAAATAAATACACTGCACAGAAAGCTTAAGTAATTTAACTTTTGCTGAAAAGTAGCAGAACTGGGATTGAGCCCAATATCTAAGACCCTCAAAGCCTGTACCTTTCCAGTAAGTCAGGCTTGTGTACTAGGCCCCATTCTCTTTTGAGAAACTCTACTCCCTTTTCATTTAATATTTCTTTTTTTGAGACGGGATCTCACTCTGTCACCCTGGATAGAGTGCAGTGGTGTCATCATAGCTCACTGCAACCTCAAACTCCTATGCTCAAGCGATCCTCCTGCCTCAGCCTCCTGGGTAGCTGGGATTATAGGTGCGTGCCACCACACCCTGCTAATTTTTTCTATTTTCTGTAGAGAGAGGTCTCACTCTTGCTCAGGCTGGTCTCAAACTCCTGACCTCAAGTGATCCTCCTGCCTTGGCTCATCTAATATTTCTGAGCCTTGTACCAACCAGAGAGAACATGCATTTCCTAGACAGCAGGGACGTGTACTTGCACATTTTCTGTATATGTTAAAAGGGTGTATGCTTACATAATGGGTGTGGTGTGCACCACCTGGGGGTTGGACATGCTTGAAGCTCTGGCTTCAAGCCAAAGGGGGGGGAGAGGGGTGGCAGGGGAAATATATGTAACCCTAACAATATTTGTACCCCCATAATATGATGAAATAAAAGGAGAAAATAAAATAAAATAAAATAGAATGCTTTTGCTCTTAGTAGGTAAAAAATGTTAATTTTGATTTGATGGGTACTTCCTTTGAAGCTCTGGGTTCTAATGGGAGTTAGAACAATATCATAAAACCTTTAAGGTCTCTCAACAAACCTAATATAGGTTAATAGAGGGTATGATATTGGCTATAGCTCTGACTGAGGTGTAGTTGATAGCTATCATGCTACGAAACAAGAATGAAAGACATTGAAAAAGTATCAGTTCTAAATAACCCATATGATTAGTTTATTTCTAGTTCATTATTACTATATAGAAGAAAAAGTGGATGTTAAACTCCATTTACTCATGCTAAACTGACTTATTTCATAACATGCATTTTATATAGCTGCCATTTATGATATATAAATTTGATCTGATTTTTTTATTTAACCTTATTTGCCTTTCTATTTCCTCACATGGTTTACAAACTGGTACTTTATTATGTCTTCTTGCTATATTGTAATTAGTTTTCTACTCTTGCCACTTGAGTTATTTCTAAATTTTTTAATATTTAGTATATAAAATTTTTAGTACTTATTGCATTGCTAAAATCTTAATAAATTTTGGGCAGGGAATCATTGTCTTAAAGATAAGAATAGTGCTTATTATATAATTGCTTGACAGTTTTCTAGAAAATGATTATAATGTGCCCAGCAAGTTATCAATGCAGTGTTTGAAAAACTCCGATTTTTTTTTTTGTAAAAAAAAAAAGTTTTACCAGTATGTGAATTTTGCCAGTATGTGAATAATTTAAAAAAATTAATGTTTTTCAGCCTCATATTTTTGACTAGGAACAAGAGATGTTGCTAAAATGCTTTCCTCCAATAGTCAATTTTGATAAAGTATGTAAAGTTGAAGTATGGCCTGAGGGATGAATAAGAAAGATTTATTCTGGCGCATAGGGAATAACATTGGAAAATATATTGAGATAGGAATAGAAAAGGCACAGAAAAAGAAACAAGATATGCACATAAACTAAGTGAATCCACTTTACTGGGCATTAGAAAAAATGAAATGGTAGTAGGTAAGGGTATAATCTGAAGTAAATTCTGAAGAAAGATCAAGAAAGTTTAAAATACTAAAAATAGAGAATCTATAGGAATTGAAAGTGTTTACATTACTGAGAGGTTCTTATGAGCCATGAGAAAGGGGTTTCTTTTTTTTTTTTTTTTTGAGACACGTTGTCTTATTCTGTTGCCTGGGCTAGAGTGCTGTGGCATTAGCCTAGCTCACGGCAACCTCAAACCCCTGGGCTCCAGCGATCCTCCTGCCTCAGCCTCCTGATTAGCTGGGACTACAGGCATGTGCCACCATGCCCGGCTACTTTTTTCTATATATTTTCAGTTGTCCAGCTAATTTCTATTTTTAATAGAGACAGGGTCTCACTCTAGCTCAGGCTGGTCTCGAACTCCTGAGCTCAAACAATCTGCCCGTGTCCGCCTCCCAGAGTGTTAGGATTACCGGTGCGAGCCACTGCACCCAGCCAGGGTTTCCTTCTTAATATCCCTCAAAATTTACAAAGATCCCAGTTAGAAAATGATTAAAGATAAATCTTTTAGCCTTAGTGTACTTTCAGTGATGAATTTTAACTTGGCATCCAGAAATATCTTTTTCTTGTACAATTAATTATGGTGCTGCATATGAATGAAAAATATAACATTCTTCTTTTTTTTCTTGTCAGAAGGTAGATTTTTCCTACAACCAAATTTTTGAAATGTGTGATCTGTCTGCATATCATGCTCTCACTAAACTAATTTTGGACAGTATCCTTTGAATAAGTAAAAGACGAAAATGAAAGAATTAAAGTGAAAAAATGAAAATTAAACTGCACATATTAAAGAATATATACCAGATTACATGGAGTAGTAACAGATAAGTAATTTCTGCTCTCAGCAGAGGGGGTAGGCCCAGGTAGCCCACCCGCAGTCTCCTGCAAACTTGCAGTTTCCTCGGTGTTCTACGTGGGACCACTCGTTACCTCTTTCCCCAACTCGTGCAGGCGGGCTCTCTCATTTTCCTCTGACCCTTGTAACTGCCTTACCTGGCCTTCCCGCCCAGGCTGTCCTTATGCTGCTCCAGGAGGGCTGTAGGGAAGAGCCAGCCCCTGAGCAGCTGCTGCTCGCTCCCTAGGCTGCAGCGACTCTTCCAAGGCCTTCCCCAGGGCCGCAGGGGTGGGTTCCACCTGCTCCCACCCGTGGCAGGGGCCCGTGACATGAGGGCCGCTGCTGCCACAAGCCCGTAGGAGGCCACATGTCCTCCCCTGCTGGGGTGGAGGGGACACTTACCCCTCCGGATCCTGCCAGACTGCCGAGTGTGAGGAGGATGCCCTGTGACCAGCTGTGCTTCGGAGCGCGCAGGCTTCAGAAATTGGACAAAAAGGCGAGTGGCAGCGGGCAGGTGGAACATGCTCTTCTTATTGGGGGCTGGGGATACAGCAGCGGCAAAAACCATGATGGAGAACATGGTGAGCGCGCTCATATATGGCTCTGAACAATAGTGGCGACATGCCACGGGAAAGCGTGATCACATGGGTTCACACAGGCAATAACACTTTGCTTACATGTGGGTGCTGATCACGCCTCCCCAGAAGGCCGGCTAATTGGGGGGCGGGGGCTGGGTACAGGCTGGAAAAAACACTGGCAGTCGTCTTAGTTTGGCCTAAGAAACCTGTTGCCTATACACATGCATTTTGTCTTACATGGGTTTCCTTAAATATGTCCCTTTTGAAATTAATGGCAAACTTGGGGTCTTTTCTTAATCACTAAGCTAGACTCATAGAGACAAAAGGGCTCTGTCGTTGTAGGCCTCTCCTCTTCTCCTTAAAACACAGGGTCACATTAGAACTGTAAAATGACAGTTAAGAAAGTAATTACACCCTGTGTTCCTTGTTTTGCCAGAGGAGGGGTTGTGAGTAACATGGGAGAGCCCAGTGCTTCCAAGCTGTAAGAGGATTTCCCTCGTGCATTTTTCCCTCTTTGTGCAGACATTAGTTGAGGTAAATCCCATTTCACTTAATAACTTCCTGGATTAAGTAGGCTTTTCAAGAGACTAATTTACATAGAATGCACTGATTCCAACAATTGCTGCTAGTTTGAACATTGAAAACAAATGTGTACTCACAATTTTGTGAAAGATTTTGGCTTGATTGGCACTGCCTCAGGTGTTTCTCCTTACATCAATGAGGTTAAAGTTTCCTTAGTATGTTTGTCAGTGAAAAAGGCTAAAGAGAAATTTCAATACAAATAAATTATTTGGGAACTAATTACTAGGCATTTTGCCTAAAAGTTTGTACTGCCTTAACTCACAAAAACACAAACATGAAACCAAAGATAGAAGAAAAAATTCTTCTGAAACTAAGGATTTAGAGTTTACCTTCATAAAATCTTATATAATGCCTAACAATATTTAGCTCCATAAAAATGGATAAAAATTAAGAATTTCTTTATAATTGGAAATTAAATACTGTAATAACTAAATGCTTATAAAACGTCTTTCATGTAAATTTTGTGAAAGAGCTGAGATATAATATAATGTACAGTTTACCTCTAACATTTAGGCTGAGGTTCCTGAACTTTCTCTAATCTCAGTATTCTTGGTGTATAGTAATTTTTTCAGACTCTCTAGGCAAAAGAAATACCTAGTGGGTCTGTTAAGTAGTTAGGTCCAAACATATGTCCTAAAAACATAGAAGTCATTTAGAAAAAAATTATACACATAGAAAAATACTTCATTTGGAAATAACTGCAATTATTTGCCAATGGTTATGTGTCTATTGGCCACTGCAGAAGTTCTCAAACCTTAGAAACAGGTGAACACTACGGCACTCATTTCTTGCTCCACATCAATTTTCGTTTGGTGCTTGCTTATCCCAGCAGTCACCGAAATGTTTCACAATATGACGTTATCACAAGAAATGCAGATGGATCTAATGGTGACACAGAACTATGTTGGAGCTAGTGGTTCACATGGTGTCTGACATATACCATCGTGTTTCTCTTAAACTATCCTGTGGTATCCTTGTGAATTTGCTGCAGCTTCCCTGGGGGGGCCCAGTGCAGTTTGAGAAGAGCAGCATTTAGGCCAATATATTTATTCTAGAAAGTTTTATATATATACATCTTATGGTTCGTTAATTTATAAAGCTAAATTTCTTGTTATTGTTTTTAATCCTTGGTACTGATGTTAGTTATGAGTGCTAAAAAATATTAGCTGTATTACACACTCAATATTCTTTTATAATTATTTTGATCCACTTCAGGGATAATGGTAACTTTTTTCAAGAGAAATATTTGGTGGAAACATTGACTTAGTTTAACTTTCCAGAAAAGCAGTATGTTAGCACCCCTTGAATATATCAGAGACCAGGATAATGTACCCAGTTGTAGATTGGAATAAATGGCCAAGACGGAAACATTAGAAAGTTTCATTTTCTAGGGTATTTACCTGACTCGCTGCCACAGCATTCTTTTTTTCTGCTTTGTTTGGAATTCTCATCCCTCGAATTATTCCTTTGTGAACCCAAGAAACACAGGGTATGGGGTTCAAGGGATTAGTGCTAATATAAAATAAACATCTTATCTTGGAGAAGAGTAGAAGACAGAAAATGGGGTTGGTCTTCCCTGTTATATGCACTTGAGTTTCAGATTAACCATTTATTACCTAGAGAACAGAGTTGTGAAGATTGGATGAAGAATAGGCAGGTAAAATGTAGAGGGCAGAATAGTCTCAGAAAGGGCAGGACTGAACCAAATATGAAATAGGCATGAGGCAACATAAAAACAAGTTTAGGACCTGGGTTGAGGAAGAGTGTAGGAGATAAAGGAGTGGGATCTGCAGATTAAATTACCCATTTGGGAGAAAACAGGACTAGTAGGGCATCAGCTATTTCCAGTTGTTAACTAATTCCATGGGGTGGTCCTTAGGTTTTTCACTCTTATAATTAAGAGGGTGACAAGAGGATGATAGGTATCCTCATACATAAATCTTCAGGCATATCTCTGATAATCTCCTTAGGACAAATTCTCATAAGGAGTATGCTGAATTATAGAAATATATATAAGTATATTTTGACTTTTGATAAATTTTGTCAAAGCAGCGCACAGAAAGGCAATAATGATTGAAATTTCACTGTCAGTATATGAGAATGGACACTGGACACGGCACTCTAATCATCCTGGCATAGTCCACCCAAGACAACTTTCTCTGTACATGGCAACAAGAGGAATTCTCCCACCTCTTCAAAGGCTAGAAATTGAGAATATTAGATTTACACCAAAAAGTAAAATGTAAGGTTTATTAATAATACTAATTTATAAATACTAAGTATCTGTGGATACATCATGGTGACATTTTGGCAGCAAGTTCTAGTTCTCAAGGATGGGAATACCAAGCCAGAGTAGCTGCAGGAGTGATCTCTCCTTGAGTCTGTCTGGATACTTTCACCTGATTTAGCAGAGGTTTCAAAAATGATCTCATTATCTTTACTCAAAAATCTGCTCTCCTTTCTGAATTTTCCTATCTTTGTGAATAGAACTGCCATGCACACATTTGGCCAAGCCAGATCTGGGAATGACCCAAAAGTACCACTACAAGCCCCCACCCTGACCCAGCAGCCAATGGGTTACCAATTCCTATCAATTCTACTTTCTGAATATTTTTGAAACATACCCACTTCTGATGCCCTAGTTTACACCTTGGTCATTTCTTGTTTCCTTCTGTTTTTGCTGTCTTCAGCCTTATTTTTCTCCAATCCATCACACTAACACTAGAATGAGAGTTCTAAAATGTGTATCAGATCATATCATGCTCCTGCTCAGCATTTTAAATACATCCCTCTTGTCTGTAGAATAGAGACTACACCTCAGGTTCAGGCTTAAGAGATCCTGTGAGCCATGAAGCCCTCTGTCATGTCACATGCTTGCTGTCACAGAACACACCCATACACTGGTAATGGTTTTCAGAATGAAGATCTGAAAATCATGACTTGGCCTTCACCCATCTGAGGCACCATATCCTGCCTTAGTCTTAGCCCTCATGCATTTGATTTGTGATCTTCATAGGCACGGCCTCTCTCTAACCCTCCTACATTATGCTCAGCACTGTCTCTCTGGCTCTGACTTCTTTTGCCCTATTACTGAGAATCTCCCTGTCTGTTTCCATCAGCTACCATGGAAAAAGATCAAGAGTGCTACTAGAAGCAGGACATCATTTCAGAGTGAAACTAGAAGTAACGATTTGATACTTATCTGGTGCTTCTTAAAATTACCGCCACTAAAGACAGAGCTGTTCCAAAGCCTGGGGACAGGCTAAACTTCTCAGAAGGGACTCAGTTGCTTGAGTGTAAGAATTGGGGTTGTGCAGCACCAGAACCAAGGTGTCTGGCCATGGTTTATAGAGGCAAATTTCCATCTGAAAGATTTGTCTCGGCAGTTTTTCCTGAAAAGCTATCATAGGAATGCTGTAGAGATAAATTCAGATTTTAATAACAATTCCTTCTGCAGGTTTAGAAAGAATTTTTTTTGTTAGATTATTTGCAGTTGAGAAATGGCTTAGGATTTGAAAAAACAGGAAAGCATAATTTCCTGCCTGATATCTTAGTCTATTAATAAATAAATGTCATGTGAGGTAAGCTGACTAACCTAATTTTAGTGTTTTTCATGCTAATATGCAATTGGTTAATGAAAGGAAGCAAAAGCATTGCTCATATAAATAACATTTACTTTCGTAAAATACATCTTAATGTTGCTGGTTAAAGAAAAATATCCAGAATAAATGCATTTTAAGCAAATAAAACATTGACATTACTGTTATTTACCTTAATATAGTATAACTATAATATTTATAATTTACCTCTTGAGTCTAAAGTGCTTTGCTGCCAATTACTTTTGAATAGCCTTTGCATAAGAATGTTGACAATTCAATTTTCTTATTTATACAGCAAATGAATATAAATACTGAAACAAAGTGCAACAAGATGTGTAAAGTAGGTCTTACAAAAATCAAACTTGTATATTTATATCATTGTTATAGTTTTAAAAATTATGATATGTAATACTTTAGGGTTGGAAAGGCTTTTATTGGACTTCAGTCATATAATGTAAGCGTGGATAAGGATGATTTAATTGGGAAAGTATCTGGAGCTCAAAACAGGATCATAGCGTCTATTTTGTGAGGAAGGCATGGAGGCCGCCTGAAGGGGGTCACTGAATGAAGAGAAGTGATCACATAGATTTAAGTCCCAGACAGGCCACGTTAAAGAGATGCTCTCAAATTTATGTAAATGTATGATCCATCTCCATTTTCACTGAGTATCAAATAATATTCACCAGATTAACAATTAGTAAAACACCACAGAATAAGAGATTGGAAGGTACAAGATTCACTTCCTAATGGAAAAAAAGAAAATATTTATATGTTGGCAAATATTGATTATCTAACATGCTGTGAACTTTTTCCAGATCAAAATAATTGCCTCTCACTTAGAAAAGCTTTCATTGACACCTCATCTTGAGTAATAACAAACATATTGTACAACTCCTCTAAGTGATTAATAGTTTTTGGCTTTTACGGGAGTTTTCAATAAGATAAAGAGACTGGAGTGAAATTGAAGGGAGGCCATCTGTTTCAGTGTTGAATTTTAATTTTCTGTTATTAATGTAACAATTAGCAATTGATAATTATTCCAGATAAAAGCTGTGTTCATAAATACTTAAAACAAGACAAGTGGGTGGGTGGGTTGGATTACTGGGATCAAGGCAACCAGAATTTAGTGGTTATATGGTTTGTGTTCCTTGTTAAATTCTATAATGGCACAGGGATATAGAATGGCCTTAAATTAATTTCTTTTTTCACTCTTGTTTTTGTGCAATTTCCCACATTATACACTTTGCTATAATATATGCTATGTTCAATTAAGGTGTGCTAGTATGTTGAAGTATTTTTCAACAACTCTGTTGAAATCTTACGATTGAGGTCAGCTCACAGGGTCAAACTAATACATGCTAAATGCTTGTATGTAATTTTTTAGCTTGAGACAGGCTGTGAGGCATTTATTTGACGAACTCCTAAGAATAATTGGTTCTCCAACAACCTTGACAGAACAGGCTTTTTGAGAATAAAATAGGTCGTCTTTTATTCTTTTCCTGTAGCTCATTTTAAGTAGCATCTTATAACAATCCAAATTTTAAAGTTCCTTCTATTCATCCAATGAAAGTAACTTGCTTCTTTTGATCCTTTTGGTTGCTGAGTCTTTAAATTGCTTGGAGCTGTTCTCTAAAACTGTCACTGTTAATCATGCACATTTGTTTTGCCTTATGCTATTAGGATGGAATTTGCTAACTTCTTTGCATGATCCTGTTATACTGATACACTTAACATCTGCCATAAATGATTTATTAAGATTTAGTGAAAATTATATTTAAAAATATTTAAGGTGCAAACTTTGTTGAAAACATAAATTATTTACTCACCTCTTAGTACTCTCCAAACCTTTCTAATTAAGACATAATTTCATTTCCTTGTTATTTTGGAGCCCCAAGCTGTCGCACCTTATCTTTTCCTTTATGCAGCATTATCCCTTTAAACAAATTCATAAAACATTCATTTTATTCAGGTGAGTACAGGCCTTTGGTTGCAATTTCTTTTTCAGGTCTGATGCATGTTTCAAAGTATGGAACATTTTGTGATTTTCAGAATAATATAAAAGCCTAGGCCAGGAATTTAACTTAACAGATGGAACACACACACACAAAATAAATGGAATTTGATGCTTTTTTTTTTTTTTATATGGCTCACACAGAAGATTATTTAAATAGGTCAAATCACTTGGGTCACTGAAGCTAATGTAATAAATCTGTGTGTTTATGTTAAAGCATTAACTTAATGGATTAATACGTTTTCTCTGAATAAACAACCCTCTTGAGATTATTTCAGCCTGTGAATTCAATAAATTTACCACCCCCAAAACATTAGGCTTACATAGCGTTCTACTCTCTTGGCACTTCAGCCTCACAACTCCAAATCAAACTTCACAAGGGTTTCCAGTTGCATTTCCTTTCCTATGCTTCCTTTGACCTGTGGTCACTGTCTTGTACGTGTGTACAGACTTGTAACAATTTGAACTCTATAATCAGTGACTGGATTACGCTGCAGTATCCAAAGGTAATGAGCACTATATAACTTTTATCTCTTGGAGCTAAGTGACCTCATTCTTACAATAATGGTAGGGTCTCTGTTTTTGTGGGTAAAATGGTTCAAAGAAACATCTCCAGAGCTGCTAAGGGAAGATGCATTATGGAGAAAGGCCTTTTCAGCCAAGATGCTGCCAGCTGACCTGAGTTCTCTAAGTTCTCAGTAAATAGTAACTAATGTTGTTATTAATACTAAGAAAATTAACTTACCACAACTTTCCATCTGCCAGGCTATGCAGAGCGTAAATTGCTACAGTGAGGCAGAACAGTGACATCACAAGAGAGAGGCCATATTAGAAACCTTCATTTCAGTTTTAATAAATAAACGTCAAAGGTTTGGTCTGAATATGCCTTCTTTTTTTTTTTTTTTTTTTTTTTTTTTTTGAGACAGAGTCTGACTTTGTTGCCCAGGCTAGAGTGAGTGCTGTGGCGTCAGCCTAGCTCGCAGCAACCTCAAACTCCTGGGCTAAAGCGATCCTCCTGCCTCAGCCTCCTGAGTAGCTGGGACTACAGGGATGTGCCACCATGCCCGGCTAATTTTTTCTATATATATTAGTTGGCCAATTAATTTCTTTCTATTTAGAGTAGAGATGGAGTCTCGCTCTTGCTCAGGCTGGTTTCAAACTCCTGACCTTGAGCAATCTGCCCGCCTCGGCCTCCCAGAGTGCTAGGATTACAGGCGTGAGCTACCACGCCTGGCCTGGATATGCCTTTTTAAGGAGCACATTGGAGCAATCATCCATAGAAATCTTTCAGTAAATGTTTCTTACCAAAGCATACTTTGAACAATCATTAATCAGAGACTGAGAATAGTCTACAAGTAGTTTTAAAAAAATAAAGCAGGGTTGCAATCTGGAGGTCCATCAGTGAAATCTGCCCCTCACTGTGTTTTGCTTGACTATCAGGATGGTTTAAAAAAATGAATGTGAATTACTTTAGGCAGGACAGATATCCTTCAGTTTGCTCCAGGCTCCATTCTCTAATGTTTTGAAATTGTCAGAGTTTATATCTTTTATATACCTTTATGGGCTTTGCAGCTGATTGAGTTTATGTTCTCTGATAATTAGGTATCTGTATTTAGGGTCTTTTTATTCCGTCAGAGAGATGTAAGAAAAGAGTGACCCCTAACGAGAGCTCTGTTAGGCCAGGTGGAAGTCTCCAGACCAAACCATAGAGAGACCACTCCTTACTTCTTGCATGGTATTCCCATTCTTGAAGGGAAATTAGAACTTGCTACCAGAATCTCACTCTGGAATAATTCACAGGTGTTTAGAGGTATTTATAAATTAACATTATTAGTAAACCTTACTTAGCTCTTTTTAGTATAAGTCTAATATTTCTCAGTGAATTTCTAGCCTTTGAAGAGGGGGCAGTACTCCTCTTGTTATTGCTATGCACAGCTATTACTGTCCTAGGTAGACCTTGTCAGGCAATTATAATACCATTGCTGGTGTCCATTCTCATACACTGATGGTGGACTTCCAATTCTTACTTTTCTGTGCGATGCTTTTGCAGAGTGTGTCAAAACTCTTGGCATACTTACAGTCTGTGACTCAGCAATTCTTCTAGGAATTTGTCCCATGGGAATGATTAGAGATGTGCATAAAAGTATATTTATGATGATGTCTACTACCCTATAAGTTATAAGAGTGAAAAATCAGAAATAATCTAAGTGCCCCAAATGGATATTTGTTAAATAAATTCCAGTAAGATAAATTGAGATTCATTGCAGCCATTAAAAATCTTTATTGAAATATGTAGGAGCAGAACATAGAATAGTCACAACAAAGTATTCTGTGAAAAAAGTACACTATGAAATAGTGAGTATGGTATAACTTCATTTGAATCTTTCAGAAGCAAATATAAAATCAAAGAATAAGTTTAGAACTATGCCCCAAAATGTTAACAGTGGCTCACTGGTAGATAATGGTATGGTTGATTTTAATTTCTTCTTTTTTCAATTTCTATGATTTTCTAAATTTTATTGTTTTGTCATGAGAAAAATAATGGAAATAGCTATTAATATTTTTTAAAAAGGTATTCTCATGCTCTGATGGCTAAAATGAGGCAAGCAGTACCTCTTAATGACTACTCAACAAGTGTAGTTCCTGGCTGTTTCCCCTGCCTAAGCCAGAGGACTTGAACGTCGGTTCTCTGGAGGGCACTTTCAACTACATGGCCTAATTCTCTGATTTTAAGATAATCGTGATTTGTAGATCTCTTGTCATCTCAAGCAACTTTTCAACTGTAGAGGAATTTGAAGCTTTTCAGTGTCAGGGCTAATGGTCCATACCAGTACTGTCACCCTGTAGAATAATTATGCTTTTAAGGGAAAAATTCTCTGCTGCCCTGTGATGGTTAAGTGCGGGATTATTCTCATTTCAAGAGGAGTGGCTCTAATTTAAAGCTTCTGAATGATAGTGAAGGGAACAGATATTTGTTCTCAGAAGGGCCTTTTTAATAGGACCATTGCCTTACAGCGATGTTCCCGTGGAAACTGCTTGACGTCTGTCTGTGCAGCAGAGATATTTGACGTTTAGAAGTTGGGTGCATGTGTGTGTATGAATTCATGTCAGAATGGTTGAAGATTAGTACCAGAAAAGGAAATGCATTTATATTCTAAAAACTCAAATTAAACATGTCTAACTTATTTTAAAGAAGAAGGTATAATAAAGAAAACTTCCAATTATCTTTCAGATGTTTATGTGGTGGGGAAAAATTTATATCTAAAATACACAACTCCTAAACCCACATTAGTTTTCAAATTCTTTCTTAGCTTCTGTGCTATGGGTTATATGAAGAAATTAATATATGCCACTGCAAAGTTGCTACTTGGCATAAGAACCCTTGCATGTATGCTATTGGGGGTGGGGGGTGGGAAGGTAAATTATTACAAAAAGTATTTATTAATAACATATAGTACTTTGGAGATTGTAAAAGGAAAAAAGGGAAAGCTTATACTCCTTGGATGACAGACAGATTGCATTAGAAACACAAAACATTATTTCATTTAGTGAGTTCAGAACACAATCTATAGGAGATGATAAAAGCACATCCCAAGTAATGAGGGGGATGTTGGAGAGCATCTAAGTGGTCCCGAATGGCCAGGGGGTATGTGTGGCAGAAGATGTGCAAGGGGGCTGGAGAAAATAAGCAATTGCTGGGTATTTTCAGACTTTTAAAACTCTTCCCTGCCATAAGGGGTTGTATCAGAATTGGATGGAAGAGTATGGAGTTTTTTGGTTATGTGAATTGTGAAAAATTCCCAGGAGTTCCTGCTCAAAACCCATGCAATTTAACTTTCTAAATTTGTGAATGAAAATATCAAAATCCAGAGAAGTTAAGTGGCATTACATAAAGTTACCAAACTAGTTTAGAAAACTGAGATTGATTTTTTTTTTTTTTTTTTTATCCATAGGACAAACTGTTTTAATACACAAATTGAAAGGGAGAGGGTAGGAAAATCTCAATAGATTGAGTACAAAGTCCTTCTCAGATGGCTTCATACTTCCTACCCCAATGCAACCCAACTCTTTATTTGTTGTTATTGATGGGCTCAGTTGTTGTGACTGCTGCTGGCCCAGCTCTGGGTTGTATCTGTCCCTGTTGACCCTTCAGTACAGGAATGGGTGACATTTGAGAAGATGGTCTGTGATGTCAAGATGTAAACCTGTTGAGGGGGGGTGGTTAAAGCTAGTTGGGAAATAAGAAAGAGGAGACAAATATGTACAGATTATTGCTTCAACAGATTACCACTGAAGAAGAAAGAGTGACTGGTGGTAGTTGGGCAATAGAGACAGGATGAAAGCCTTTGTGGGACATGGTAAAAAGAAGTTAGTGGAGAAGCTGTTGTAGAAATTTGTCTCAATGGTATTGATGCTACATACGACAATACCTTCAGGCTTTTCCTGTCATAACGCTGCATAACAAACAATCCCCAAATCTAGTTGCTTTCAGCAAAAAGCATTTCTTATAACATGTAGGTCAGATCTAACTTGCTGGGCTTGTTTGGGTGTGGTGAGACTTGGGTGCAGTCTGAGGGTTGGTTCAAGTTTGATCCACATGGCTTTCATTCAGGGACCAACGGCAATCCGGACGTGTTCTTTTCAAGCCAGATGATAGAAGCACAAGTGGTCAAGCCAAACCATGACAGTACATTTAAAGCCTCTGCTTGTATAATGTCCCCTCATACATCCACTGGTCAAAGAAAATCACATGGCTTAGCCCAATCTCAATGGGTCAGAGGAATACACACCTCCCACAGAATTAGGAGAGAGACCACATACCTCTTGTAGTGAATTCTGGGGTTACACGTGGAGAGGTATAACACTCCACTGCTCTTCATTGGCACTTTCTTATTATACAGGGATTTTATATATAGACTCATAGTCTGGGATGGGTGTGCTGCTGGTTTTCCACAGCTGTGTTTGCTTATTTCATCACAGCATTTATCCTTGCACTGTGCAATTAGGGTATTCAGCGAGGCTTCACTGAAAGGGAGATATTTGAATAAAGTTCCTAAAAAGGCAAGGGAGAGAGTAATACAGATATCTGGGAAGGATATTCTAGGCAGAGATACACTCACGTACACAGGCATTGGGAAAGAACGTGCCTGTTGTCTTCAAGGATCAGAGGTAGGCTACAGCAGTAGAAATAGAATGAGGGGAAGGACAGCAGGAGGTGAAGTCAGCGTGGTAAAGGGGATTGATCGTGGATTAAGAAGAGAAGTGACTTCTCTTACTTACACTCTAACTTACACTCAAAGGCTCATTCTGGTTGTCATATTGAGAATCTACTGTAGAAGGTTGATGGTGAAAACATGGAGACTGGTTAAGAGGCTATAATTATTCTCCTGAAAAGAGATGATGATGACGACTTGAACCAAGATGGCAACAATGGAGGTGATGAAAAGGTCAAATTCTAGACATATATTTTGAAGGTAGAGCCAATAGGATTGAATGGGTGTGTGAGAGAAAGGAAGCCCCTGATGCTTCAAGGCTTTTGGAACAAGTGGAATTGTCTTTTGTAGATATAGAAAAGATTATGGGAAAAGCAGGTGTGTGGGTAAAATTTTGTTCATGACATGTTTAGATTTTTATTGGACATCTAAGTGAAGACATTGAATAGGGAGCTGGTGCTGTAGATTATATTATTCTCAATTCTTCCTCCCTCCTGTCCCCATCTTTGATCTGGCTTCTTTGGTGGAGTATGCTCCTTGGTGTTGGACTTGGACACATTACTTTGGCCAATTGCATGTGAGTGGAAGTGATAGTGCACAAACTGAGCTGACGCCATACATAGTATGGCAAAAATGTGGCATCCCTTTTGAAGATTTTACCCCCTGCCATAAGAATATGCCCTTGAAGAGCTGCTGGAACTGGCATGAGAGCTATGTGAAACAGACTTCAATGGAACCTATACCCTGAAACAGATTCCTGGGCAAACCTGCAGATAAATGAGCAAAAAATAAATATTTGTTATCACGAGCCACTGAGCTTGTGAGTTGTTTGTTACACAGCATTATCAAAACAAGAGCATTACTAATGCAGTTAGATATTTGAGACTGGAGTTTATGGGAGATGTCAGGGATAAAAATATACGTCTGGGAGTCATCAGCCTGTGTATTGATAAATCACCAAGGAAATGAGTGTGGATAGCGGAGATCCAGAGTCTGAGCCCTTGAGCTCTCTACTGTGAGGTTGTCATAAATGTGAGGAGGGGCCAGCAAAGGAAACTGAAGAGTGACCCATGTATAGGAGAAAAATCAGAAGAATATGGGTCCTGGCAACCAAATGAAGAAAGTATGTCAAGGAGAAGGGTGTGATCAACTAAGTCAAATACTTCAGCCCTCTCAGGCAGGCAGAAGATTGAAACCTGATTTAGCAACATGTAGGTGACCTTGACAACAGAAGTTTTGGTGAACTGGCTATTGTATGTTCAACATAATTTAGAAGAGATTAAAAATTCATGAAAGAGAAATGGGAGAATTTTTGGAGCAATATAATTTGATGAGAGATTGTAAGATCCAGTGACCAAGTAGAAGAGTTGGCTTCAGTGGAAGGCATGAAAAATCCACCTATATAGTAACAGAGAGGAAGGTGGAATACATGCACCTGGGGAGGTAGAGGTGGGGGCAGTAGTTTCTAGAACCATCTTTTTCTCAGATATAGGAAGCAAGTCATTACCTGAGAGTGAAGATGAGCTGATGGAGTTTTGAGGTGAAAGAAGAGATGTGAAAGTCTTTTAGGAGAATGAGAAAACTGAGTAGAGAGAAATACTGTCCATTCTCTGGATATCACTAAAGGTCTCTTGAGATCAATGATTATGATTTAAAGATATAGACTGTTTTTCTCTAGTTACATTCAATTTCAAGGGAGTCAGGACAGAGCGGGTGGAGAGCTCGATTTAACCATGATTAAGGTTTTTCTAGTTAGAGCCATGAGACAAAAGGATGAGAGCATTAAGGTTTTATGCAAAAGAGAGGTGATGGGCTATGAATTTTAAACTCGGTAAGGAGGATAATAAATATATGACTAGGATCTGGGAAAAAATGAAAGGTCCTGGTTGAGATTGGGATATTAGGAGGGAAAGTGCTAGAAGGGCAAAAGGTGGTGGTGAGAGAGTGGAATGCTTGGTATTGAAGCTATAGGGGAATTGCTGTTATAGGTGGAAGATGAGAACATGGAGAAGAGCTCAAGTGCACTGGAAGGATCATCCAGCTGG
Organism: Microcebus murinus; assembly: GCF_040939455.1. Classification (NCBI taxonomy): domain Eukaryota; kingdom Metazoa; phylum Chordata; class Mammalia; order Primates; family Cheirogaleidae; genus Microcebus; species Microcebus murinus. Next base: position 64,516,038 of record NC_134112.1, read on the forward strand.
ATATTGAAGTCACCAAGAATGATAAGCAGAGTGAGTGGTGGAGGTGCAGTGGCCTAAGGAGTGAGGGAAAGAACTCAGGTGTGTAGATAATTGCAACAGGAGGCACAGTAGGTTGACAGTCCGAAGAAATGAAAGGAAACCATACCCTGTCAGAGTCAAGTCAAGTTGAGGACATTAAGGATACAGGGGATTTTACTGGTGATTGATTGTGGGTTCAGAGGGCACACTGGAAATGTTTCAGGATTTGGGGATGGGTGGAAGATGAATTCATGAAAGGGTAAGTAGACAGCTGTCTGGTAAGAATAATCTGGGGATTAAGGCATACTGGGGGTGGGGGAATTGGGGAACTAAGCTTCTTGAGGTGATTAGCAAGTCAGGAATTAAGAGATACCATGTTTCCCCCAAAATAAGACAGGGTCTTATATATATTTTTCCTCAAGAAGACACCCTAGGGCTTATTTTCAGGGGATGTGTTATTTTTTTTAGTACAGTATAACAATCTACATTTATTCAAATATAGTTAAGTTGTCTTCTTCTGGAACATCATCATAACTCTCCAAACACCGAATTCCATCCTGAATTTCTTGTGACTCTGTTTCCTTTAGCCATTGGCCCCAATCTCTCACGTCGAGCAATAGAGCTCTCATGGGGCAGACGAGAAGGGCTGCTCATCTTTTTTTACCGCTCCACGATGAAATGCATGGGTTGTGCAGATACGCTGCGTAGCCACGCCCATCACTAGGTCTTATTTTTGGGGTAGGGCTTCTATTGTGCAAATGCTTAGAAATCCTGCCAGGGCTTATTTTATGGGTAGGTCTTATTTTTGGGGAAGCACAGTGTGTCCAGGTATCAAGATACATAGCCTGTGAGAGTTGGCATAGTGAGCAGGGCGGATGGGGTTTTATCTGTAGCGCAGGATGTTTGAATACTGTCATCTTCATATTAAGGATAATGTGGACAAGCAGGAAGAGTGGTTTTATGTGGTGCTTGAAGAGCTCCAGAGCATGGAATTAGGAAGCTGTGGTGTGAGTGGTTGAGGTAATATTTAATGTTAGAATTGCATAAGCAATTAACCAGGGCTGTTTGTTTTCAGGGACTTTCAGGTTCAGAACATGGGATGCCTCTTCCCTCCTCATGATTTTTCTACTTCGTAAAAGCTATGGTTCTGTAGCCATGTGTTTGACAATTAAGTTAAAAACAAACACACACACACATATTGAGAGCATGCATACAAGACATAGTTGCAGGATACTTTATCCCATCTAAGTATCAATCTATCCATTTCTTTACTGTGTAAAGGTGTGGTTGGAGGGACTACTATCTTGGACCTCAAAGAAGTTTCAAAGAGGATAAAAAAATGTGCTCAAACTATTTAATATGAAAATAATAAATCAGGGCTACATACCTTCTTCCTTCAGTTCTGATCATGTTGTAGACCTGGGTCAACTTCAGGAGTTCATAGGTAGGAGGTAGATGTTATAATATGATGAGTTGTCCATCCTTACTTATGAAAAACTCTTGCAGAGTCCCTTAAAAGATCCTGCAGAATATTACCCTTGAAGAAGATTAATTTCATATACTTCTTGCTACAAAGATCCTCTTTTTTCCAAATGGAAGGCTAGAAAAGATGGATGAGGTCATTTTGGCTGTTTCATAATAAAATTTTCCTTTATTTTGCATAGCAATTGGGGCATAAATATGCTTTATTTTTATAAGGTACGTTTTCAAAGCTGCTTCACTTACAATGGTTAATTTTATTATAGAATTTAAACTTTTTGGTCATGTTAATTTATCGTGTTGAAGTGTTACATCTGAGCACTTTGCTTAATTGGCTTCCAGAGAGTGACTGACGGGCATAGCTTATATTAATCAGCTCTGAATCTCCATAGCAAAATTTCCTTTACCTTTTATAATAATTTTATGCTTAGGGGCTGTCAGGAAATAGTACAGGAAATAGTATTCCTTGGGGAATCTCACATTCTAGAGAAGCTAATGTGTGGGAGATAATAAACCGAGTAGCTCCTTGGCACTTGTGCTCCTCTGGGATGGAATTTTCAAATAATTAGACCATGATAGGTTGAGAAGCACTACTCTACTGTATTTAAAAGTGAAATACATCTTAGTTCATCAACAGCACTCTTTAATTTGGAGTCTTGAGAGAGAAGGTGTCATACCTTACTCATTTGTTCTTTGCCTTTCCTGAGGAAAACCACATCAGATTTTCATTTTTTTTCACATCAAATGGAGACAAAATGACCACCAGAAAGAGACTAGAACATAATCTGTGTGTTAGAATGGGTATAAGTTGCTTTGCATCATTTCGTTTTTTCAGGTGAAAATATTAGTTGATTATAGTACATAATGTAGTTTCTATTAGGTAATAAAATTTGTCATAGCTTTATTTGACATAAATTAGGTTCACACCTCTCAATCATTCTTAAATTGAGAGCTCACACATTTTTCAAATTTTGTAGTAAATTAAAATGTACCTTATGTGGTCATTTATATAATTTACCTTTGTATGCTTGACTAAATGAATGAAGTTTAATGCCATAAAATGTATGATTTTCTAGTTTAGTAGTGTACATTCTGATTGTAGCCAAAAGACATATCTAGTTTAATGAGATAGTCAAAGTGCATAGAAGGGTTATCAATGATATTATCCCATTTTAGCTAAAGCTGTGTAGACTTTGGGCCAATTTAAAATAAAATATCAAAATTCTTTGTCATTTGTTTTCTGAGTTGCTTTTCATCCACCATTGAAAATTGACCACTAGATTACTATAATAAAGACAAACAGGAGTTTGCAGGGTTTTGCCCTGAAGTAATGTGTGGACTCGATGGCTCACTTATTAGAGGCTGCTATCATGGGAGAGCTCTCAAATCTCCAGTAGGGATGTTTTCCAGGAAGGCTTCCTGGTATCTCAAAATCTGTGAGCCTCCCTGTGTCTTGAAAGACAAGACAAGGCAAATATGGCCCACAGGATGGGAGCTGGAGACAATGAGTGCACTTTGCCCAGAGAAGCGCCCCGGTGGTTATAAACAACCTGTTTATTAGAGATGGGCTTCCTGCTCTCTCCTGTCTACCTTTAAGTCCACCATAACTAATCAAAGAAATAGAGTCACTATACCTCTTTTGTTTTACCTTCATTAATTGACAACTACCTCTTAGAAATTAGAAGTTAGCCCCTGAAGGACTTTGTATCTGTTTGTTCACGTAGATAGATTAGAAGCCTCTTGAGAGGACTTTTGACGCTAAATCACTACCCATATCCCCTAGCAACTGCATTCCCTGATGTGCAAATATGTTACTGACAAATGATAATTGATGTCTGTGATTATAAATACCTGTATGAATCTAACCATACTGCTGGCGTTTATGGAGATACGCCAGTCTCCTAGGTGCCCCCCGCTGTGTTATATCTGATCTATCTATATATATAAAACTATAAACTATATCTTAGTCTCTGTGTATTCTTTTATTTCTCTCTGTTGCCTATCAATTTCCTTATCCTCTGTGGCGACCCCTATCTTAGGGACTTGGCTCCATGAGAAGTAGCTAATCTCTTCATGGGCCTGCCTCAACTATTTTCCCCCACAGACATTGTCAATAAGGCCAAATATTGCAGAAAGGTCAAGGAGGAGGCAGACCAGAAAAGGCCATTCAATGTGGCATTTAGGGAGGATTCATAGCCATAGGAATGCATGCTGTGACTTATGCCCCGCTGTGATCTGCTGCCCTATTGCTACTCGACTTGACTTATTGATGTCCGGTCTCCTCTTGTACCTTCCACTAGAATGATTGTAGGTTCCCTTTTCCTGTGAATGGCTATTATTGGTCCACTGCCTTGTAACCTGCTGCTGCTGTCAGGCCAGGTACTGCTTGTCATTGATACAGGTGTTGGTACATCCCAGCTTAGAGGGTCCAGGAGAAAGAGTTAACCTTTGAGAGAGAAGTCCCAGGTTGGAGGATGGGGAAAAAGCTAAACTGCAAGGCATTAAGGGGAAGCAGTATTTGTGGGCTAAATGATTGCGCCACTACTATCATTCAACTTTGTGAAGATACTAAAAGCCACTGAATTGTATACTGTAAAAGGATGAATTTTATGGTATGCGGATTACATTTCAATTAAAAAATTTATAGATAAACACCAAAAAATTGAATATGATAATACTGTGTACCAGGTACTGTTGTTGGTGCTGGCAATTAATTGTTAAGTGAAACAAAAATCTCTGCCTTAGTGGAGCTTAATTCTAATGGAGGAATTCTAGTGGACTTTATAGTTCAAAGAAGTATCAGAGTAGGGGATGAAAGAGACCTGAACAATATTTCAAGTGGAGGGAAAGGAGCCAGGCGAGGATAATAGAGCTGAGAAAAATGGTAAACAGATCAATCTTGGGAGGGAATGATGTTTTCTTTTCTGAAACAAGAGGAAAAAAAGGAAAGGTAGGCCTAGATATTGTGAAGTTTTAAGGTTGAAGTACTAGAAGTCAGTGGTGTTTGTCTGGTGGTGGTACCTTTGTAAAGAGTGATAGAAGTTAATTCCTGTATTGACTTACTTTTGGTGCATAGAGAAAAAAACATCAGTTTCATAGTCACAGGACTTCAGCACACTTTACCCAGGACAGTGGTCTTCTAGAACTAGGTGTTTGGTACTACTGGTCATAGGTGGGAATGTTCACCTGTGCAGTAGTCCTCATCTAAGTCTATCTTTCCCACCATAGTAACTGATAGGGTTTTCATCAGGCTGTTCGGTCATGTCTTTTAGGTTGTAAATTTTTTACAGACACCAGCCCTGCATTTTCAAGTGCCCTGTGTCCATGCTCTTCATAATAGCTCCATAAATATTTGATGCATGATCACAGTTTGTTAACAGCTATTTCATTTCCAGAAGAAGAGCTAATGTGGGTTGCTAGGTTAGGTATTCTAGTACTTCAGTTAATAGGAGGATATGGTAGCATAGCCTATCTTTTATTAATGCTTAGAGTTATGAAATGCAACCTAGTGATAAAGCAGGGGGTGTAAGTTGGAAAGGCCTCTCCTGGGTGGACATATCCTAAAAATCCACAAGAGGGAGATATATTGCCATTGAAGTAGAGAGGAGAGCTAATGAGATACCAATTGCTAACTTTTGAGAGCCAGAATATTGTTGTGTATTTCCTCAGCAGAAAATAAAAGGATAGGCTTTACAATTTTCTATTGGGATGAGAGATTAGATTTGGGGATGCTTGGTTATTTGCAGACTCCTGGAATACGCATGATATGTTAAAGTTTAGAATGTATCAACAGCTTCAATGAGCGTGTCTAAAGGCTTTAAGGATTGTTTGTTTGTTTGGTTTTGATCTGATCATGGGTCTTTCAAGGATGGCTTGCAAAACTGCTTTTGTTCTGTTTTCCCTTTTCATTTTCTTGGCAGTGGCAGTAGAGAGTGCTGCCCAAACTGGGTTTACCATCCTTGCTGGGAAGTGGCCACGCTAGTCTCGATGTCTCCTTTGGGCAAGAGGTTCCAGCAGAATGTTTCATTGTGGTTTTCAGGGGCTTTACCTACGAAAAGGCAAACCTGAACTACAGGTTCGGTATAAGAGAGGGACATACGGAAACTTTATTCTGGATAGTGTCTATTTGCACTTTGAAATTCATACTCAGTACCTGACCTCCTCGTGTTTATGTGGCCAGTGGGGGCAGAAACTCTTTACCATTTCAACAGAAATTTACAGCATTATTCTAGATCACTTGCAAGTTTTATTTGGTTTCTTTTTAGAAAACTCTTTTCTCCTACTGCGTGCTTAGAGATGACATTGCCTAATGATCTTTCCAGTGTTTGGCATTCCTGACCCCTCCTTAATTCTTAAGGCTATTTCTTCCCTTAGTCTTCTCATTTCCCCGCCCCCCCTTTTTTAGCTCCCCATTCTCAATATTCTCCAAGAGATCCTTTCTTCCTCCCATGTCATTGCTGTCCAGGGTTATCTCTGTGGCCGTCCTCTTTCAGGAAGGCTGTATTGTGTGGCGATTATGAGCACAGACTGGAGACTTTTTTTTTGAGTTCACATCCGAGCTCCAGCACTGACTAGCTGTGTGTGACCTCAGGTAAGCTGCTTAAATTCTCTGTGCCTTAGTTTCCCAAGGCACAAAGTGGGGCTAGTGATAATGCCCACCTCATTGGAATTCTTTGAAGATGAGAAGAGTTAATATATGTAAAGCACTTAGAATAGAGCCTGGCACATGGGAAGTACTCTTTAAGTGTTGGTTATTGTTATTAATCTCTTCCGTCATAGACTCTCTTGCAGAAGCTTGTCTATTCACAAAGTCTCAACTATCCCCTTTACATCTTTTCTGAGTCCCAGGCACATTTCCTAGGGCTTTCTAGACATACCTACCTGGACTGTTTACAGGGACCTCAGCCTCAATATGTTCAAAATTGAACTCATCATCTCTCACCCTCTTCTCCTTGAAAAACTGCTTCTTTTTCTGTTTCTCTTTCAGCCAATGGTACCATTTCTTGTCTAGTAGCTGAAGCCAGGAAATGAGTTATGCCTGTCTTTAATTCTTCACCTCCAATTCATTTGGTTATCAAATTATGTCACTGTATCTGTTAAAACTTCATTCACACTCAAGCCCTTAATTACCACAGGGACTCTGAACTATCTCCTTGGCCCTGGTTGTACCTTGTTCTTTCCACCTTAGAATGATTTTTTACCAATGCAAATCTGATTCCATGCTTCCTCAGTTTAAAAATATTCCATATATTTCATAGCTTTCAAGGTTATGTGCAGTTTGATGATTTGGACCCTGCTTCCTGCATTGTGCTGCCAATTGCTTCTCTCTGCCACAGAAATTATTGACCTAGTAGCAACTTGAGGGCATAAATGGGAAATCTCATTGTCCCTGCAGCACAGAGAGTAGAATCAAAATTCCTTGTGTTGAATACAGACATTAGCACATAGTAAGTACTTCATTCATACAGATATGAACATATATTAAGGCCTGGACTCATTCATAGACTTTAAAACTATCCTCAATGTGTTGTTTGGAATCAGCATGTTCCATAACATAATTAAAATGTGAGAAATGTTTCTAGCACATCAGTAATACAGACATTTTCAAAAAATGTCTGAGAAAATGCAAGCTCAAACTTACAAATAGCCTTTTACATAAACAACACTCAGAGGTGCATTTTCTTCTTAATGCATGTACATAACTTCCATTAACGTTCTTTGCCTCCGTGTTTAGCTTTTACTTTTATGTCTGTTGTATAAATCTGAGACTTGACACTTTAATGGAAAGATCTTGGTTTGTTATGACATCATATCAAATGTAAAGTAGAGAGGGTCGAATTGTTTGGAAAACTTTCATCTGAGAATGTTTATCTGTAATCCTGAAGAAAATTTATTACAAACCAGGGGCATTCTGCTTCCCGAAGGAGCCTCTCTTGTCCACATGTCCTGGTGCTACCTTCACCCTTCCAAATTATATCTCCTGGATGATTTCCCCTGGATAAGTTATAGGAAAATGGCTTGATGGGACGTAATCCTACTTAAAAGGCAAAGGTCTTAAGCTGGAGAGAAGTTCTATCAGTCAAGTGTCTGCAGAAAGGGGCTGAAGTGCTGTAGGGATGGTGATGGGGAGGAACAGGTGATAGGAAAAGAGCAGCTGAGGCTTTTTAAAAAATTGAGATAAGGTCTCCCTTTGTGGTGTCATCATAGCTCACTACAGCCTCAAACTCCTGGGCTCAAGCCATCTTCCTGCCTCAACCTCCCTAAGTGCTAGGATTATAGGCAGGAGCCACAATGCTTGGCCTTCATTCATTTTTTGCATTAGTGCAGTGTTCAGCACATAGTTGATATTCTAGAAACCACTCTGGTGAGGCTTTGTCCAATATCCTCTGATCTATATCTTCTCTCACCAAGTTTGGGGCAAATGAAAGATTTGAGTATATAAGGGTCTCCTGGGTTTTCCAATGTTTTGGGAGCCTGAAGAGTTAGAGGCAGGTGTAGATCTTTTTAACTTTCTCACAATTCTGTTAGGCCTGCCTGGCAGAGGGCTTGGCCATTGGATCCTGCTTGATTTAGATGGAAGTGTGAAACCTGGCAGTCTCCCTAGGTTGTCTTTACTTCACTTCCCACCCCACCTGCCTTGGTGAATGATCTGTGGCTTTGACCTTCATGCTGAATTGTGACCCTGACTTTTATTCTATGTTGTTCGCTGGATCAAACAGATGCTGAGGGTTTAGTTCCAGTGCAAAATCTCTTCTGTAATCATGAACCCCAAAGGATATCTTAAAGCTCATAGGCTGTTTAGCTGGAATCTAGGCAATTGTCCCCTATTAGGGAGAAGGAAATCGAGACTCACAGAACTGAGGTTGCTTGCTCAAGACAGAACTAGGATGGGAGCTCAGAATCCAGACTTCAGTACGGATCCACCTTCCTTCACTCTATTCCAAATTTCTCTCATGCTCTCTTTCCATTTGTTTTTTTCCTTTCTTTCTCCTTCCCCACCTTCCATTTTATTTCTGTTATATAGGAGCACTTTTTTACAATGTAGAGGGCATTGTAATTTTTACATCATTAAAATCCTACCAATTATCTCTTTAGTGACCACAATGTATTATTAAAGAGCATGAAAAGATGGACCTTATTTTTTGAAGATTTTTTTTCACTGTTAACTTTCTCTAGATCAGAGAATTGAATCTTGACAGTTTTGCTTTGAGACTGCCCATTTAGTGATGTTGGTTCATCCCCTTTCATGGCTCATTTTTGATAGCTAGGTACTTGTAAGGTCAACTCATTGTCTTGCTCTCAGCTCAGCCTGGTCTTTTGTGTCATTTAATACCTCTGTGACATTCTGTCCGCTCACACTCATACTCTAGTTGCAGTAACTTTCTTTTTAATTTAAAAATATTTCTAGCATATAAGAACAAGAGAAATATAAAAGATGCCCATGTTATCCACCATCTAGATTTAACATATATTAACATTTTGTCGTAACTTCTTTAGATGCTTTAATGAAATAAAACATTGTAGAAATATTGGAAAGTCCCTAAATCCCCAAATCTCATCAAGCATGAGCATTGTCTTAATGTGTTTCCATTTGTTTATAACATGTCTCCACAAACAATGTGTTTGTAACATAACTGGAATCGTATATGTCCTTTTTTACAGTTTTCCTTTTTTTTTTTATTACTCAAAACTAGTTTCTTTAGATATATCTATACTGATATAGTAACTTTTCATTGATCCACATATTCATTTGAACTGCTATGTATGGTATCATTTAGTGAAAAATACCATAATTTATCTCTTTCACTATTGATAGACATTGAAGTTGTGTTCCATTTTTTTCTGTTATAAATTATGCTGCACTGGACATCTTTGTAGGTATTTTTTTTAGTGGACTTATGTGGGAGATTCTGTCGAGTACTCACATAAGAGTAGAAATTTTGGTTTGTAGGGTATATTTAATTTTGCCACTACTTCTTGCTCTCTGCCATCTAGGCCCGTGGTGGAATTACACTCTTCCAACCCCTTTGAAGTTAGACATAACCATATGATTAGTTTAGGGCGATGAAATCTGAGCAGAGCCGAAGAGCCAGTGAGGAATCGCCATGTTCTCTCTCTGCCTCTGCTTAGGGAACTTTAATGATCCACATGATGACTTCTTCATTGAATTGGGTCTCAGTAGGGGCGATGTAGAGTAAAGCCTCCATCTGGTTTGCAATAATATGAGGCATGAGCTATAAGTAAATTATAGAAGTTTTATATCGGGTTGGCAAACCAGGCCTATTAGCCAAATCTGGCTGGCTGTTTGTTTATATCTAGGCATAATTAAGTAATTGAGAGAGAGACTCCGTGGCCTACAAAGTTGAAAATATTTACTATTTGGCCCTTTGAAGAAAAAGTTTAGGGACCTTATATTAAATCATGGAGATTCCAAGGTTGTTTGTGACTGAAGTATATAATACGGCAAATCCTGACTAATGTGCTCACCACCATGCAGTATTGTCTGACTATAAGCTTTTTGCTAATCTGATAGGTGTCTTAAAGAATTTTTATCAGGGAAGTAATCCATTTTCTTTTGACAGCCATAGATAGATCTTTTTGATCTCAGGGACCTAACAACTCTTTATTTTTTCAACAGCTTTATCGAGGTATAATCATATACCATAAAATTCTCCCATAGTAAGTATACAATTCCATAATTTTTAGTGAATTTATAAAGTTGTAAAGCCATTATAATAATTCAATTTTAGGGTAATTCCATCAGCTTTAGAGCAATCCCCCAAAATTCCCTCATTTGCATTTGCAATCAATCCCCATTAACACCCCCAGCTCCAGACAACCACTGATATTCTTTCTGTCTCTATAGATTGACCATTTCTGGACATTTCATATAAATGGAATTACATGATCTGTAGTATTTCAAATCTGTGTTTTTATTAGCATAATAGTTTTGAGATTCATCCATATTTTAGCACCAACCCCAATAGATTGTTCCTTTTCATTGCTGAATAATATTTCACTCTGTAAAGAAGTCCATGTTTTATTTCTTCATTCACAGTTGATGATAATTTGAATGGCTTCTACTTTTTGGTTATTATAAATAATGCAGTATAAATAATACGCAGTATAAATAATTGTTTACATGTCTTTATGTAGGCATGTTTTTTTTCTCTTGGGTAAATTTCTATGAGTGAAATTAATGAATTTCACATTTTAAAGAAACTTCCAAACTCATATCCAAAGTAGCTGTTCCATTTCAAGTTCTCATCATCAGTGTATAGGGATTCCAGTTTCTCTATATCCTCACCAACACTAGATGTTAATCTTTTTGATTATAGTCATTCTAGTAGATGAGCAGTGGTGTCTCTGGGTTTTAATTTTCATTTTACTAATGACTGATGCTCACCTACTTTTCATGTGATTATTAACCATTCGTATATCTTATTTATAAAATACCTATCCAAATCTTCTCATTTTAAAATTGGGTTGTGTTTTCTTTTTACATTGAGTTGAAAGAGTTCTTCATATACATCTCAGGTACAAATCCTTTGTTAAATATGATTTGCAAATATTTTCTCCTAATTGGTATTATGTCTTTATTTTCTTCTTTTTTTATTTCAGCATATTATGGGGGTATAAACATTGAAGTTACATATATTGCCCTTGTCTCCCCTCCTCCCTCAAGTCAGAGCTTCAATATTTTCTTAATTGAGCTCTTTGATGCAAAAGATCTTAACTGATAGATTAGACTCAATCAAAATTTTCTCTTTGATAGATCATGTTTTTGGCATTGTTTCTAAGAACTCTTTGCCCAACCCAAGTTCATGAAAATTTTCTTCCAAGTTTTCTTCCAAATATTATGTAGTTTTAGTCTTTAAATTTAGGTCTGTTTCATTTTGAGTTGATTTTTGTGTATATTAGGCCTAGGGGCTCTTACCTCATGCTTTTTGATGTGACTAGTGGTGGAAGAGAGTATCAGAGGTGAAAAACTGGTGTCTCATTGAATTTGGTGAAGAAAGGGTATAGTTGGAAGCCAGAGAACCCTTTTTCCAATGAGAACAACTTTCCAGATAGGAAAATGTGAAACTTTCAAAATATGAAAATATCTTCATTCTGGGGAAAAATCCATCTTAAAACATTATCAATGTTTGCATTGTAAACAAGTGATAATGAGAGCTAGTCTTACTCTTATGTGTATAAAGTTGTAGATGTTTGAAAAGAAACTAATTGAAACTTCATGCAACCTTATATTTCTTTTCCATTTTACACACTTGAAGAGAGTTATGCAAGTCCTGAGAGACTTAAGTTATCTTCAAAGATTTCAGGACATAACTCAGCAAGGAACACTTTCATAATTCTTTCATAAAACGAGGGGAATGTGGCTGTCTGAGTAGGAGTAACACTGCTCTCTGTAGAGGTTTAATTGTGCACACAGAGATAAGCCTTTTTTTCTTTCTAGCTGCAGCCACTTGGGAGCAGGGTGGGAAGTTACGCTGTACTTATGTAGCTGCAGAATTATGCAGTTATGTAGCAGAATTTCCAACTTGATTGGCCAGACATCAGGTTCACAGTAAAAGTAGCACTATCCAAAAATATAATCTTTACCTCTCAGTAGAATATTCTATTTCTATGATCCCCATGTTGCTTGAATCCTGAGCAGAATCCTGGGTGCTGTCCCTGTTGTCCATCCTGTGGCTCTTTACTGTGTTCACTGTTACTCTGCAAGCCAGGGCTTTTGGATTTCATTGTCGGATGCTTGCTCCCAGGCTCCTCCACTCTCTGCTCACAGCACCCATTGGCCTCGGAGTCCAATAGACTTGGTTTGAATCCTGGCTTTGCTAGTGGCTCTGTGATCATGAACAAATCATTTTCTCTCTTTGAGCCTCAGTTCCTTCACCTATAAAAGCAAAATAATAACACTCAACTTTCAGGATTGCTGTGTGGATTAAAAACAATGTAAAGCACCTAGCACAGTGCCTAGCTCATCATAACACTTCTAAAAATATCTTACCGAGTAAGTACGAACTATAAATGGTAGCCATAAAAAGCTAGTTGTGGAATAATGTTGGTAGTTCTTCTCTTTCCTCCCCTCCTTCCTCTCCTCTTTTTCTCTCTCCTCTCCTTTCTTCCTCTTCCCATCTATCACCTTGTGGCCAATGACATCAATGCTGCAGATGGTTTGATGCGCACCTCTGTGCTCTGAGCCTGAACCATTGCCATTGCCACAGAAGTCCTCTCTTCTCTGGCTAGGCATCATTGCCACCATCTCTACCATCTCTCCCATGACCCTAAGGATAGGGGGCTGTTGTGCCAGCTCTAGCAGTGCCTTTCATTTCAGGGTAGCATTTCAGGGCTGAAATGTTGCTAGTGTTATAAGGGGTAAACCTTTTAGAATAAAATCTGGGGGCAGGGGACCTCTTCTGTAGCTTGAATTATTGATCCAAACTGTAGAGTTTTGAGTGGCCTCTTTATCTGGGGAAACCCAGGCATTTTTGCAATGGGGTCATCTGGCTGTTGTTTTCCTCTCTCCCACTCCCACCCTTGGAAGCTGAAGGGATATTTTTTTCTTCCCTACTCTAGAGTTGCTGTTCCTCCCCTACTTCTCACACCAGTAAATGTCACTTCATTCTATAGCCTGTATCCAGTACTTCAGGTAGTCTCCCAGTGCCCAGTTAAAAATACAGGTACTCACAGTGCTCAGCATCAAATTGGTATTAACTGACTTAACTGACCAACGCTCAAGTGCACATATAGTAGTAACATTTATTGATGTCAGGCAGGTGGGAGTGGGGAGGAGGGAAGGGGTCTATATACACTTAATGGGTGTGATGTGCACCATCTGGGGGATGGACACTCTTGAAGCTCTGCCTTGTATGGGGAAAAGGCAATATATGTAACCTAAACATTTGTACCCCCATAATATGCTGAAATTTAAAAAAAAGTAAAAAAAAAATACAGGTACTCTGATTCCTTTGACTTTTACTTACCTTCTTTGCTATTGCTGCAAACTCTCACTCAAGCCACCATTATGTTTTTCCTGGACAAGAATCTCCTTACTGCTGTTCTTGTTTCCACTTTGAACCCTTTAATTTATGCTACAATTTGAAGCCAGAGAGATCTTAAAATATAAATCACATCATGCATTATCTTGCACAAAACGCTCTAATTGCTTCCCATTGCTCTTAGCACAAAATCCAAACACTTTATCATGCTTTTACAAAGTCCTATATATCCTGGCCCCACTAATGTCTCTGTCATCATCTGCTACTTTCATTTGCTGTGCTATAGCCACACTGAATGTCTGTTCTTTATCCTAGACAAGTTACCATACATTGCAGACTCTTTACATTTCCTTTGCCTAGAATCCTCTAATCCTACATCTCTCCATGGCTATCTTTTCATTTAGATTAACTTCAAGAGTCACATCATCAGAGGGCTTTCCTGACTGTGCAATGTAAAGAGGTATCTCCATTAGCCTGGCCATTTGCTATTGCATCATCAGTGTTTTAGTTATACATTTATGTATGTGTTTTTTTTTTTTTATTTGTTGGGTATATGGTTCCCTCTACTAGTATACCAGTTTCAGGAGAAAAACATTTTCTGTCTCTTTCACTCCTTTATCTTCCATGTATAGAACAGTGCCTAACACATAAAAGACTCAATAAATGTTTGTGTAGTAACTGAATGAATGGATGTGGCCCCTTGTTCTTTCTGGATTCTGGCTTGGGTGCCTCCTCTCCTTAGTGGGGGTTCTTGTAAATGGTGGCCATTTGGTTGTGGGAAAGTGTTATGTCAAAGAAACAGAATTGCGGATGAAGAGTAAGCTGTCAATCAATTGGGTTAGTCAGGAAAGCATAGCTGAAGCATGGAGCAGGCTTGGCAATTGGGATTGCAGTGGGAAGCTGTGTTGAAGGAACCAGTGGTGTGGGGTGGCCCAGTGAGAGTGGTATGGATGAATTTTAGAGTTGGAGTATGGATTTCTAAGGCCATTTTTTTTTTTTATGGAAGAAAAGCATGTGTTTAATGTGGCTGATCTAGGTTTGTTTAAAAATTGTAATGCAAAAAGCTTCTCTTGGGGTCTGAGACTTCCTTTAGGACCAAGTTTTTCATGTTCCCTGTGCATCTCCCTCTCTGAGGAAGGCTACCATACTCCCTTCCACAGTAATACCTACATATTTTTCCATGTTTATTGAGGTATGATTGCCATATAAAAATTGTGTATATCAAAGGCATATAACATGGTGCTTTGATACAATCACATTTTGTGTCATGAGTCCCACAAGCAATCTAATTAACATATCCATAACCTAACATAGTTACCATTTTATTTATATATGTGTGTGCTAAGAATGCTTAAGATCTGCTCCCTTAGCAAATTTCAAATATAAAATACATTATTATTAACTATAGTTACCATGGTGTACATTAGCTCTCTAGAACGTATTCATATTATACCTGAAAGGTTATACTCTTTGACCAACGTCTCCTTATTTTCCCCACCCCCAAACCCTGGTAACTAGCATTCTACTCTTTGTTGCTCTAAGTTTGATTATTTTAGATTCACTTATTATATAAGTGACATCATGTAATATTTGTCATTCTGTGTTTAGCTTATGCCGCTTAGCATAATGTCTTCCAAGTTCATCTATATTGTCACAAATGGCAGAATTTCCTTATTTTTTGAGGCTAGATAATATTCCATTGTGTGTGTATATATGTAAGTGTGCATATGTGTATGTGTGTGTATACATACACACACACACATACTGTAATTTCTTTATCCATTCATCTATAAGCAGACCCTTGGGTTGTTTTCATGTGTTGGCTATTGAAAGTAATGCTGCAATGAACATAGGATTGCAGATATTTCTTCGAGATACTGATTTTGTTTCCTTCAATATATACCCAAAAGTGGGATTGTACATTTTCTCAAAAGTATCCTCCCAATCTTCTGCCCCTGGAACAGTGAAGAAATGGGATGTTTTGTAATCATATTTTCAAGAGTGAACCTTGGACTTGGTTTCCAAGCACATTTCATCTTTTGGACCAAACATTGCTTGCTTATGAGAGGATATCTTTGCCTGCCATCTACAGGACAAAATTGTTTGAGGCGAGACAGAGATGTTGCCTTAAGAAAATCTGTACACATAAATCTAAGCTCACTGAACTCTGACGTGTACACTAGAGGTCATTATTTTACAAAATGATAAATAGTGGATATTCTTAATGATTCAAAATATTTAACTTGAATATGATTGCCATACACAATGATGCCATAAAATAAAGAAAATGCAAAAAGCCACCATCCAATCTAAAGTAGAATATTTATGAGCTTTGCTCAATTCTGCTATTATAGGGAGTGAGAATTCTTGAGCAAAGCTATTGTTTGCTCAAAGGATCATTAGAGGCAGAAGTTTCTCTCAATTCTCACATCCCAAAGCATCACCTGGAAGTAACAACCTCCAAAACCTACCTTCTCTGCTTTTCTTGTTTGTGCTTCACAAGATCTATGGTAGGTGCTATTATTTTTGCCTTACAGATGAGAAAATGGACAGAACTGACTTCTTACAAATGTGACTAAAGCTTCACAAATTAAATCTTGCTTTTTGAATAATGGTACATCTTTAAAATCAAGATCCCAGCAGATTTTTAACTTCACTAATTTTCTCAGTGAGAAGGAAGCTAAATAATGATGTGTCTATAAAAGTATGAGCAAGAACTCTGTTACTCTAGAGTTTTGCAGAAAAGGAAAGATGCAAAAAATGATTTTTTTTCTTGACATGTTGGGAAAGTCTATAGACAATTTTTGGTGTGAAAGAAGTTGACTAAGAAGTGCGAATTTACTGTGCTGTTCTGGCCTTAGAAACATGTTTGTACTTCATTTTAATCTCTCTCCCCTCTATTTTCTAATGACTTTGTTTTTCTGACTATGAGTTGTTTTGCTGAAATTCTCCAAATATGACTTTATCAAAATTAGATTAGTAAAAAAAAGTAACACCCAGAAGAAAAAGACTAAAATAGAATATCATTAGTTATTATTAATGCTCTAATAGTGATTTGTATTCTCAGATGAAAATTCTTGTAGGATTTGAAAATGACCATTGAAAAGAAATGTTATTTTTATAATGCAGAAAATATCCACTTAAGTTTCTTGAACTTCTTAAATATTTGGTGGAAATTTATTTGCCCTGAAATGATAGCTCAAGAAAGCATTTTAATAAGTGTATCTGATCATACTCTACACAATTGAATTCTTTGAAAAATGTTGAAGAATTTTGAGAAGTCCCTGGAACCATCAATATTTTCTATATTTACAAATTTAGAGGAAAAATAGATACTGGTTTCTTCCTTAGAGTCAACCTACCACTATTATTTAAAGACACTGGACTAGTATATTCTGAGGAGATAGAATTGCCGAGTGTTGGAAATGAGAAATAAGGGGGCCAAGTTTTAAGATTACGTATCTTTGGTTTGAGGATCAAGTGCAGAAAATATTGGAAGGGTGCTGCTATTAGTTTATAATGTGTTTGGTAGATGCTATTATAGCAGGGAGGAGAACAAGCAGAAATTCAGGTATATGGGTACTGAGTCTATCAAAGTGAGGTCCTCAATGAAATAAATGCAAAGCAACATGATCAGTTTCC
The DNA here is from genome assembly GCF_040939455.1 of Microcebus murinus. Lineage (NCBI taxonomy): Eukaryota > Metazoa > Chordata > Mammalia > Primates > Cheirogaleidae > Microcebus > Microcebus murinus. The sequence goes on from NC_134112.1 coordinate 64,533,179, forward strand.
AAGGTAACTCTTGAGTGAGCCTCAGGGGAAAGGAGCCTCCAACCAGAGAGTTGGTCAGGATCATGACCTTAGGGTAAATTCAGCCTCTAAGCATTACTTTTAACCCAGCCAGTAAACTAAGTATGGACTTGGAACCTAGACTATGAACTCATGAACAAAGTTCTTATCAATTTCTTGGTAGTTGAGGTTTGGGTGAATCATACTAACTTTCCAGAAATGCTCTGAGATGTAACTACACTTAAACATGAATGACAAAAAGTCAAATGTCACTAAAAGCTAGCCAATTCTGATAAAACGTAAATGTATATGATGCCTAAGTCTGTTTTCATTTTTTTAATGAACCAAGGATTAATTTCACCCAGAAGAGGAGCTAAAATGACTAACTTCTAAAATCCAGTGATTAGCATTATAAATTTCCTTTTTTATAATTCAGCAATATTCATGGATATTATTTAGGCAGGTTATCATATTTTCTTATTTGAATTTTTCAGAATCACTGTATTGATTTTTGTCTTCTAACAGTAATCTTTTTGAAATGAAAAAGGGATTAATCTCATTAAATGGCATAAGTACTGTAATTCAGAAGCCAATCTGATCTAGAGTTTTGGGATAAAGTACTATACAGTGAGCAAAGCTTCTTTACAAATAACAGTTGCAAGAAGGAAAGAAGGAAGCCTTACCATTGTTCAACTTCCTGAGAGTAAGTAAAGGCAAATAAATAAGCTCTTGTTGACTTAAATAATGTACATATATATAATACATGTGTATATATTCATATATAACATTCCAATAATCAATAATGCTTGTGTTATGTTCAGAATTTTCATAGGGAAAGAGGGAGATGAATACAGGTTGAATATTCCTAATAGAAAATTCCAAATTCAAAATGATCCCAGATCCAAAACTTTTCGAGTGCTGACATGATACTCAAAGGAAGTGCTCATTGGAGCATTTTGGATTTTAGATTTTCAGATTTGGGATGTTGAACCAATAAGTATAATGCGAAAATTCCAAAACCAGGAAAAAGCCAAGATCCAAAACGATTCTGGTCCCAAGAATTTCAGGTAAGGGATATTCATCTTGGACGTAAAATATCACGATTATTGTCCTTACCAGATCTTTATAAATAAATTTCTCATTACTTCTGAATGTGTCACCTCTGCTTCAGTTCTCTGCCTTTTTATTGCTAGTTCTCTTCAATAGCTAACAAAATTAAGGTTTCTCCAGATCTCTGAGAATTTGAAAAATAAAATCAAAATGCAATTATTAAAGATGTTATGTTTCCAGGCCAAAATCTGGAAAAATAAAATCAAGCTTAACTGTAATGGTACTAACATGGCTAAAGGAAGAATATACCAATGGAAGCATGCAGTAGCATCAAAGCAAAGCAAATGAGGAGTAAAAGCATCATCTTGGGGGAAAATTGCTCTGAAATTGCATGGGTATCTGGTTCATGAATCAAGAATGCACATATAAAGGACATGGAGACATCCATTTCTCCATACTTGGTATATTGGCCACTGAAATCATGCAATTAGTTGTCCTTTTTCTAATTATTTACACTACCTTCTAGTTATAATTTGGCTATCTATATGGTTGTGCTCCATCGTCAACAAGTTATCTCATCCACCAGGCTGTTATATCTCTTAATATAAGGGCATGCTTTGGTATTCTGACTCATGCTGCAATATTTTGTGAGTCCAGTTATTGGGACAGGTTTCTTTCTAAGAGATGATTATCTGATAATTGATATTCTCAACATGTGCACTGAAGGCCATGCTCGGAGCTGTGGGGCCGTTGCTAAGTGAATGTCATCATAGAGAACTCTAGCTGAGATGCCAGGTGGCTGGTGTTTTTGTCAAAACTATTTCCTTCTCCGTGCATCTCTCCTTTCTAATTGCATTGTCTGATTTTACACTCCTGATTTTTGCATTCCCCTTTCTTGAAGTGCTTTCTTCTACCCATCCCACTCCTGCCTGAGAGTGAGCTCAGTTTGTCAACTTTGGTTGTCACATTAGAATTATCTGGGGAGTTAAAAAATTCCCAATGCCAAACCCACATCCCAGACCAAGTAAATCAGAACCTAAACTCATGGAACCCAAGGTAATTCCAATGTATGGACGATGTTGGGAACTACTGTTTTAGAGAGACCCTGTTAATTTATCCTACACACCTGAATTCTTCCTTCTCCACACTCCTTTTTCACTCAATCTATTTTCACATGTCTTTGTATTTTATTGTCTTTGTAAATTGAAAATATACCCCATGTGGGCATAGGGGCATGTCTTAAGTGAATTTTATGTATAAGTTGTAAAATTACCTCTGATGTACATAAATACTTTGGATAAGTTGTAGTCTACCATATTTCTAATGAACCATTCTTCTCCTAGATTGCTTAAACATATTTCAATGTTGGTAGGATATAATCCACATTATAATATGGCAGTCTTACTTTATTTTTGCCTCAAGGTGCATTGGAGAATGTGTACTTATTTGTGTGTGTGTATAAGCAAATATACACACAATTTGAACTCTGCTGAAATTCCAAAGCAGCATATTAAATAGTAGAGAAAAGTTGATTTAATTATCTCATGTTATGGACAGCCATTATTCATGATCCTATTTTTTCTCACTCAGTATGATCAGAGGCTTATGTCTTTATTAAAATATATTAATATGCATTAGCAATGCATGTCATTTAATTCCTATGATGATATCCTAGACTAGCAAGGCTGGTGACTTGACTATATGATTATAAGCTCTTATATCCCAAAATTGAAAACCAAGATTATGACATTCTCAGTTCATAAGTGGACAAAAAAGACTGTAGCCTTTTAGTGAGAATAATTGTGTGCTGATTTCAGCTGAGTTCAAATGAGCTCAAATGATAACTTGGCCCACATGATTACTGGTAAGTATAAAAGAAAAGTTTAACAAACCTTTGTTGAACCGTTTCACACTTCCATTTTTGCTCTGAATACAAAATTAAGCGTTTAGATTATGACTACAGGGAGATTTTAAAAGCTTAACAAATAACCAAGGTGTTGAATGAGTAAATGCAGCTCAACCTAGTGATTTTTTTCCCTTTGTTTTTCTATTTTTTCCTCCTTCACCATGATTCATGGTGAATAATAGTTTCTTGAAAAATTACAGGATTATTTATGGTTTGCATTATATAAGTTGGAAGTATTTATCATTTTTCTGGGATGGAAATTCTAACAAACAATTAGGACTTTTGAAAATTAGATTTGGAAGACTATATTTTTTCCTTGTAAAATTTTGTCAGGGCAGCCGGTACTGACTCAATATTTCTAACATCTGCCATGAGCTATTTGGTCGCTATAAAATAGTGTCAGTGCCTGCTTTTAAGGAAAACATCCTTCCACAATGAAAGGGTTAAAGAACTTTGAATTACTACATGTTACTGTGACAAATGGCTTTCACCTTTTAGATATTCTGTGTTGCTTCTGACTCACTGAAAAATTGCTAAGCCCAGGTAGATCTCAGAAAGGACTCCATTTTATTCCTGAAAGAAGTGATTATATGTGAAATGCTTTTAAACTTAACAATTATGAATATTATTAGATGTCAGGTTGTGCCTAGTGCATTTGGATTCTGTTTATGATAAAGGCTGTCATTTGATGCTAGAACTCGAGTGTCCCTTTTCTTAATGTCGGCTCTACCCCGGAGTCACTTCTTTGGCTCGTTCCAGGAGAAGGCATCTTGAGGGCCATTCTGTTCTTTCCCATTTGTATACTTCATGAAAAGCACTTTTGTTGATTAAAGATAATTTGACAAATGGAAGTTAAAAGATTATTAAAGTGGCTAGCAATAATGCAACATCAGAAATTCTAGAAACCTATAGAAATGACTTCTTAAATACATTCTTTAATAATTTATATTGACATTTTAGATTCCAAGCAGCTGCTGACTGAGAAGAGAATTGGAATAGAGACAGTTGCCTAAGATTTCACTTATCTAGATGGATGTAGATAGATGATTAGAGTCAGTTTTGGGGGTTTTATAGCAATTAGGACCCTAAGTGGTAGAGACACTCGATGCTAATAGGGATTGCACTGTAGTCCTGTTTAAGCATTGAGGTCAGTTTGATTTGAAGACACAAAGGTTTTTTAAAATTTATATTATTGGTTAGAATTATTTTGGTTGCAAGAAACAGATCCTTCACAACTGTGCTGAGCACAAGTGGACTCTCCTCCAAGAACTGGAGTCAAAAGAGGTCTGCTTTGCTGGTGTGATGGTTCTGGATTCAGGACCCTACTTGAGTCTTAGTGATGGGAGCCCATGCATCGCTCCTCCGGGGCTCAGTTGTATGACAAATACCTGCATTATTCTGTCTCTTGATCTCAATCAACTGTGGGACAGGGGTTATCAATGGTCTACTCTGCCCTCAACAGTGGCCATGGATAAGAAACGATTCCTTGATAATACAGCTGAGGGATCATCCCAAAATGCATTGCTACCAAAAATGTCACTGGGAACAAAGGAAGAATGAATCTGGAGAATTTCTATTGTCTTATGGGGAGATGATGTTACATTCGGGTTTGCTTGTATTGAACTGGAGATAATGGTAGATATTTTAGTAGATACATCTACAGGGTATTTGGTTAATTATTTCTGAAGCTCAGGGCAGGGGGCAGGGCTATAGAACTAGCTCTGGTTGTCATTAGCACATAGATGAAAGTTCAAATCATCAGCTCAAACAAGATTACCTGAGAAGAGCATATAGGGAGGCACAATATGCAGGAAAAGAGAGAAGATAAAACCCTGTGGAACCACCGGCATTTAAGGGACAGGCAGAAGAGAAGCAAAAACACTCACACAGCAGATAGCAATAGAATAGAGAAGGGGTAAACCAAAGAGAATAAGGCCATGGGAACGAACGATGTACAATTGTAGGAAGGAGTAAGCCTCCGCCAGTCCTGTAAGAGTTAGACAACTGGCAGATTTGACACCATGGAGATACTTGGTGGCCATTTCCAGAGCAATTTTGTTTGCAGAGTTGAAGGAAGGTGCATGGTAGGTAGAACATAAAAACCAGCTTTTCATGGTTGGGAGAGAATGAGAAATGAGAGGTGGGTATGTGGAGGTAGCTAGGATAGATTATTCTTCCTAGGCAACTGAACAAGGTAACAAACACAAAGGTAAAGGTAGGGCCTGGGCCAAGGAAGGGATATTTTCAGGATGGAAGAAATTTGAGTATGTTTATTATCTTGGGGTAGGAGATGGTGCAAGAGGACTGAAGAATTGCAAAAAAAAAAAAAAAAAAAAAAAAATCGTAGTATAAACAAGGCAAGAGAAAGATGATGTGGAGGAAGATTTCACATTGATAGGTAGCTGCTGGTCTCTTACAGCTTTAAACTGTGTTGGCTGCCAGAAGTAACTATAAAGTATATATGTTTATAAGGTATCATGTATAATTAATTTTTAAGTTGATTTATTAAATCATTGATACCTGTGCCCAAGTCTTTCTGTCTCTGATCTCTTATAGGTGATGGCATTTCCTTTTCTTTTCTTTCCTTTTTTTTTTTTTTTTTTTTTTTTTTTTTTTTGGTATGTAATGGCACTCAGAGATGGCAGGAAAAACCAAAATCCTCAAAAATTCATAAACTATTTTTAAACTGCTTTTTAACCATTTTGATCTGCCTAATATTTTAGCAAAATTCAAAATATAGTGTCATTGACTGATGTATGCTTCATCCCCCTTTCCTTTTCAACTCATTCCCATGGAAAAAAATACTAGTATGAAAAAAAAATTCTAACATTTCCCTCAGAAAGATTTAACAAACACCACCCACCTGTCCCAGCACCACTTAAGTGATGGAAGTGGCTTACCAATTGGGAAAATTAAAGAAATTTTTTATGAACAGGAGTTTTCTGCCATTTCAACAGTTGTAACTACTTTATTTTGGTGTTGGTGATTCTAGACTTGCCTTTCAGGTGCCAGTGGAGCTCCGTCACACCACGTCAGCAGGGAGAGAGAAGAGGCAAGGGCCCGGAAAGACACAGCATGGGGCATTTATATAGAATAAATTGAGGAAAATGTAACCATGTACCATCTGCCACAAAATAATTTACAGTCTCAACACAAATTCCTGATATTGCACCTTAGATTCCTTGAGACATGAAGTCAGATATAACAGTTAATTATTTTTTGAAGTGTTTGTCATTAACAGCCTCGCTCAGCTAGGCATGTTGTGATCAAAGCTCTAAGGATATCTGTAGACTTGTAGCAGCCAACACTTTTCTCTTTCTGTTAAAGCAGACAAAAAGGACTCTGCAGCTCCACCTGACATCCTGGTAAGACCCAGAATGTTTCACATTTACTTCATTTGGTGCTTCTGACTTGAAAAATTGATGAAAATAATATATGTGTTGTTACCACTGGGAAACTTAAACACGAGTTCCTCTATTTTATACATGGACTACACAAATTAAAATTTTAAACTAGAAGAAGATAAGAAACTAAAAAGTATCAGAGAAAAATCTGCTGAGAGTGGGGGAAAGCAAATAATAAAACCATGCAAATGTTCTTCAATGCTCTGAAGAAGAGAGATTGAAAGTAGGTTCTTGAATAAGACAATCAGATTAGAATTGGGCAGTGAGGTTTGAATCTAGGTTCAGGCCCTTACTAGCCCTGTGACATTGCACAAGTTATACAGGTCTACAAGCACCAGTTTTCTCATCTATGAATGGGCTGCTGTGAGTTTTGGATGAAATGTGAAGAGATAAGCATGGGGCCTTATACATGGGAGGTGCTTAAAAAATGTGAGCCATCAAAATTAAAAAGGGACACTTAGATGTACGAAATGGAAAGAAGGTCTGATGAAATATACTGAAAGTTGTTTATGTTCAAAACAATCTGGGCAGGATGGATAGGCTATAGGGAACACAGGTGTGCCCTGAGTGAGGAGGCTAATTGCTGGCGACACTGAGGGGGGAGCATCCTACCCTCTCTGTAACAAATTAGCGCCTGTTCTGATCAGCTCAAGGAGTCAACACAATGACTCTGTGGAAGGTTTCTAAAAATACACTTATTCTAGACTGCCTAATGACCTCTCCCTCCCCAACTTAATTGTCAATCAGTAGGGCTGCATTAATGTCCTGGAATCTGTACATTTAATCCTCAGTGGATCTGATGACCATCAGCAGAACAGAGCTAGTTTTTAAAAATTCATATTATGGAAATGATGTAAAAAATGTTTGGGGGGTTCTTGAAGCTGTCTGAAAATCTGACGTAAAAACTATAGATCTTTTTTTTATAAGTGCGGTGTATACCTATTCATGAAAATCTGCATACATTTCAAAGTGTTCCCTCATCTCTGAAGCTTAGCCACAAGAAACTAAAGAAAACCCACTGTATGTAAGTGGTTATTTGTGGAAATAGAACTCTTTGTGGCACTAGTAACAACTAAATAAAGGCATTATTTCTACTGGCTCCTAGTGGGTTGTGACAGAACTAATTCTTCACAGAAATCTTATGCTCATCCTATTATTCTGTAGAACTCTTGCTGGGAATCAACTGTTTTCCCCTCCTATCCTTACATGGAGGCATCGCTATGCTAACGTCCTTGCCAATGAAGTGTGAGCAGAGGTGACATGTGTCACTTGAGGGAAGAGGGTCAAGAATGAGATACTCCTCCTCCATCTTCTCTTTTTCTCACCTGAAGGCTGGATGAACATCCCTGGGGTAACCTTGGAAACCACATGTTAAAAATAGAGGAGAAATGAATTGAGGCTGTATCTTGAATTACTGCTCAGATGAGAACTGGTACAGACTAGGAACTCCCATTTTTCTTCATATGTAGGAGAAATTTATTATATGATAAGCCACTGAGATTTCAGGGTTTCTTGTTTTTTGAGCAGCCAGTGTTATCTTAAATAACCACTGTAAGTGTTTGGAACTACAGGAGAGGGGTTAGCCCCAGACCACTGCTTGAGCAATAAGTGGTTAAGTGTGTAGTCTTCTGGTGATGTAGGTCAATAGGATAAATGCCCCCTGTCCAGGGCAAGGAATTTCATAGATGGTGTGCCGGGAGGTAAAGCAATGAATGAAGCCAATGTGTTTTCTGATGCAGCCATGGGAGCTAGGTCAGATACTTACTTCTCTTGACTTTTCCCCCTAGAAGAAGCTATTTCTTCCACTGAGAGTGTTTCATTCTGGCAGGATGGTTTGGAACACTTAATACTAATCTTGGGCCTAAGAAAGGGGAGGGATCTCTTCTTGATTCTCTGATCAGCATCTTGTGTTTTAGCTTTTCTATTTAGAAAATGGGGATGATTTGCATTTTTCCTGTTTCCTAGGTATGTGTTGTGAGGGTTAAAAGAAACAAAGATTCAATGTTACTGTGACAGATACTGCTAGGATATTCCCAAATCCCTGTTCTCCTTTCCTTTATAAGTAGACAGCTAGACCATTTCCCAGCCTTTCTGGCAGGTCGGTGTACCTATGTGACTGAGTTCTAGTTCATGGAATGTGAGCAGAAGTGGTAGGGGCCACATTTTCCTGGCCTTAAAGAATCTTCCAAGTATAATTGTCCCTGCTATTTTCCCTTTCTGGCTGACTGGGAGGGAAAGGACCATCATGACCTTGGTCCATACACATTGAAGATGGCAAGGCTCTGTCACTTTGGGTCCCTAAATGACTATAAGGAGAGCAACCCTACTGATCTGATCACCTGCCCAGCAAGGGATAAAGTCCTAATGAGTTTGAGGCAATATACATGTTGGGGTCTATTTGTTACGGAGGCTAGTATTACTCTAGCCAATATAGCCAGGAACTAAACTTGGGGCTATCTACCCTTCTTAAACTGAAAATCCGTAAAAAGCTTATAAGTAAATATTTATATATGTAATAGAAATATGTATAAAATCATTACGCATTTAATATACATGTGTGTAAAAGGAAATCATTGATGATTTTTTAATTGGAATGACTAGAATATAATAACAATGGGAAGGTTCTCTAGAATCCTGAGTTGAGGTGCAAGATGTCTGACAGTCAGGAAATGCCTTACTTATCTTAGAACCCCATTAGTTAGTGGAAAACAAAGAGATGGCTTTGAATCAGAAGTAGCTTTCATAGTTTCTTTTTTTCTTTTTAGCAGCAACTTACCTGTGCAAATTAGCATATTTGGGAGATTAACTTCAGAATTGCTTCTTTTGAAATGAGGGTGGTGGGTAGAGGGGTGGAATCCCATCAGATTAAGGAAGGCTCTGTAGAAGCTTCCTGGAGCCCCGGGGACCATCTGGAACATCTCTGATTAGATGAGCTCTAACGTTTCTTTTGGATATAACTCTCATCTTTTTGGAAAAAGAGAACAAGTTTTTCCATTGTTTGTTTCCAGCTGGGTGTAGTTGACAAATAACACTAAATTCTGCTTCCACTTTCTTTTGTGATTAATCGTAACCTAACTAGAACGGATGGGAATCCAATGATATTTTATCTTTTCCAAGAGACCTGCATCTGAAGACACCAAGTTCCCAGGAGTCTGACCAAATTGCAATCCAGGATCTGTGTCAGCACATTTGTAATTACTTTTGTAGGAGGACTTTTGATATCTGCTTTTAATGATAGAAATATTGTTACTGCCTTTTTGAGTTTTGAGTTGAAAAACTAACTCTGTGCATTGGTGTGTCCATGTGTAATGGCTATAATATCTATAGAAATGATCAATAGCACATTTAATTAGGGGCCTTTATGGTAAAATCTATTCATTTGTTAGCTTATGGTTTTCAGCTTTATTCTTGAGCATTAGTGACAAAAGGTCAACTGATTTTATCAGTTAGTGAAACAGGCGGGATACTCAAACTGAGTAATAAGGACAGGGTACATAGAGCAAGGCATAGTGCAGTAAATACCTGGGAGCAGGTGACAGTGGGGTACCATCGTGATCTGTAGGCCTGGAGAGGCAAAAGGAGGGAGTGGTTCCCAGAAGCTGCAGACAGAAAGGGCACTGGACAGGACTGTCTGGAGGGAGCTGTGGCATGTGGCTAAGGGACACTGTTAGCCCCCAGAGACCTTGGAGGAAGGACACAGGGAAATAAATAACTCAACTTCGCTTCTCTCTGCCCCTTCTATCTACAGGCAATTCCCAGGAACCTACCCCAAAATGGAAGCCAGAGGGCAAGGAAGTCCATTTACATGATCCATATATGCCAGCTTAGGAGGCTTAGAGCAGTGAAGAGAAAGATACTTGATCTGGAAGGACAACAAAATATCCAGCCTACTAAGCATGGATCTCTGTTATGAAATTCAAGAGTATCTGTAAAAATTAGAGTAATTAGTACTCATGGTTAAAGATCTAATTATTTATATAAGGTGATTTATTATATGAGAACTATTCTTTTTTTTTTTTTTTGGACAAGGCCTTGCTCTTTTGCCCAGGTTGGAGTACAGTGGCATCATCATAGCTCACTGCAGCCCCGAACTCCTGGGCTCAAGTGGTCCTTCTGCCTCATCCTCTTGAGCAGTTGGGACTACAGACATGTGCCACCACACCTGGCTGATTTTTCCACACAGATGTGGTCTTGCTGCATTGCCCAGGTTGGTTTCAAACTCCTGGCCTCAAGTGATCCTCCCACCTTGGCCTCCCAAAGTGCTGGGATTATAGGTATGAGCCACCATGCTTGGCCATTGGTAGGACTATTCTTAATCATAAAAATATAAGCCCTCAAATACTTCTCTGACCAGTATGATAGCAAATGGCCATATATGGCCACTTAAATTAAGATTAGTTAAAATAAAATTATAAATTCAGTTCTTCAGTGGTCACTAGCTTCATGCGGCTGATGACAGCTATATTGGGCAGCAGAAATAGAGGACACTTTTATCATAGAAAGTTCTGTTGGATAGTGCTACTTCATTTAATCATTAACTGCCTAATTTCTTTCCTTTGTTTTGACTCCAAATCAAAGTAAAATGACTTTTGGGATTATTCATTTTTCCTGAAATCCCACACCCCAAAAATTTTATATTAGTATTTGAGATTAAAATATCTTACTCTGAATGAGTTAGAGTCATTTTGCTATATACAAAGAGAAGCTCTGGCCAACTCAAACAAAAATGGAATATATTGAAAAGATACAGATTTTAGCCTAGTGAATATAATTTTGGACTTCTGACCTCCAGAACTTTTAGAGAAAAAAAATTGTGCTTTATGCTGTTAAATTGTAGTAATTTTTTATAGCAGAAACAGGAAATTAATACAGTATTCCAGGAGTTTGTGGTCCTCCAAAGTTCAACCCTACATAACAAAAATTCTTGTTAAAGAGAATTTGAACTTAATTTAAATTTTCTCTTTGGAGAACATAATAATTGAAAGGGGCTTTCGGTGGGGCTTATGACTTACCCACGCTTTGACAGTAGGTATAGCAGGAACCACTTGGATTACTCGTCCTTGAGGAGCCCTGGGATTTATGTCACATTCCCTACCTTCTGAGAAAGTGTCAGAGTTGCAGCTCAAGGCCTTCACAACTGTAGTAATAATCTTCAGGTCAATTTAGTATATATCTCGGCGCTAGTCTCCTAGGGTTTCCAGGCTACTTTACTTTTGAAACTTGACATCTTCATTACTTTTGTGTTAGCTCAGTGATGTGTTTTAAAAAATACTAAAAAATTTTGACATCTTATTTTCCTCAAAAGTGTTGTTCAGGGTATCTAATCTGCCGTACTGTCAAGTATAGAAGTCCTTCCACCTTTATTTCAAAGGTAAAGAAACATAGACTGAGAGTTAACATGACTTTCTTACGATCACACAGTTGTTTTGAACAACCATATATGCTCTGTAGTTACTAATTTTAAGATAAGATTATAGTCAGGTTTTCTGAAATGCCTGGCACATTGCTTTTACCTCTGTACTTAAAAGGGATCAACGTCTTAGTGAAAGATGATTTGACTATAGGGAAATCAAGCCTATTAAAAAATACGCTGAGCCGGAAGCAAAATCTGGGTTACAGAACCCAAAGGCAGGAGATGCAGTCTGACCTCAGGAAGGGTTGACATTGGATGTGAAAAACCACCCAAATTCAAGGCAGTCACTCTTACTGCCTCTTTTGCCCTGCAGGTCGCCATCTCTATAATTCTCTTGTGTTTGCTTCATCCTCACTTAATTCTGTCAACTGACTTTCTATTTATCGTTTTGCATTCCAGTCCCCTTTAAATTACCTCACAGCCCAAATGTTCAACAGAGACTGACCAGAGTCTCTCTGTCTGAACTGCAATGCAGTCTATCTGAGACAATAAAATTGGCTCCACTTGGACCTTTTCTTCCAATCTGCTTTGGCCAGGGTGTCAGCTTGGGGTATGACAGCAGCCTCTATTAGAATGGGGCATATACATATTTAAAAAGGTAGTATAGGGAGGAAATGGTTAAAAAAGAATATATACACATCTCTAGTACCACTAGGAACATATATATTAATATATAGTGATACTGGAATATGTATACATTCTAATAGAATATATGTATAATAGTATTATATGTATATATACATACATATATGTATAGCTTTACTAGGCCATGAGTTAGTGTGAAGTTTTGGGATATACCAACAATGTAGGCCCCTAAAATAATCACATGGCTTGTTTCCCCTTTTGTTAAACAAAAGTAAGACTTAGAAAAAAAAATTTGTCTTCGTATTCATCTTTTGTTCATGTAATATGCTTGGTAGAGTGGCATTTATTTCCTTTCCAAGGTCTGAACAAAAGAATGACTTAATGTGGTTTAAAGCTTTGTTCCAGCCAGCATGTGCCAAACATAAGATGCAAAAAAAAAAAAAAATGACCTTTTTAAGTCTGACTCCTTGTAGATGATGGTTGCCAAAGAGAAGTCAGCTTATAGCTGATTTAATGAATGGGTCAATCCATCATGAATAGGACAAGACCTACTTGAAATTGCTATTGATTGTGAGCCTGTTTCAGATGTTTTATCCAACTAAGAGTCTGTAGGATCAGTTCTTTCTTCACTTTATTTTATTTTTTGCAATCATTGTCATATCTATAATTCAGATTCTTTTCAATACTGGGTAGAGGAAAAGAAGATAAATACGTGTAAGAGTGTGTGTGTGAGTATGTGTGTGTATGCTCTTTTGTGATCCAGAACAATTCCTAGAGACACACTAGGAATTTTGTTAACAACTATGGGAGTTGTTGCAAATCTAAAGGTAACAATACATGTAGGCTTGATTTGAGATGGGAGAAGAAAAACTGGAATGGATCACTTTTTTTCTTCTTTTTTAAACATTTCAGAATATTATAGGGATACAAATGTTTTGGTTACACGGATTGCTTTTGTACTGCTTGAGTCAAAGTAAGTATGTCCATCACCCAGATAATGTACATTATATCCATTAAGTATGATTTCACCCATACCCCTTCCCCCACCTGCATGATTTCTGTTGAGTCTGTCCACATGAGTGCTGATCAGTTTCAATTTAATAGTTAATTACATGTGGTGTTTGTTTTTCCATTCTTGAGATAGGTTTCAATAAATGCCCTTCCTTCCTCTCTCCACAAGTCTGAGTTTCCAGTGTGACCATCCCCTAGATGGTGCACATCTCTCTCATTATGTATGTATATACCCACCCCTCTAACCCCTCCCACCTGCCCAATACCCTATTACTGTAGTACCTATGTGTCCACTTAGGTGCTGCTCAGTTAATACCAGTTTTTTGGTGAGTATATGTGGTGCTTGCTTTTCCATTCTTGGGATACTTCACTTAGTAGTATGGGTTCCAGCTCTAACCAGGAAAATATAAGATGTGCTATATCACTGTTGTTTCTCTATCTTCTTTTGATAAGCTTCTGTTCATGTCTTTTACCCACTTTTTAATGGGGCATTAGATTTTTTTTCTTGCTGATTTGCTTGAGTTCTTTGGATAGTCTGGTTACTAACCCTTTATTGGATGTATACCTTATGAATATTTTCTCGCATTCTGTATGTTGTCTATTTGTTGATTGTTTCCTTGGCTGTGAGAAGCTTTTGAATCTAATCAAGCTTTAAATTTAATCAACAATTTTTGTTGTTGCTGTGATTACCCTTGGGATCTTCCTCATAAATTCTTTACCTAGTCCAATATCTAAAAGTTTTTTTAAAAACTTCCTTCTAGAGTTCTTATAGTTTCATATCTTAGTTGTAAGTCTGTTATCAATCTGGAATTAATTTTTGTCAATGGTAAGATATATGGATCCTGTTTCAATCTTCTACATGTGGCTATCCAATTTTCCCAGCACCATTTATTCAATAAGGATTCTTTTCCCCAGTGTATATTGCTGTCTACTTCATCAAAGATCATCTGGCAATATGTGGATGGTTTTATATCTGGGTTCTTTGTTCTGTTCCATTGGTGTATGTCTCTATTTTATATCTTCTCAGACCATAGTGGAATAAAATCAGAAATTAATTTAAACAGATACACTCAATTCTACACAATGTTGTGGAAATTAAACAGCTTACTGCTGAACAATCATTGGGTCAAAGGGGAAATGAAGGCGGAAATCAAAAGATTCCTTGAACTAAATGACAAAGGGGATATAAGTTATCAAAATCTGTTGGATTCAGCAAAAGCAGCCCAAAGGGGAAAATTCAGAGCCTTAAATGCCTACATCAAGAAGACAGATCACAAATCAACAATCTAATGAATCATCTCAAGGAATTGGAAAGGAAAAGAAAACCAATCCCAAACCTAATAGAAAAGAAATAACTAAGAGCAGAGCTAAATGAAATCAATTCCAAAAGAATTGTACAGAATATTAATAAAAAGGTGGTTCTTTGAAAAGACAGAAAAAATTAAGAGGTGTCTCACTAGGTTAACCAGAAACAAAAGAAATGACCCTAATAAACTGAATAAAATGAAAAAGATGTTACAACTGATACCACAGAAACACAAAAATCATCTTTGAATACTATAAAAATCTCTATGCATGTAAACTTGAAAATGCTGAGGAAATGGACAAATTCTTGTAAACACACCATATCCTTAGGCTTAAAGAGGAAGAAATAAAACTCCTGAACAGGCCAATATCTAGTGAGCAGCAATAAAAACTTTTCCACTAAAAAATCCTAGACCATTTGGTTTCACAGCTGAATTTTACCAGATACACAAGGAAGAACTAGTACTTACACTGCAGAAATCATTTCATAACGTTGAGAAGAAAGGAATCCCTTGTAACTCATTCTATGAAGCCAATATCACCTTGATAGCAAAATCAGGAAAGGACACAATGAAAAAAAATGACAGACCAATATCCCTTATGAATATAGATGCAAAATTTTCAACATTTCAACATTCCATTTCAACATTCCATTTTCCTAGCAAATGAAATTCAGCTGTACAACAACAACAAAAAAATAATCCAGTATGACCAGGTAGGCTTCATCCCAGAGATGCAAGGATGGTTCAACATCTGCAAATCTGTAAGTATAATTCCCCACATAAATAGAAGCAAAAAAAAAGACCATATGACCTTCTCAATAGACACAGAAAAAGCACTTGACAAAATTTAGCACCCTCTTATAAGAACTCTTAAAGTAGGCATAGATGATGAAACATACCTCTATTATAAAAGCCATATATGACAAATTCATACCCAACATCATACTGAACAGGAAAAACTTGAGAGCCTTCCTGTTTAGAACTGGAACTAAACAAGGATGCCCACTCTCACCACTTCTATTCAAGATAGTGCAGGATCTTATATATCTAGAAAAGCCCAAAAATTTTGCCAAGAGACTCCTGGAATTGATAAATTCAGTAAAATCTCAAGCTACAGAATCAATGTACACAAATAAGTAGCATTCCTATGTACCAGTAACAGTCAAACTGAGAATCAAATCAAAGAGTTAATACCTTTCACAATAACTACAAAGAAAATAAAATACCTAGGAATATATTTAACCATGAAGGTAAAAGATATCTATAAAGAGAACTATGAATCACTGAGGAAAGAAATTGCAGATGATGTGAACAAATGGTAAAACATATGCTCATGGATTGGTATAATCAACCTTGTTAAAATGTATGTCCTACACAAAATTATTTACAGATTCAATGCAATCTCCATCAAAATTCTAACATTTTTTGCAGATCTAGAAAAATAATTCTACATGTCATTTGGAACCCAAATAGCCACAGAAACCTTAAGTAAAAGGAACAAATCTGAAGGCTTCACTTTACCATATTTTAAGCTCTCCTCCAAAGCTATAGTAACCATAACAGTATGGTACTGAATCACTCTATTTTTGTCTACCAAGGGAATGGCAAGAGTGATGTATGGAATTGGAATAGAAAGAAATAGAACAATTTAAAATATATTGTAGTTTTTGTTGGGAAGATACTCTATCTACCCTTTTGATACTACTGAATCTCTCAGTACTTGCCAATTTTATATTTGTCAAAAAAAATTGTGGATTTTCTAGTCCTTGAACCACATTGTGACAACTACCAAAATACATAATAAACTTATTTTGAATTAAAACATAGTTAGGAATTTTCTGTATAAACTTTTTGGGTGTTTGTGTTATGACTCCACTAAAAGAAATTTTATTTAGTATAATTTACATCCTGTGAAATAGCTCTGACTTTTTTCCTCCCCAAATGTAATTTCAGGAGTTAATCAACTAATGTCATTTTGAGAATTCACAAACTATTATGAAGAAATGTGATAGAAATATAACATGTTTCTAAGAAGTCAGGAACTGTATTATTCACCAATGTAAACACCATTCTTTTTTTTTTCTAAGACATAGTTTCACTCTGTCACCCAGGGTAGAGTATAGTGGTGTGATCATAGCTTACCGCAGCCTGGAACTCTTGGGCTCAAGCAGTCCTCCCACCTTGGCCTCCCAAAGTGCTGGGATTATGAGTATGATCCACCATGCCTGTCTACTATTTTTAACTAATACAGTGCCTGGCATGGCGTATGTGCTCAATTGTTGGATGAGTAGATAAGGTGAATGTTCTATTAGTTCCAAAGAGAATATATGACATGATATATTATCTTAGACTTTTTATTTTATTTAGCAGGGTATAATCAGGTAAGTAAAATACAAATAATTGTGATATTAAATTGATTTATAAGTTGAGGCATGGAAATCGAGGATTTTCTGGGTCATATAATGATAGTTAAGGTTGAATCTACATAATATATATTAACAGCTAGTTTGTCCCTGAAAACCTGTCTAGAGCTTACTGACATTAAAGGGCGCAAGAATTATGAACTGTAGCCTTCCTGGACATGTAATTTATTTCTTTTCATATGACATTTACCCTGAATATGATATGTATATTAAAATAGACATAAGTCAAATAAGCCTGTTTTATTTTGGAACTTTAAAATTAAAAATTTAGGGAAGAAAGGATGCAATAAAGGAATGAATTGGATTGTGAAATAACACATTTTAGTAAAATTAAAATAAAAGTTCTAATTATGATGGAGACCTCTTCAGGTTTTCTCATGTAAATAGAACTGGGGAAATTGTCAATTGATTATTAAGAGTAATATAACCCAAATTATCTGCTAAATTGAGTTTCTAAAGGGTAGGGATAATGTGTTATTCTTTTTTAAATTCTCCAGGCCTTAACATTTGTGATAAGCCTTTGTGGCCTCATTCTCTTCACAGGAAAGCCTAATTATACTAATAGTAAAAGCTTTGTTAATCAAATAACCTACTTGCCTTTAGCTAAAAACCCACCCATTAAGACCTTTGTGAATTATTGTAGTGGAAACACTTCAGACTTCTTCAGAAATCCACCTCAGACCTCTTTCCTTTCCCTAATAAAATGTTTTAGTGCAATGTTGCTTTAAAAATATTTGGGCCATTTGAATGGCAAGAATGTCACCCAAAATATTATACAAAAATTCTATTTTATGTGGGGGCAAAAGGACAAAGCACTAAAGACAGAGGCTTAAATTTCAGTTTTGAATTAAACGTATCTTGGAACATGAGGCAATATATCCTCTGATGACTAAGGCAATGTGTAAGATAAAATACCTTTTACAGAATCCATCTTGAAAAGTATAAGCCAATGACAGGCAATCAGTTGTTTTTTAAGAAGAGATAAGGATATAGTTAAAAGCTTTAATGTTGATGAGAAATGGGTTTGCTGGTGCTTTAGGGGACAGAATGGGTTGTTTGTAGAAAAAGAGGTTTAAATTTTCAGGAAAATTGTAAGTGCAATAAGATGTCATTGAAATGAAGGATTAGTGAATGTTAAATCAAGGGTCAATATAACAGGCCCAAAGATCATTTTCTTGGGCTCATCTTTGCTGGACTAAATGATGTTCAGTTCTATACTTGCTTACTACTCTTGACTAATTTTGTACTTTGATGTCTATATATGCCACTGACTGCTATATCCAGTCTTGACTTTTCCCTTGACCTTGAGAATCATAGATACACATTCCTGTTGGACATCTTCACTTGGATGTCCTACATGGCCTGAAATTAATATTATACTCTTCTTCCTTTCTCCCACCACTACCTGAGAACAGCTCCTTTTCTCATATTCTAGTCACTGTTAATGATATCACCATTTATCCATTTACTGAAGATAGAAAGTGGGAGCTACCCTACACACGGCTGCTACTTGCCCTTGCAGTGCTTTTGTGGAAATTAGAAAGAGTTGACTGGGCACACGCAGATCCTACTTGATAAGCAAAGCTCAAATTGGATTTTAGCCCCCACTTTCCTTCTTAGCTGTGTGTCTTTGTTTGGGACATGACATGCATAACTCTATGGGACAATCCTCATTCTAGATTTTTCTACTTTCTTACTCATACATGATCAGTTTTCAACATGTCAATATCCTGTTATCTGCAACTCCTTTTTCTTCTGTTTTGTCCTTTAAATTAAATAGTTAATGTAGAGAAAGTATGTATGTTATGCATGTGTGCTTGCTATTATAGTAAACACCAGTGAACCCAGAACATTCTTAAGAGCCAGAGCATTGTTGCAATCTTGCCTGATCCTTTGTGATCCTTCCTGTCCCTGCCCTGGTTCATGCCTCCTTATATCACACTTTAATTATTGCTAAAGCCTCCTAGTTAGATTTCCACCACCCAGGATGCCCTTGTCAAGCCACAAACCATATCACATTTACCATTTCACCCCCTTGCTTGAAACTCTTTGCAGATTTCCATTCCCTGAAGAAGAGCCTCTGAGTTGCTCAGCATGCCAGGCAAGGCTGCCTGAGTTCTGTCTGTGGGTGATGGTGGTGTCCAGACTAATCTTTTCCTGCTTCATGGTTTAGGCAGGACTGATGGTGGTTCCCTAAAGAGCTCACTTAGCTTTTGCTCTCCCCAAGGCACTGCTTGCCCCTGTCTTGTCCAGCCAATCCTTTCACTTTTCATTGAGATTCTCTATATCTGTCTCTCTTAGAAGACTGCTAACTCTTTAAAGACAGCAAATACATCTCATTTATTTTTGTTTCTATTCAATTTCTGGAGCGTAGCAGGGTTTCAAATGTTTGAATTGAAAGTTAAGGAAAGAAGTTTATCTTAATATCTTTTTGTGGGATGCCAAACCTTCATTCTAAGTTTTTGTTTTAGATTTAACTGGCATCTAAACCTTTGTTTTGAAGGCCTTTTAATGTACGTTTAATACATTTTTGTCATCATGTAAACACAGTCTCTCGGTTACCTTGTGGGGAAGTTTCTTCATGTGAATCTATATGTAGGGAACATGACAGCTAAAACCATCAGAAAATAGTGTAGATTTCTCCCCCCATTCCAGCATAATTACAGGATTGAACCCTAGGGACTTGCTTGGCATCATGTGAGCTCAGCTTACATACAGCATTGTCCTAGGGCAGTCTTGGGTAAGGTTTTAGAAATTCTATTAGCACCCATGTATATTCTCTTTTGTTCCCCTTTCATTTCTGGCTTCTTTTTCTTCTTTTCTGCCACCCAGATTCCTAATCTTCACAGGTGCAGCAGGATCTGCTGAGGTTCCCATCAGCTCTGGGCTCCAGAACAGTTTCACTTCCTACAAAGTTTCCTCGCCACTCTGATTTTAAATCTACCCTTCTCCCAGGGCCACCATTTATTACTGGCTGTCAAGAGGGAAGACATTTCATTAAATTAATTCAATTAGTATATGAATAACTGTTATTTCACTTAATCCGTGGACTGTCTCAAGTGTATCTAAATTTTACAAGAGAAACTTAATACCCCAAAGGAATGAAGCTTAAATAATGCATTGCATTTAGTGGGTAGTGCATCTTGATATTTTTCTAATCATACCAAATAACATACCTGCCTATTCCTTTTCCCATAAATGAGGCTTGCTTGAATGTCTAAATGCGCAAGTTGATCCTTTCATAAAAGAAGTGATAAGCTTTATAAATATTATTTAGTGGCAAGTCCAAACATATTACAAAACATTTCAGAATCAACCAGGGTGATTCTTCTCTGTGGCTGTCACCCATAAGGGCAAAATCACAGCCTCTTTGTGTATAGTTGAACTCGCAGGTTTAGTTTTTGACCTCCCTTTCTACCTCCACAACATTCTCATGCTGTGGGAAAGTTTAGTTAGTAATGTAGGTTATTTTTTCTGCAGTCTTAATGCACAACATAGTGGTAAGGAATGTTTGAAATCTTTAGTACATCTTTCAAAGTGACAAATATTTGCTGGAAATACAGTATTTTCAAGGCAGTGTGCAATGAATAAGACATGGTTCCTGTCCTCACATAGCTTATTAGAGCCCCTCATTCTCAGGTAGAAGGCAGGATGTGATAAATGTTACATAGGAGGTACAAATAGCCTCTCTAAGTTCCAAGGAGAAGATTAATTCTGTATGGCAAAGACTGAAAAGACTTTACAAAGGGGTGACATCTGAAGAATAGTTACAATCTCAAAATGTAGAGATGTTGGCCAAGGGCGTTCCAGTTTAAGGGAAAGTGTGAGCTAAAATACAGAGGCAGGAGAGGAGAGAATAATCTGGGGTGTGGCTGAAGGGTTTAGAAGGAAGAGAGGGTGGAGGACTAGACTATTACTTTAGGTTTTGACTGAGAAACACTCTTAGCACAGAGCAACTCCTTTGTTCTCCTTATAAAAATAACGCAAGCATGCTCCTTTTTTGCTACTTAACATTTACAATTCAATTGTTTTGATTTTAGAGGATATGAAAAACCCCCTTTGCTATCAATGAATAGAAAAATTTAGAAAATTGTTTCACATTTTAAGATTGAAGTATTACATCTTAAATTCTCATATTGTCCAATGAGTTTTAAATTTTCTATAGTTTGAGATTGTATCAGATACTGCTAATTTTAACAAGTGCCAACTATACACCAAATGCCACTTTGTTTTTTTTTTTTTTTTTTTTTTTGAGACAGAGTCTCGCTTTGTTGTCCAGGCTAGAGTGAATGCCGTGGCGTCAGCCTAGCTCACAGCAACGTCAAACTCCTGGGCTCAAGTGATCCTCCTGCCTCAGCCTCCCGAGTAGCTGGGACTACGGGCATGCGCCACCATGCCCGGCTAATTTTTTATATATATATCAGTTGGCCAATTAATTCCTTTCAATTTATAGTAGAGATGGGGTCTCACTCTTGCTCAGGCTGGTTTTGAACTCCTGACCTTGAGCAATCCGCCCGCCTCGGCCTCCCAAGAGCTAGGATTACAGGCGTGAGCCACAGCGCCCGGCCCCAAATGCCACTTTGAATGCTGTGAATATCACAAGGTCTCTGATCTCATGGAGCTTATATTCCAGTCAGAGAGTCAGACATTACACCAGTAAACAAATAATTTATACACTGATACATGGTCTGTTCTTTTTCTGTGTCAACAAAGAACAACAAATTCTCAGTGGCTTAAAAGAATATTTATTTCTTGCTCTCAGATCTGGGGGCGGCTGTGGTGTGTCTATTCCATGCCGTGGGCGGGTCCTGGTCTGTGCTGTGTGTTTGTCATTCCAGGACCCCTATTAAAAGGACATGGGTACCTCAGGCAAACTAGTCTCATAACGGGGGGAGGACCTCAGGAGCACAAGAGGGCTGTGAGGTTTACCACGCCCCTTAAAGATTATTGTCACTTCCAGCCACATCTCAGTGGCCAAAGCAAGTCATGTAACTAAGTCTCCCGTCAATGACCCAGGAAAGTACACACTCCCATCAGGAGTGCTGTGGGAAAGAGACTATTTGCTGGCTATCATGCAGTCTACCTCAAAAAATAAAGTATCAGAGTAAGATCTTCAAGAGTAATGTGTATCATGAATAAAATAAAACAAGGTAATAGGACAGAGTATCTGGGGATAGAGTGAGAAACTCCTTCAGATAAAGTGGTCAGGGAAGAAGTGACTCTGGACTTGCCATCTGAAGGATGGGCAGGAGCAAGGTCATGGAGAGAGTTGGGGAAAAGTCATTCCAGATGTTGGCAACAATAAATGCAAAGGTCCTGTGGTTTGAAGGAGCTTGACTTGGTCACAGGCTGAAAAGAGGCCAAGGTGGCCGAAGTGTGGTGGATAATAGTGACTAGAGAGAACTTCAGAATGGCAGGCACAAGCCAGATCATGCACAGGTGGGTGGGCCAGGCAAGCGGTTTGGCTCTTAGTGCAATGGGAAAACCTGGGACTTTAAGTCAGGGTAGTGACACAGTCTAATTTATGTTTAAAACAATGTCCTTGCTACTGTGTGACTTACGGACTATGGGGGTTAGGGTGGGTGAGGGTGGGTGCAGGGAGATGAACTAGGGGCTATTGGTGAAGTCCAGGAGAAAGAAGAGGGTAGTTGGGAACATTATTGTCATAGGAATGCAGAAGGGGAGAAATATGTTTTCCAGTGTAATTGAAGTAGGATTTATTAATTTTTCTGTTAGAAGGGGTCACATGCTTTTGAATAGCCTGAGCAAATGCAAACGGCTGTGGTGGAAGGGAAAGGGCACTGGACGTGGAGTCCGAAGATCTTTATCCAGGCTGTGCTTCCTAGGCGGTGTTTGACCTTATGGCAGGTTCTTATCCATTCTGAGCTTAGTTTCCATAATTCCCAAAAACAAACACACAAATGAATGAAAGAGTAAACAAGTGGATAGAGAATGACACCTACGTCATGTAATTTTTTTACGTGATTAAATGGAAATGAAATTCATATAAAATACAAGCAGTCTGCATAAGTAAGGCTTGGATTTTATTTTAATGTGGTCATGTATTGGCATTCTTTAAAAAAAGAAAATGCTCCAGATAGAGGCAGCTCCGTAAGTTATGCATTCTGGAAGATGATAGAGTGGTGGCAGTACTGGCTTATAAATTCCCCTAAATCCCTACGTAAAATCTCAGTGTTATTTCTCCCAGTCTCCAAGTGAGTGCAGTCACTGAGAAATGCAGGAATGCTGAAGCTTGAAGTTTTTCTAAGCCTGGATTTATGAGATACATTCTTGGGAGTCATTCACTCACAGGCTGACCTATAAGCTGCTGCCAGGGATAAGGGACAGTATGCTATTTGCCTTATCAGCTAATATAGCAATATGCCCACAATTGCATGATTAAGCCATTGTTTTGGTGAAAATACCTTAACATTGACTTGAGCTGTCAAGAATTTCCAGGAATGTAGTAATTTTTCTGACAGGGTTCTGGCATTTTCTGATAACGTAACTGTTTCATATCTAATTAATACTACTACTATTTGGTATTTCTGAGATGTGAACTTCAACTACTTCATAAGTCCAAGATAAGGTGAGAGAGGTGACATTTTTCTCAAGTATCTGAATGTGGTGGTCTCTGTTTTTTCCCACCCTCACCTGAACTGGTCTTGATAAACCTACTCCTGGCAATTCTTACAATGAAAAGCACAGGCAATATCTCCCAAGTAAACTTAAAGCTGTTTCCAGTTGGTTTTTCTAATAGGGATTCAGCTAATTATAGTTATATGTACACCATTGGCAGCTTCAAGTTTGAACATTTAATTGAATCACCTTAATATAAACATTCAGTTTCTATATGTTTGTGTCAGGCAGGTTACAGAAGAAAAAATAGTAAATCAGTTGGTTTAAGGGTCCAGTCCCAGAGGATTAATATTAAGGAAACCAACAAGGGATACAGAAGCACCCAGAAACTAGCAACAAGGGAAGCCATTCCAGCACCTCAGGAAATGAAGGGAAATGGCAATATTTCAGCCTAGTGAGAGATGGAGATTTGGATGAGCATAATACTAGTTGTAGTCCCAGGTATATATAACTTGGCAAAAATGTAGTCAAAGCATGGGTACAAGGAGAAGAAATATACTGACCTCCCTCTCCTCCTCTGGCTTTGGTGGTGACCATTGCCCAAGCCCTACTTATGCCAGGCTGCCAAGGAGCTCAGATGATGGGGACCATTGGACCAGTTATAGAGAAATGAGAAGAGCTGAGAATAAATCTAGGGGACTAAATGAACAAACGCACAATTTATAATTCTCAGCTGTTGTGCTGTACCCTGGAATATACTCTGTTATCTGAGAGGGTTTTAATGTTTTTCTAAAGAATGGTATAAGTCATCTTGAAGGGTAATGTTAAAAAGGCCAATAATAGTATAACTCTTTAAGTCTTATCACTGGGTCATGAGGAATATTCCACATTTGCAATTTTGGCTCTTTCACTGAGTCCATTGAACAAGGGGTTGGGAATTGTGGATTCTGGCTCCACTACCAAAGAAACACGTGACTAAGGTGAGTCATTGTGACTCTGTGGACTTGTGTTTCCTCATTTGTAGTATGAAGATTATTGTGATGCCCCAAATTTACATAATAACAAAAACCATGTATTTATGATTTTAGTTTTATTACTGTTTGGGATCATCCATAATATCACACTTAAAGCAGCAAGGTTAGTTGCAAGTTGACATAAACACAGATGTCTTCTTGTACAAACAGTCTGCTACAGCTTTGTGATATGAAATTAAATGTACGCATTTGGAACCAATGAAAAGAAGATGCATGAGAGGGATTTTCTGAAATTCCAATACTGCAGGGATGGCAATGCTTTTATGCTTTCCTTACAACATATGCTTGCAAATAAGCATCTGGGTATGGTCAAAGATAACATTCTTGAAGTCATTGGCTGCTGCTTTGGGGGTCTGTATACTCGAAACAGAGTTGAGTCTTCATCTCTTGCTTTTCATGGGGCAAGGATTTATATTTTTTCTACATTGCTCTTCTGGCCTTTTTATGTTCCTTTTCATATCCAACTTCCTTCTTCCTCTTTCAGATTCTATATATTTGACTGGGTCTCATGCTTTTCTCCTAAGAGCAGGCGTAATTTGGCATGTTGTAGAGGCTGCGGGGTTCTCTGGAGCTGCTCAAACTAAAGTCGAAGAAAGGAAGTGGGATCAAAGTGCTTGCTGAAACAGAAAGCTTAAAGTTAAGGGAGGCCTATTAAGACAAATTGGCTTTAAGGCATGTTAGTAAGTAGTAGACATAGACAGGATTAGCAATTTGGATGTCATTTTTATTGTAGCGGGAAGTCATTGGAGAGTGACACGATCCAACTCACATTTCAAAAAGATCATTCTGACTTTTGTTCTTTATAAATTACTCAGTCTCAGGCATTCTATTGTAGCAGGAAAAAAACAGACTACAACAGGTTTTGTCTTTTTATTATTTGAGTTGTTATGAGTTATTTATACAATCTAGATACATGTTGCTTATCAAATATATGACTTGCAGATAGTTTTTCTCATTCAAAAAAAAGTCATTCTGGTTGTTGGCTAAAGAATGGACTGGGGGGCATCACGAGTAGGGGCAGAGAAAACCAGTTCAGAGGCTGTCGCACTGTCAAGGTGAGTATGTGGGTAGCTGTAAATAAGGAGACAGACATTGATGGGGTGGTGGCTGTCCTGTGCTACACAGATGTCCTCTCAGGATCGAGGCACTCGCTCCTTCAGCCTGTGGGAGCATTGGCAGAACTGTGTCCATCTCCGAGACTTGTCCTTTCCCAAGGGAAGCACCTCATCTGAGATCATACCTCTGGTTTGGCCACACTCAGTTACTGGTCAATGAAGGGGAGCTACAAAGGCCCTTGCCTTAAGTTGGGACTACTTTGAAAGACCATTCTAACTGCAGAGCTCCTGTGCAACCAGCGGAGGCCTCAGTTGCAGCTTCACTGAAGTCCAACCTCTCTTCCTCCCATCCTGCTTGCCTGTCCCCTGCAGGTCTTCTCCTGAGTACATCCCCAACAAAGCTCTGCATGAGAATCTCTGAGTCTGCTTCCAACTGAACCAAGACAATCCCAGATCAACTTTGAAGGTAGAATTAATGGGATTTGGGAACAGATTAGAGGGCCGAGAAAAGAATCTGTTATGTCTCTGAGGTTTCTGACATTCATGAGTAGGAGAATGATTATACCTTTTATTGAGCTGAGAAAGATGGATGATCATCAGTGGGTTTTGAATACGTTTTGTTTTAGAAGACACCAAGATTTGCCCGCTCAATCAGGAGATGTCCGATATGTAGTTAAATATATGAGTTGTCCACTTCTTCAGATCCCTGTTTCCACCTTGTCCTGGCCATCACGTTTCATCCTGAAATTCTGCAGTAGCCCTGGACTCATGTTCCTGGTTCCAATCATGTTGCTCTTAAATTCCTTCTCCACTGTGTAGTTAGGGCAACATTATAAAATTTCATAATTTAAGTTTCCTACTTCAAATGTGTTCATGACTTCCCATTGTCCTGAGGATAAAGTCAAGGTCCTCTAATCTGGCTCACAAGGTCTGCCACCTGGACCCTGTACACCTTGTCAGCCTTGTCTATTTTTCCCCTCTCATATATTTCACCAGTGAACTTTTTCCTGCCTTCAATGTACCCTATTTTGTCTTACGCGGGGCCTTTCCACATGGTGTTTGCTTTTCTGAGACAGTCTTCCCACTTTCCACTCTCCCTTCAAAGGGCTAACTCCTACTCATCTTTCAGGACCTAGTTTAAATGGTTATCTCTTCAGGGAAGACTTTCTGTCTTGGAAGGACCTCCCCCCTTTTGATGTATTTTCAGAGCTTACTGTACTTTTCTTATCATAATCCTTATTATACTTTTGTTTTGACAGGGTCCTTGGCAATTTATTTCAACATTCAGGGAAAGAAAAATCTGGTCTAAATCTACATAAAATTTTGTTTTAGTTTTCCATGGAGTCCTGTCTCTTCTTTTAGTCTCCTTTTATCATCAAATCAAAAAGCACTTAAAACAGATGACAACTCCCTATCTGAGACCCTAGGGTATAGGTTTCCATGAAAAGTAACTTCTAAGTCAGATAAAACTTAATGGACATGTCTCTTTACAACTCCTAGACCCACTTCCCATATCCCTTCCTGGGCACCAACATGGTAGAACTAGGAATCCTAATAGCAATAGCAGATTTCTCTCCTCACTTAACTGACGCACCCTAGGAAGAAGGAGGGGTTTCTAGCATCTGCCTGCTTTGCTCTCCTTTGTTGAACTTTGCTCTGGATGAATGTGTCATCCTGGCTTCAAGTTTCCCAAAGCTGCCCCTGATGGTGCTTTTAAGGCACATCACCTCTTCTGTGTAAAACACTCTGGTTATGATGCATTGTATCAATTTATTTTTTACCACTCATTAGGACTTTCTTCATCAGGTGCTACCCTGCCTAGGTATCTGTCCCTGAAATTCTGAAGGCATACACATGAGGGCAGAGGATTAGGAATTCTGGGTATTGGGGTTGTACTTGAGTATGAAGTTCAGCCTAAACTTCTTTATGGATTTCTCAAATTTGGGGACCCTTTCTAGAGAAAACTATGGGTTTTCCTTAGTTTTCCTTAACTAAGGGCTTAACCTTCACAGATTGACTTCAAGCCTTGAAAATGTCAAGAGCCACATGTAGCATTGGAACACGTTCTTTTTTTTTTTTAATTTATTTTTTTATTTTGGTAAAATGCATGTAATATAAACTTTACCATCTTAACCATTTTTAGGCATACAGTTCAGTGGTATGAAATACATTCATAATGTTTGTTGTGCAACCATCATCACCATCCATCTCTGTAACTCTTTTCTTCTTATAAAACTAAAACACTATCCATTAAATAATAACTCCCCATTCTCCCATCCCTCTAACCCTTGGCAACCATCATCTTACTTTCTGGTTCTTTATTTTTTGTTGTTCAGTTGGTTCTTGATGTCCACCTTCTGTATGACTCTTCATTAAAGACACAGGCCAGAGATCATATCTAAATTCTACCCCTCAAACACCAGGGTCCAGTCAAAAAGAGTTTTATAGATACCAGTCAATTTGGCAGCCTTTGCCACAGGCATTCAATGGTGAGTTATAGCTTGTATTCAGCAAACGTTCCACTTTACAGGTGATTTTCTGAGTGATCTCCTTTGGAGATATGGAAGGCTGCATCATCCTGGACTTCCTGGCTGAGAAGTAGATTAACCATCCAACTTGGAATTGCACTAATTGATTGCCTGGCTATAAGCAAAGTGACCATCCTGGTTGGCCAGATCTATACACAAAGACTTTGCTTATGACCCCAGATCTCATCCATGGATCCCTATAGACAGTGGCCCTCAAAGGTGCCCCTCCTTCAAAGATGGTGATGTCAGGAAACTTGTGGCAGAAATATGTAAAACTGTTAGAGGTTCTTGTCATTAGGGCATGAAACTTGGAAGAAGATGATCAGAGGCAGATCTTGTGGCCATTCTGTAGAATTCCTTGTTTTTTCAGGGAACACTAGGGTCAATGGCAAAATAGTCACTTTTTTATTTGTCTCAGATTGTCTTTCCCCATTGTGGTGTGACTCTTAGGGCAGAGGCTGTGTCTGAGTTATTCACTGCTGTATCCCTGGTGCTTGGAGGGTGTCTAGGAGGAAGCCCATGGGAGTCACTCAATATATATTCATGCTGCTAATAATGGATGGCTGACCTGCAGATTTCAACAGGGTATACCTGAATTTGTGCTTTATTTCAGCCTGGTTTTGGGACTGGGTAGTTTGCCTCAACTGTTCCTCCTCCATGCTCCCTTGAGGTCTTGTCCTTTCTAACCTGCTCTGCCCACCACCAAGGTGAGGTTCTTAGTCTGGATCCCTGATGCGATGGCACTTCTTTCCTTTGGGGTCTGCACTGAAGTCCATGGGGAGTACTGTGCATTGTCTTCCACTACACATTGTTGTAGCTATTTTCAATGCCTCTCTTCTGCAGAGATTATAATCGTCGTGAAGGCAAGCATACTGCCTGTGTATTGGCAGAATCTTTCCGAGTCCTGTCATACAGTAAGAGAAAAGGAAATCTTGAATCCCTAAAGGGGCTGCGCATTTCTGGCAAGCTAACTAAGTGACCTTGGGAAACATCCTTTACCACTCTAGGCCTAAGTTTTCCCATCAGAAAAATGAGAAGTTGAATTCTGATCTCTAAGATTTGACCTGAACCTTTGAATCAATAATTTTCCTTGCCCTGTGGTAAATCATTTTAGATTGCTTGGTAGAGCTATTTATGCCTTTCTGAGGGCTTTATTAATAAACAACAAGGATCAATGAAATAATGAGTAACATGCTATGTGGGAGATTCACTTAGAAAAAGGTATTTTACATCATCTTCCTACATCTTCTCATCCTCACTTTTTTTTGCCTAAAGGACAGATAGAATGCTGGCTCTCTCTGTTTTGGGTGTTGTAATACTAATTTCCATCTTTCAATGCAGTAATGCAAAATTTCTAATTCAGCTAACTTGCCAACTGTATTTGAAAAATCACTTGCATTTTTCATATATGTGGAGTGCCAGATATATTACTCTCAGCAGCAGCCTACTTTTATGAGTATTTATTTTTAATGTAAAACTTCACTATGTGTCTTTCTTACTATGTTTGGCTTAAAGCATTGCTAACTGTCGTACTTACTTTATTTGGAAGGTGAATTTATGTGTTGATCTGGCTTCCATCTCATTCATAGGCTTTTAGTGGGTGAATCCAAGGAACAAATTCAATAGGTATGACTACCTCTTCGTCTATGGATTTAGCATGATTCTAAACTTGACAATTAACAGAAAGTAAAATCCTCTTCCAAATGTGATTAGCTGGGTGTAGTAGACTTGAATCATGTGGTAAAACCCAGTATTATAAGTGGCATCCTATTCTCCTAATGTTTCATTTTATATACAGAGACAGTGCAATGAAGAGAATGACTTCTGAAATGATCCATGAAATCTATGCTATTCTATGAGCCCAGGATAAGATAAAAAAACAAAACTAAACTAAACCCACCTACATGTATTTTATATTTATGCATTGATTATGTATCTTTTTATCTTTTATCTGTACTTTTCAGTGGCTGCTAAATACTTGATTTTGAAATTATTCTCATTTCCTTTCCTTTTCCTATTTCAAAAAATCTCCATTTTCTACATGGAAGTTTATGTTAAAGCTATTTTTTTCCACTTTTGTTTCACTTAATGATTACACCTGTATATAGATTGTCTTAAGATCATGCCCTAACAAGAACAAATGCTGCTTTTCTTGTGAATAATTGCAAGGAAAGCCCAGGCAAATAGTCCATATTCTTCTGGATTTGTAATGCAAATTTTATGACAGGCTATTACAACTGAACAGCAGTCTCATAGGTGTGGAATATGAGAACTATGATGGAAAGAAGCTGAGTGCTATTTAAGAAGCAGATAAAAAGAATGTGAATTAAACAGAATTAGCAAAGGGATGAGTTTTGCCGTGTACACCGTGAGTGAGGAAACCATGGAACCCTAGAAGATTTCTATCAGTCAGGTGTGTGGGGATTCTTTGGGTTGGAAAACGTACTCTGTTGTGTGAGCCTCATTAGCATCACAGTCTTGAGTGCCTATCATAACGCCCAAATGCAGCTGTGAGCACTGCCGTGGGGCTCTCAACACCTGCCATGCATGGATCACTAATCAGAGCCCAGCTTGCACTACCTTTGAATTCCGACCCATCAATTCAGCTTGGGAAGGGAAGCACAGTGCACAGAGGTAAAGATAGTAAACAGTGTTTGGAGGAAGTGCTGGATCAAAAGTCCTATGGGCGTTTGTCTTCACAGAGCATTGAATGAGAAGGGCAGGCTCAGCATGGGGCTCCCCAAATTTCCCCATCCGTGAGCAAGCTGCATGTACTCCCAAGGATGAATGATGCTTCCTTTGCAGAGCCTGCCCTGTCACTCTGTGCTGTCAGCAATAACGCCAATTAGTGTCAATTTTCATGACGGCTCTTGAGAACTAAAGGGGGACCCATGTCTTGGCTACTAAAATAGGAATTTGGTTTTCTATTCAAATCATGAGAAAAATGAAAATTCTTCGTGGATCTGCAGATATGAATGGGGGAATGAGTCAATCATTTGACTACCATAAACAATATTTTTGTCTAGGTGATTGATGCTTATTCTTTGGGGAAGTGTTCTGGGCATGGCAGCTTCTGTGGTCTGAATCTGCATATGAGATAAGAATGCCTCCCAGTGCATTTTGTTTCTATTTTGGTGCAATGATAGCATTCACCTGGAATATGTTTTCCAAAAGTGGTGCTGGATTCACTCTCCTTTTAGACAGATGACTTGCATTCTCACACTGTCTAGGCTGAGTGTATGGGCAGCTTGTAGGGATTGGAAAAGAGGTTTTGGGCTTGCATTGGTGAACTGTGTCTCCTTAGGATGAGATTCTAAATTATTTGGCTGGCTGATGTGTTTTTAACACAGTCT
Organism: Microcebus murinus; assembly: GCF_040939455.1. Lineage (NCBI taxonomy): Eukaryota > Metazoa > Chordata > Mammalia > Primates > Cheirogaleidae > Microcebus > Microcebus murinus. The sequence goes on from NC_134112.1 coordinate 64,564,824, forward strand.
AATCTTGGCGAGGAAGTGCTTGCCCTGGACTTGTTTCTTATTTGTTTGCTTTCCTTTAATTATCCTTCTGTTTGGGGAAAGAACTGAACTGCCCAAGTGGCAAAAACAGAGAGCATTATCTCTATCCAGCACAAATCTCATGTCAATGCTGACAATCCAGTAGCACAGAGATAGTTACAATTATAGCCTAACACAGAAAAATACTTTTGTAAACAGAGATTCAATCCTGGCGATGAGAGCTAGCTCAAGATGTGAAACTAGTTTACCCTTGCAAGTCAAGCTGACATAGAAAACTGACTAGACAAGACAAAACCCTTGAGTTTTCCTCTTAGTACATAAAAAAGAAAGAAGAGCCATCACTTTCTCTGCCAAATTCTGGGTGATCCATCACTGCATATTCTCTCTGTTTCTAGTAACACTTTATACTACCAACGACATGGTAGGAATGGCATGGCTGTTTAAAGACTGAGTCCATCCAGACTTAAAAAGGAGTCAGGTAACATTTCCATTTTTGTTCTATGGTGTGTTACTCTTCCTTTCTAAACATGCGGCAGAATCTAAAAGCGTTTGTTGGACTGCCTCAGCATGACACACTTCCCCTCTTTTACTGATTTCAGCTATGAGCTTGGCATGCTTCTCACAGTTTTGCTGAGGAGTATGATTTAGGACTTAGGTTGAAATTTTAAGACTCGAACTAAGAAACATTAAGAAATCCACCCTACCAAAGCTTTCTTTAAATATAAAAATGCAGTAAATATTTATCAGAAATTTGAAACAAATACTAAAAGCTATGTTCAGGATCCATACAACATTATTACTAAGAAAATGAATAGATTAACTTAAAAATAATTTGGGATGTTTTCATATCTTATTCATAGTGGTATTTTAAACAATCTATGTGATTCTGGTAATGGTATCATTTTGTTCCCTGTTTAAAATCATACAGTGAATAACAGCATCTATTGCTACCTGGGAGGGCTCTTGTAAATATGTCAGGGATGGATGAGAGAGGGTTTGGGGGGAGGCAGGGCAGGAAGGAGTGAGAATGATGATGGAGAGAGTAGACTGGTATCCATTTCTCACCTGGTTCAGAGGACTTAAAATTTTGAGCTCTTGAAGAGGGATTGAAGAACAAGCTGAGAGAAAGAATGATTTATAGAGATTTTATGAGATCCTGGGCACAGGCAGGATTGTTCTCAGGACAGGCATTAAAGAATGGCACAGGATTGAGTGAAGGAGACAATGTTCTGAAATTTTAAGGGGTGGCCAAAGCTTTGGAAATTTCTTCAGGGAGCACTTTGGGCTGTATATTGACATGTTCCTGATGCTGCTGTGAGCACTGGTGGGGCTTCTCTGTATAGCTTCTGGTGGCACATGTGAACAAGTGGGGTAGCTCAGGATAGGAAGACTGTCTGGATGCAAGAAGATGGCCATTGCACACAGATTGGTAAGCGAGGGCAGCCGAGACCTCCATTGTGTGGGGTGAAAACCATGCTATCATACTTAGTACACACAAAGGAATGTGACCTCATTTTTATAGTCAGAAGCTGGTGAAGAAAGACTTTATGATCAGAAGCTATATTGGGACTAAATGAAATAATGTATGTAAAATACTTGTTTGGCTTCCTAGTCAAGATGGCTAATTGAGCACACGTATTAATTTCCTTTCCCTCTCAAGACCCCAGTAAAATCTTAAAGCCTGAGAAATTAATCCCCTTAGTGGCAAAGAGAAGAGTAAAGTAACAACAGCTTACAGGATATTTCAGCCCTTACCTGGAAGATGAAAGAGACAGGACCATGTGGGTGTGTCCAACAGAGTTGGAGCCAGAGGCCAGAAATAAGTCAAGCAGAAGCTGGGAAGACTTAGGGCTGCTACTCTGGCATTTGTGGCTGTTTCATTACCCTCTACTCTAAGGTGAAATCTATCAGATGATAAGTCCTATTCACACACAGCTCCTGGTCCAACTTCCTATTCATAAAGAGACCAGGTAGGAAAAAAGACCTATCTATATGACAAGAGGAAAATATCACAGAGGAAAAAAACCAATTCAGAGAACAAAATATATCTTACAATAAATACAAACAAATTGCTAACTTGACTGATAAAACAAGATCAACATTTTGTAAAAACAATACCAAGAAAGAACTCTTGGTAATTAAAGATATTACTGCAAAACAAGAAGAACATGGTAATAAGTCAGAAATTAAAATCAAAGAGTGGAACATTTTCCTGAGGTTGGGGAGGGAGAGAAAGAGAAGGAGAAATAGATCTGTAGGAAGGTCAGCTATAACATTGACCTAATAGGAGTTTCAGAGAAAAGAGAAGAAAAATGAGGAATCGAGCAAATCAATAATAGGGGGAAAAACGCCCAGAGTCTTTAGATTAAAATGCCCCACCAAATACAAAGTATAATAAATGAGAACACACACACACAAAAATTACAGCCATTATCATAATATTTTAGAATAACAAAGATAAAAAACACATACTCTACAAATAGTAAGAAAGAAAAAAATTTACCCCATGAGTGAGAATCAGTTTGTCAACAAACTTCACATTAACAATCGTCAATACTAGAAAATTGTGGAGCAATGTCTTTAAAGCTCTAGAGGAAATTGTTTTGAATTTAGACTTCCATACCCACTCAATTGTAAATGTAAACACATTTCTGAGGTGCAAAGACCCAGGACATTTACCTTCTATACATTTTTTTAAAGGATTTGAGGACTTTCCCAAGTACTACAAATTTGAACACCAATAAGAAGGAAGATGAGTGACTTAAGAATGGTGGAATTAACTTCAAAGTCCATTGGAAACACAGGATATCACCTATCTAAGCCTAGAAATCAAGTACCATGAAGAATCTGCTGAAGAAGAGTGGAGTACATTTCAAGCAGTAGATGAGAATTTTACAAATATTTAGGAGCATGTATTTGTCATATTTTTTAAAAAGAAAATATCTGAAATCTAGACTATGCTTGACAAATATTCCTTTCCCACATCCTTATACTTTATAAAAGTTTTACATTGGTGGGTGTCTATTGTGCTGATCTATGTGTAATGCAGTTCTGAGTGTTTCCTTCAGGGCAGGTCTGGTCTTGAGAAATTTCCTCAGTGTTTGCTTGTCTGGAAACTATACTACAGGGATATAGTAACCGAAACAGCATTGTATTGGCACAAAATAGAGACATAGACCAATGGAACAGAACTGAGAACCCAGATATAAAACCATCCACATATAGCCAACTGATCTTTGACAAAGAAGACAACAATGTACTTTGGGAAAAAGAAGCTTTATTCAATAAATGGTGCTGGGAAAATTGGATAGCCACATGCAGAAGAATAAAAAAGGATCCATATCTCTCACCATTTACAAAAATTAACTCAAGATGAATAAAAGACTTAAAAGTAAGGTATGAAAGCATAAGAATTCTAAAAGAAAATGTTGGAAAAAGTCTAGATATCTCCCTATGCAAAGAATTTATGAAAAAGACCCCAAGGGCAATCACAGCAACAGAAATTAATAAATGGGACTTAATTAAATTAAAAGGCTTCACAACTAAGTAAATAATCAACAGGGCAAATAGACAACCTACAAAATGGGAGGAAATATTCACAAGCTATACATCTGATAAAGGGCTAATATCCAGAATCTATAAAGAACTCAGGAAAATCAGCAAGAAAACAAGCAACCCCATTAAGAAGTGGACAAAAGGTATGAACAGAAACTTTTCGAAAGAAGGTAGAAGAATGGCCAATAAACATATGGTAAGATGCTCAGCATCACTAATCAGAGAAATTAAATTAATAAAACCACAATAAGATGTCACCTAATCCCAGTTAGAATGGTTTTAATTAAAAAGTTAAAAAAACAATAGATGCTAGCATTAGATGCAGAGAGAAAGGAACACTTATACACTATTGGGGGGACTGCAAATTTTTACAACCTCTATGGAAAATAGTACGGAGATTCCACAAAGAACTAAAAGTAGACCTACCATTCAATCCAGCAACCCCACTCCTGCATATTTACCCATAGGAAAAGAAGTCATTTTATGAAAAACAACAAAAACACCTGTACTCTAATGTTTATTGCAGCACGATTCACAATTGCAAAAATGTGGAATCAATCCAAATAACCATCAATTCATGAGTGGATTAACAAAATGTGCTATATGTATACCATGGAGTTCTCAGCCATAGAAAAGGATGAATTAATGACTCTTGCAACAATTTGGATGGAGCTGGAGACCATTCTTCTAAGAGAAGTATATAAAGAATAGAAAAACACCACATGTACTTGCTATTAAATTGGAACAAAACAATAAGCACACATGTGCATGGTTGGAAGTAAAACTCAGTGGAAATCAAGCAAGGAGAAGAGGGAAGGAGAGGATGGGCAAAAACCTACTTAATGGGGACAATGAACACTATGCAGATGATGGGCAGGCACTCTTATAGCCCTACTCAAGCATTACAAAAGGGATCCCTGTAAACAAAAGCATTTTTGCGCCTGTAATATTTTGAAATAAGCCAATACAATAAAATGGCATAGTATTTGTATATAACCTACACTCATTTTCTTTTATACTTTAAATCATCTCTAGATTGCTTGTGTTACCTAATACAATATAAACACTATATTTGTAAAGAAAAGAAATTCCCTAGCAAGCAGTTCTAAGTCATTCTTTAATGTGACCCTTTTGACTTCCCAATTTTAGTTCTGTGACTCTCAAACTTTAATGTGCATTCATATCACCTAGTGGATCCTGTTAAAATGCAGGTTCTGATTCAGCAGTACTGAGATAGGGCCTAAGGTTTTCTGTGTTTCTAACAAGCTCTTGCTGCTGATCTGTGAAGCACATTTTGAGTAGGATGAATATCCATGGATATCCCTACCTCCTTCTTCATAAGTTGTATTTTCCTCCTCCTTTACATGTTTGATGACTTTTGATTGGGTGCCAGACACTTTGAGTGTTACCCTGTTGGACGCTGGATATTTTCATATTCTCATGAATATTCTCGAGTTTAGTGCTGGAGTGCATCTAAGTTACTTGGAAACAGTTTGAGCCTTTTGAGGATTGCTTTTAAACTTTATTAGGTGAGTCCAGAGCAGTCTTTACTTGACGGCTCATTTTACCCCACTACCAAGGGGTAAAATACTCTTTTGAGTTTCTGCCCAACACTCTAACAGTTATGAGTCTTTTACTCTGGCTGTTGGGAACACAAATTATTCCTTGTCCTGTATGAGCTCCAGGGTGGTTCTTTTGTCTGCCTTTGGTAGTTTCTTCATGCAAATGCATGGATTAGTGTTCATTTGATGTTTCATTTGAGGTGAACCCTCTGCAGATCTCTGGAGTTCTCTCCTTGTTATAGGTTCCTGTTTTCCTTTACTCTGCCTTGTACCTTCTAATTTGCCCTAGCCTCCTTGGTTTCTCAACTCTATCTCCTTAACTTAGGGAGACTGTTGGTCTCTTTATGGTTTCTCCTTCATGCAGCCTGGAAACTCTTATAGGCCCATTAGTTTCCCTTCTTTCAGAGAGTACTGTCTTATGCCACCTGATGTCCACTGTCTAACAATCGTTGTTTTTATATATTTTTCCCAGGATCCTAGGCATAAAGAAAAATATGGACCATTACCCCATCTTGTCCAGATGTAGAAGTCCCCCAGATATTCTTTTCTATCCCTATAATCTTTATTTATCTTAGTGTCAAGTACTGTGGAGATTTTTCGCTGCTTGCAAACTAACAAGTTAGTCTGTCATAGTTACAGTGCCAGCAGAAGACAATGAGACTCCTAGATCAGAGTCAGGTATTCATTGCTCATGGCCCAGCAAACAGCTTGAGCTTTGTGTTCACATTTGGTTCCTTTTGTCCTCCAAATCCTACTGGGCTATGTGGAGTGGCATAGAACAATGGTGTGTACATAACGGGTCTGTGTCTCAGCTGAGGAGTCCTGAGACGACCCCGTCTTATAAAGAAACTTCTAGCCAATTTGTTGATAAAACTTTGTTCTGGAGCAAGACATTTTATTTATTATTCTTGTCCCTTAAAAAAATCTGCTCTTTGACTCAGAGGAAGAGATACTATCTTTATCTTCTAACACTGTTTGCCATGGAATCATTCTTAGAAAGATAGTCCAGACAAAAAGACAGGTTAAAGCCCTCTAGAAGATAACTCTTCAACACCCAGCTTTGTTAAATCACTTGCTTAGGGCTTTTGATACTGTGGTTACCTAAACTATTATTATTATTATTTTTACCATGTATTGAGGGATGTAATTACCTATGCAGGATGACTTCAAATAAATAAGGACCAAACTCAGTTTGACAATGAAGAGTGTTTAGGACATACACATTGACTATTTACCGTTTACTTGATTTTAACAAATAGGATTCATTATAAACTTAGAAAGCACTTAAGTGACTGACTTTTTCCAGGCAAATTACCAAGCAAGTTAGGATTTTGCTTTTTTGATGTTTTTATAAGATTTCAACTTCAAAATGAATTAAATCACAATGTATTAATAGATTCAAATATGATGACAAATTATTGAACCTCAGTGAGGTATAATGATATTGTTGAGCACATAAAATAGTCATTTATAATTTAAATTTTATCTGTATCACCATCAAGCTGGGAATTTGCTAAACTAGTGAGGTAAAGCTGTGAGAGAGAAGGTAGCCATGGTGCAGTGAAGATCTTGTCCTTTCATTGGAGAATTTCTTGGGCTTTGATAACACTTCACATGTGATGTCTGCAAGAAGCAGTTCTAATTATGTGAAGCAGAAGTAGATATGCCACAATTAGACTTGACTAAAGAAACAGCAGATAATATTGACTTTATTACTTGACAAAGTCCCATAGGAAACCAGAACTATTAGGCAAAACTATCTTGACTGTGTCATAAGTAAGTCAATAGAAGTCACTTAAAGGCTTAGTTGGCTCAGGTAACAACAATTTTAACACATTGCATTCTCCAAGGAGAGGGGTCTTATCAGGTATTCAAGACAGGCTCATGACAGATCTGGAAACATTGTGCCTGTCGTTTGGCTTTATGCTAGAGAGAAACGAAGAACAAATATTTGTAAATGATTTTGAGGGTAAATTTGTGTCTGTCTGACCTATAAATGACTCTAAAGCTTTTCGTGGATGTTATAAGTTTATAACTTCATATCAGCCAGGGCCTCTTACCTGGGGGTAAGTGGACACCAGGTGATGCTTCAGGAAGCTTGTGAATATGCATGAAGTTTGGTGTGTATGAACTTGTTGCATTTTTGGTAGGAGAGACTCAACTTCTGTCAGATTCTTCTTTACTCACAGGGGAGAGGTTAAACCACTTCATTGAGGGGAACTGGGGACAGGGAGCAAAGAAGGGTGTCGAACGATGAGATTCAACGTCTTTGGCCAGGCTGGGACCTCCCAAGCTTTGCAGACATGGTTATCAGATTCCTGAAGGATCAATCGAGATTAACAATAGTGTCTCAATGTCTATATTAATCAAGGTATCACTCAGAGAAATAGCTGGGTATTTTTGCATACTCTACAGTTATGTTGAATGAAAATTGTTCACTCAACTGTTGGGGACCAAGTTGGTAGACTGAGTCAAAGGACAAAGATCAAAACAAGATTCAAAAAGAGAGGTGAGGGGATTAAAAAAAAACTATAGTGAGAACAGAATATCTTGTTTGCACATTTTTTTTTTGGAGAATTATCTAGCAGCTAGTAGAGAGATTAGTCTGGAAGTTTTTTTTCCTTGAGATAGCCAACTATAGAGTACCAAAGAAAACAATTTTAGTTGTTGATGAATTCTTCAGAAAACCCCGGGAGCTCTGCTGAGAAGAGACATATGACCCGTTTTCTCTCTTCCCGTAGCTATCAATCAGCACCTCGCCCTCCTTAGGCCAGTTCAGCCCCATTTCCCTCAGAGTTTCTCACAGGTCAGGTTGATCAAAACTTCAAAAGAAGATTGCACGGCAGAAAAAAAATGCCACACAAAGTTTTTCTTGATAGATGTACCTTGATCTTTTTAAAATTATTAAATTGGTTCTATTTTTGTGCTGCTTTTATGATGAGGATAAATATTTTTCCAAATTATGGACAGAGTTCTTGACATACATTGAAAACTCTGTTGGCTTAGAAATAATTGAATCATCATTTCCCCAAGTTATAATTTATAGGAGCAAACTTCAAGAGCATGTGTTTTTATTGTTGGTCACTGTACAAAGAAATTTCATATAATTAGGAAAATGGCCAAGGATAATTAGCTATTTAATAATTAATTGGCCTATCAGAATCTTTTCCCTCAACATTCAGGACCAATATATTGGCCTAATTGTGCCGAGGAAGTAGATCCCAGACTACTATTATTTTCTCAGTCTGTTTTAAACATTGCTGTAGAAACCCAATTAAAGAGAGGAAGAATACAAAACAGTATGAAATTATATTTTTAATTAGCATTTCCCTGCTTTGTTCCTTAGCACTCTTTTGTGGTGTTCTGCATCAGAACCTTGGAATACACCGTTATGTCTGCCTGGCATGCTCTTTCCCTAGATATTCACGTTCAGGCTGTTGCTACAGAGTCATCTTAAACATGCTTTCTCTGGTTACCCTGGAAAATGTTAATCTAAATTATCTAAAGTTTGATAATATTTAAAATATTTCCTGTATTTCTTTCTCATCTGTGTTGCTTGATTTTTTTCTTCAAGGCACTTACCCTTATATTGCATATCTACTATTTTTGTCTACATTCTCCACTAGAAGGGAGGGAAGTGCCACAAAAGCAGCTTTGCTGTTGTATCTCTTGCTTCTAGAATGGTGCCCTGAACACTGAAGGTTCCCCATTGAGGATTTGTGAAGAGAATGAATGTATAGATCTTTAAATATTTTGGAATAATGTCTGCAGATGGATTGTATAGTTGTTTTTCAGCTGTATAAAAGTGATAGCAGCTTCTTTGAACTACGCTGAATGCAGAGCATGTTGCCTTTTTAAAGGAGCAGTTTCTAAGAAGTCAGATTTCACTGTTAGCAATTACCAGGAGGAGCAGCTAAACATTAATAGCATAGTGGTAGCACAATCTGAGTGGGATTTACTGAGTATTTATAAAATATAATTGTCACTTCCTAAATTATTTAATAGTTAAAACTTCTAACTTCTGTGTTTTTTTTTTTCTATTGGTCTTTTTTTCTATTTCTATGGTCTTTTTTTCTATTATCTTGCACAGAGATGTGGCCACTGACCTATTACTAGTGCAAGAGATTAAAAATCAAAGGTTTAAATTATCCATTTATTGTTGTTACCTCCACATAATTCTAAAATCAAGACGAGATAAAGAATAATTAAAGCAATAGAGGAGAATTTAGATCTATACAAAATAAGGGTGAAAAGATGATGTGAGTGTATAAAAAGGAAAATTACTGCAATTGTCCATTTTTATTCTTTGAATACAGAAACTCAATAGCCAAATTTAGGATTTGAGAAGTTTAATCAACTCAACTCAGGTGCTTAATAGAACTATTCTTCCTGTATCCTTTAGAAGGTCTGTTTCACTTTTATTCTTAAATGTCACACTTCATATTCTGTGATAATCTTTAAATTGCTTCAAGACTTTTTGAAACAAAGAGGGTATAGTGTCTATTAAAAAATGAGTTTCATATTAGAATAGCTGTATATGTAATTTCATATTACATATTTTAATGTTCATGATAAATTATAAACTAATTTACAAGTATCTTTTATAGAGAAGATGAACCAATATCTTTACATTGTAGGGTAATAATAATTTTACTGCTAATTTTAATCTAAAAATCTTAGCTTTGAGCAAAGATTTTTAAAAAAATCATCAAACTTTGTCCTTCTTTTTGATGAAATGGGGTAAAACTTGGGAAAAAATAATTGAGGAAACAGTTAAAAATGGCTCAGTTGTACAGATCCAAATGTTCTTAGCTTGCTCTGAAGGTTTACCACTGAAATTTTTTCCATTACCTGTCATCAAGAAGAGGAGAAATATGGTCCCTATAAATTATGTTGCAGAGCAATTGCAGTAGAAAAATGGCAGCCATTATTTTATCAAATTACTTTTTATCTACAAGACTGCTCTCCTTGCTGCCATGGTATTGTAAATTAGGTGCTAATGTTTGAAGGAGGGAGTTGTTACTTAGTTTCTAATCTCTACTTCTATCACTGACAAAATAACTTTGTCTTCTAAGTAAACCCCATAAGACTCCATTGAGTGCTTTGCAGTCTGGGCTGCTGTATGTGTATGTTGCTAATAATACATTCTCTTGATAAAAATCAATTTAAAAGATTTCATTTCATTAGTATTATGAGATTATGAGCTATCCAAGAAGTATTATTAACTAATAATAATGGTTAATTTAGCATAGAGTTTCTCAATCTCTTGATATCCCCAACTTCCAAGCAGATGTACTTCACTGAAATATTAATAAAATCGGAAATTTCAGCATAGACTTCTATTTGTTTCAGAGTTTTTCATAAATATCACTTGCCTAGGATGGGGTTGTGTTTGGGGGAAAAAAAAAACAACAACCAATACTTATTCAGGATCTATGATGTGTTACATGTTTTGTCTTATTCAGTGCTCGCAACCCAGTACCCTATAGGTATCCACTAGCTCTTTTTTTTGAAAAGCAAACTTTTGCCCAATGCAAATCATACAGCTTCAAAGAAGACTCAAGATTTCTCAGATTCTAGGGCTATGTTTTTATACTTCCTGGGTGGGTCAATTGGGACTGCTATAAAAAATTAGCATAGACTGAGAGGTTTAAGCAACAGAAGTTTAATTCCCATGATTCTGGAGGCTAGACTTCTGAGATCAGGGTGCCAGTATAGTCAGGTTCTGGTGAGGTCCTTTTCTGGGTTGCAGACTGTTTTCTCATCATGTCCTCACATGGTGGAAAGAGGGAGAGGGGGCTCTCTGGGGTTCCTTTTATAAGGCCACCAATCCCATTCATGAGGGTTCCAGCCTCATGACCTAATCACCTTCCAAACCCCCAGCTCCTAATACCATCACAATGGGAGTTAGAATTTCAACATATGAACTTTTGGGGGACACAAACATTTATCCCATTGCACTATCCCATGTCATTCTCACACATCTTACATGTGGAGAACTATAGGAAAGACAAGGATAATTATGCTTCTTAGGGTAAGGAGAAGTGGATTGACCAAGCCTTTAAGAAGGTGTAACGTTTAGGGGGCAAGATGATGTATAATAGTCCTGAAACTAAAGTTTAGAAACACAAGCCCTTGTTTTAGGCACTGAATAACTATATGGGTGAATAAACAGCCTAACTACAAAGAGATCGCATTTGTTTCTCTATAAAATGAGATAGTTTATTTCAATATTTTAAGTTCTTTTCTAAGTCTGAATTACTTTGATTCTATGATGTTGAAAGACTACTATTGACTTAACTGTCTTGATTTTAGATGAAAAGAGAAGCCTTAGAATGAATGTTTGAAAAGCACAAAGAGAATTCTTGCTTACTTAAAGGCAGGTTTATAATTGAAGGCCATGGAAACAACTTCTTTAGTATTTTTAAAAATTTGAAGGACTGACTCTCTTAGAGTGCTTTGGGGGCAAAACATCATACATCAAGAACTTGTAATTCATTCAACAAATACATCGAGTCCTTTCTGTGGGCAAAGCATTGTGGAAATGTGTAGAGTATAACCCCACTATCTTCAAGGAGACTTTGATCTGGTGGAGCAGATATGTAAACACTAACAGAATACAGTATTTGTGTATTTGTCCATTATTATGGATCTAATACTATTGAAGTGGGCAAAGGAACAATGTAGAAACCCAAAAATAATTCAGAAAAGCTCTCTCATTACTTATTTACTTAAACCACATGAAAAGCATAACATAAAGCAGTACTTTAAACACTTCCTGTATCTCTCATCCATTTTCCTCTATTCTGTCCGTCTTCAAAATTCCCCCAAATCACACCCCTGAACATTTTGTGTCTTTTCTCCTTTCTTCCTTCCCATTCCCTCATCTATGTTGATTCTGTACGACAAAATCTGGAAGAATAGTCTGGCTTGAGAAAACCAATGTGTGAGGACAGTGAAGGAAAAGACACTAAACAAGCAAAACCAAATGTTTCTACAGGGGCCCATGACAGCTATGGTGTAGTTTCTCCCTCCTGCTGGCCTTCACTTCCCTTTTTCTCTGGTACAGAACTTCATACTATGGGGAACGAGTTCCAGGTGGTTTGTGGGGCTCACACCATTCCCCATCAGACACAGAGGTAGAGGGGCCCCAGGACTGGCCATCACATTCCTCCTTTTCCCTGGCCAGAGTGTCTGCTTCAAGCATATACACATGTCCAAAGCTGAGTTGATCAGAGGCCCTCTGAGAAATTGGGGATTTGGATTTTAGGAAATGATGAACCTCTTTCTTTCTTTGTGTATTACAAGTGGTAAGGATCATACAGTGTGGAATTGCCAAGGTCCATTTCCTAGACTGGATGAAACAAGCTGCCTACAGAACGGAGATGACTTAGGAGGAGAGCAGCACTGAAACAAACTGCTGGCAGTCTGAGTCTCCAGGTCCAGCCGTGTCTAAAGCTCACATATCCCTGTGTTTTCTAGCTGCATGAACTAATAAATCCCATTTTTTCCTTCAGCTAGTTTAAGTTGATTTTCTGCTTTTTGAGATAGAGTTCGGCATAATGCACATCCTTAGTTGTGGTTGTGGGCATTTTTACATATTATTAATAATTGTGTAGTTTTACTCATCCTGGGTTAGCCTTTATAGAGGGTAGCAAAAATGTTAGTCCAGAGCACCTGAATCTCTTCATATCCCAAGTTCCTATCCTACTTGCTTCATTAGTAGAGCTCTGTTTACAGTTCAATGTCTCTGCTCCCTTTTCCTTCTATTTGGGGTATATAAAATATCCCTCAGGTTCCTGTATAGGTGCTGTGAAATAGACCAAAGCTGAGTTCATTGCAGTCCCTTCTTAAAGGGTCTGGGAATGGTTGGCTTCTCAAAGAGCAAACTTGCATTTTTGGTGTCTAACTTCCCTTCCTTCATGACCAGTGTTTTAATTTTGGTGAAGCTCTCTTTGACACACTAAAGCAAGAAACATAGGCTTTCCTGTAGAATATATTCCATGACACTGTATGAGCACATCCCCTGGAAGTGAAAGATGGAATAACTATATCATTCCTACTTATGACCCACTATAATTGACAAATTAAAGAGGCCCATTCTTCATCAAGGACTCTGGGCTGGCTTTGGAGGACTCCCTGACCATGATTGGAGAAACTAGCTTTTTTCTACCTCCCGAGATCTCCTCCATTGGCATGTGTCTTCAAGGGTAAGAGATACACCGCCTTCACTTCCAGCTTCCCGGGACTGCTCAGAGAGTGCCGAATGTGAGTCTCATGAGTCTATCTTACTAGAGATTACCCAGTTATGGCCTCAATTCTTACTACATTCAGTATTGGGGAAAATTTTGGTAGCATTTTGGAAAAGGAATAAAATTTAATATTGCTCATTAATGACTATATATAGACACCACACAAACTGGACTTCCAGGTCTCACTTTATAGATCCAAATGGATCACAAATTATAGTTCTTTCTCAGATGATGTGGAAAGACAAAGTAATTGCTTCTCTGTTCATTGACATTTGGTGATGAATTTGGCATATGAGTCCAATAACTTCCCATGGTGTCGTGGTTTTAGGGCAGTGGGATCCTGATGCGTGGATATGTTAGTCTTTAACGCTTTGAGTCCATCAATAGTGCTTAGGACAGAGACTTGCAAACTGTCCTGTAAATGAGGCATCTCTCTGCCTCTTATCCATCCTAATGCTTTATCTATGGTATGTTCTGACCATGATTTAATGGCTCCCCCCCCACTCCAAAATAGTATTTCTCACAATTTTCTCAGGTTTTTGGTAGCTAGTATCTGTGCCAGTCATTCCAATACCTGTCTAATGTAAGTGAAATAGCCACAGTCATGTCCCTTGGGATCTTGTCTTTGCCCATAGAGCCAGGGGGTGCTTTGAAGTAGTACAAGCTGATATAACTTCTATTTCCTCTCAGTGTTCAAAATTGACTTCATCTTTTAAGATATTAGGTGTCTCACCATGTTGGAGTGAACACCAACTTCTAGTTTGCTACTTTCTTTGCTTATTATATAGATATCCTCAGTTTCTTTAGACCTGTAAAGATTATCTGGCTGGCAAAGTTATTCCTGAACAGTGCTCTTATCCATAATGTGCAACTCTGATTTTAGTGTTACCTCCTTGATGATTCTTGAAGGTTTTAAAAAAAGTTATCATATTTATGTCTTGGATATAATTGAAATTTTTTGGTACCATAATTCTAACATTTATTTTTAAATTTTATTTCAGACCTTTATGGGCTACAAATGTTTTGGTTACATAAATTGCTTTTGTACCATTTGAGTCAAAGTTATAAGTGTACCCATCACCCAGAGAGTGTGCATTGCATTAATAATCTGTTAGGTGTGAATTTACCCATCCTCTTCTCCTCCCTACCACCTGCTTGATTTCCGATGAGTGTTGTTTCCATATGTGCATGTAAGTGTTGATCGATTATTTCCAGTTTAATGGTGTGTACAATGTCTTAGTTTTTTTTTTTTAAGTAAAAGTGTCCTTTTGTGTCATGTCTGTAATGATTTTTTTAATCCAGGGTACAATGGGTTGCATCCTAAGAGTGTCATTTATGGGTATTTCCATAAATTATAATCTCATGAAACTTGTGATCTAGTCTTAGAGTAGTATCATCATTAGAGAAACCCAGTGCAGAAAACAAGATGTAATTGCAAAAATTTCACAGTAACTCAAATTATTTATCTGTATTTCTCAATTATCACAAAGTAGAATCACAGTCTATAAAAATACTGTTTTAAAATGCCCCCACTGTATTTTCCATCTTACTCTCTCACATCCCATAGCTCTTTTGGAATTTACAACATAATTTTATTTTATGTATTAACATTTTTTATATTTATGTTTACCTTTTAAATTTACATATTAATATATGTAGATTATTTTTATCAATTTTATACTAATTATAATTTTAATGAATTCTTCAAAGAAAATTTATAGCTGTGTTTATAAGAAATTAAAAATCTACATTTTGTTGCAGAGAACTATAATAAGGTGACATAAAAGACTTTCAAGCATGAATTTATGCATATATAAGGATAAAATGCTCTAGGAACAGGGGAAGAGAAATGCAAATTCAAAGAGAAAAAGCAATAGTATTTTTCTTAGGGCCTGCAAACAAAAATATTTGAAATACTTGAACAGTGCAAATGAATGGTATGTGTTTTTGACATTTATGTAAGCAGTGCCCTTGTGACAAATGTCTGACAAAACACCAAGTGTTTGAGTCCCTATCTCCAACTGGCATCTTAGGGTCTAATTTAGAAATCTACCTGTTGCAGGTTCTTTGGGTCTTGCAACAGGTAGACTTCTAAATTAGAATTTTTGGGGAAAAACCTCAGGGAAACTCAATGATCATCTTGTTCAACCACTACTAGAGGCTGAAAACCTTTTAAAATCTCTGGAAAAGTGGTTCATCGTTTCTTCACTCTCTTCATCTGGCCTTTCCTGCATCTCTCTCTTTTTTTTGCATGAACACACTTATCAAAAAGATGGTAATTTAGGCTAAGCACTGGTGTTAAAGTATTAGGAATATGATTGGTGAAGAAAATAGTTTCCTGACCTCTCTGAGCCTAAAGTCTGGCAGGAAATACAGCCCATGAAACAAGCCTGTGAATAGCCATTGCACTCCAGCCTGGGCAACACTGCAAGACCCCATCTCTGAACACACAAACTGTCCTGCTGCATCTTCCTGCCCTCCTAGTGACTGGCCTCCCTGCTTCCAGCTTGAGTAAGCCATTCAAAACAGTACTACTCTGATAACTCCTCTACTTAAAATTTTCCAAGAACATTACATTGTCTTTATAATAAAATCCAAACTCCTCCCTCAAAATTCTCCATTTTTAGCCTCCCTTTTCACAGTCCTACTCTGGTTTACAGGCCAAATGAACGTTTTCCAGATCTTTGAACAGGACATGCTACTCTTACCTCCAGACTTCGACGCTTACTAAGGCACACAATGGTAATGAGTTTAATTAGATACGCATATCTCTGATAATATTTCAGCTAGTGAAAATACATTTTTCCTTACTAAGGTCTTTAGGAACACTCCATTCTTAATGCCGTAAGAATCTATGCTATAGGAAAGCTGTAGGGAAATAGACTTTTAGAAAGGAGAGCTTTTTGTAGGTATTTAAGTTACAGGAATAACTTGGTTTGGTCTTTATGTCTACCTTCTCAGGAACTGAATTAATTGATTAAAAGTCTGTGTGTGTGTATCAATACATAGTTGTTGTTGTTCAGAGATAGGGTCTCACACTCTCACAATGTTGCCCAGGCTGGAGTGCGGTTGCCATTCACAGGCAAGATCCCAGTACTGATCAGAACTGGAGTTTTGACCTGCTCCATTTCTCACCTAGGCTGGTTCATCCCTCCTTAGGTGGTGTCCCCTGATCCCAGGAGGTCACCATATTAATGCTTGGAGGACACCCGATAGGTATAGCATAGTATAGCCCAGAACTCCTGGGCTCAAGTGATCCTCCTGCCTCAGCTTTCCAAGTAGCTGGGACTACAGGTGTGTACCACTGTACCTGACTCAATAAATATTTATGGAATGTCTTTTCTGTGTTAGGAAATGTTCTCGACACTGGCAATTTGTAAATAACCAAGATCCCATCCTCATGGAGTTTATGTTCTAGTGGATGAGTCAGGCTATAAACAGATGGGTGTTCTATATCGGGATAATATGTGCAATGAGGAAAAATAAGGCAAGGAGGGAAGCGAGTTCTGGAGAAAGGCCTTACTTACTATTTCACATAGAGTACTCAGGGAAGGATGCTTTATAAGATGACATTTTTGCAGTGACCTAAAGGATGTAAGGGAACAAGCTACACGGACATCAGAGAAATGAATTTTCTGGTTAGTAGCAGCATGTACAAAGGACTTGAACTTGGGATGTGCTGGGTATGTGTAAGGCTGCTGTAGCTGGAGCTGAGCAAAGGAGGCAGGAGGGAGCATGGAAGAAGAGGGGTCAAAGAGGGGGTGAGAGGTGGGTGGGAAGTATGTTCCCGTAAGGCCATGGTTCCCAAACCTTAGCCTTCATTTGAGGCACCTGGAGTGCCTGTAAAAATAGATTTCTAGACCCCATTCCCAGTGTTTATAATTCAGTAGATTTGGAGTAGGGCCTGAGAACAATTCTACTAAACTCTTTGGTGATGCATACGCTGTAGAGCATTAGAGGTCATGGAAAAGATTTGGGCTTTTATTGCTGAATATGAGAACCAATGGATGGGAGAGAGTGGAGGAGTGACTTATCATTTTAAAAGTATGACTGTGGCTGTGGTGTGGTGAGTAGATTTAGGGGACCAGGGTGGAAGCATGAGGCTATCGGAATAATCAGATGAGAGAATGCGGTAGTTTTGTCCAGGGTGGTAGCAATAGAGATAGAGAAAATGTGGTTGAATTCTGGGCAAATTTTGAAGAAAAATCCACTTCATTAGAAGGAAAACTCTTTTTCATCCCCTGATAAATATAAGTGGGTAATTGCACAGAATCTACCTTTAATGTACTGTCTCAGGTGACTGGCTCATATTCAGCCCTTGCTACATGACTCAAGTTGAAATCTTTAGTGCAGATTTTACATACACTAATACACATGAACAGAATGTGTCAGAATAACTGAACTCCTATGATTGGTTGTAAGTATGTACTTTTAAACCAGACATCTGTTCCAGATTTTTATTACAGTTCACCTTTGTTATATTGATTTAATGTATGTCAGATTATGAGACTATTACAGTCAACTTCAAATATCATTAAATCACTCATATCATAATAGAAGACCTTCACAAAAGTCTAGTTGCACTTTGTGTCTTTTATAGGATTCCTAGAAAATGTCATTATGATTATGTCTTTTTGCTAAATCAGAGTTGTGAGAGCTGCTTAACATTTATATATGATACAGCCGAACCCTCCAATCCCAAACTTAGCTCCAGGCCTATGAATCCTGGTGCTTTTGCTCTACAGATAATCCTTTCTATAGTGCACTGCGGTCTTAGATTTCTGTTTCTTATCTGCATGTCCCTGTGAAACAATGTCACCTTGTGTTGTGCTACATTCATCTACACTTTGAACCGCAGCTATTGTTGTCTCTAAATGGTTATGCGGGGTGAGAGGTCATTCCACCTCCCCGTGCCACCAACTGAAACGCTTAGTGTGTTTCAGATCATGGGTTGTTAGAGCCAAAGGAGTTTTATAAATCATTCGTGTGTTCTCTCATCTTATAGATGTGGAAAATGAGCCTAGAATAGCTAAAAAGAAAACTTATTATTTTTGTATTTCTTTTTTTCTTTCTTTCTTTCTTTTTTTTTTTTTTTTTTTACCATTATGAGAGACAAAGAGGTATATATGAAAAAACGCTATTATCTGGGGCTGAATAGTAGATAACAAAGATCTTGTCAAAATATCACGACAATCATGCTGGGGTCAAAGTTGTGTTAAAAATATGGTGTGGGATGATGTTTGGAGCAATGGCATGAAGCAGGCAGCTAAGAGGGATGTCTCCTGTAGGTGGATTTGCCTTCACCTTTACCTGAACAGAGGCAGGTGGAAAAGAGGAGAAAGCTGTGCCATGTTTCCTCTTGGAGATCAAATCACTCTTTTGGCTACTCAGAATTTGTTTTTAAGAGCCATCCAATTGATAACAGTTAATAAATCTCTGGGAGATAAAAGCAAGATTAGTAACTCATTAATGCAAAGGAAAAAGTGTATGACAATGTTTTTCTCTGGTGGGCCACAGACCCTTAAGCTCACATCATGCCTTAAAGCAGTTTATAAAACATGCCTTCCTTTTAGTTGCTAGCCAAGCACTGATTTCATTTTTTCTTATATATCGAAGCTTTGGGAGGTTGCTGTCTAAAAGGCAATCTGAGGGCTGTTACTAGAACAGGGTGAAATTGATTCTGGAGGGAAAACAACAGACATTTTCTACAATGGAGGGCAAAGGGATTCTCTGAGGATTCCTTTAAGATGAAATCGAAGTTTGCTTTGCAAACTGTGATATTAGAAAGGGAGAATGGAATGACAGTTTTTTTCAGTATCTGGGAACTTAATTGCTAGCTTTTTATTTCATAAAACCCACATTTCTTGGTCAAGGTTCAACTCTCAAGAATAATCCTGTCCACATTTGCCCCTGCTTGCTGTCCGGGCAGTGTGGACCTCCTGCTGTGCACTTTTTAGGGCCTGCACAGGTTTGCTTCACTTCTAAGTGAAGAGGAGATGGAGGAGGGAGGTCTGAGACAACGTTTACCATTTGCCCTTGAACCTTGTGGACAGTTTTTCACGTTGCCATGTGAGTTACCTATGGGATTGTTGCTGATAAGAAAGTATATCACTATACTACATGAGAGAATTTTAAAATAAAATCAAATCCTCTGCTCTCCAGAAGGATCAGGCTTAAGGGAGAGGTACAGGGGTGTGAATAGATAATTCTGGACAATGACCATCTAACTACACTGGAGAGAAGAGGTTCATTAGTGTGTCTGCTGATGCATATCCATAGTCACATTGGAGCATTTGCTATTCCCAGAACAAGCGTGCATAGTCTTTCTCCTGTCCGGCAAAAGCTCATCAACCACTCCACTGCCTCTAGCTATTGACAATGACTTTCCTTGAAGCTCCTGTGAGATTTCCTCCTTGAAGTCTGCCCTTTTTCATTTTAAATGCTATTTCTTTTGTGCAGTGGCAGCAATTATACCTCTATTTACAACCTTTATTTTGTTCTGCCTGGTGTAATGGTGAGTTGTTTACATGCTTGTCTGCACCACTAGATTACAGGCTTATTGAACTCAGGTATATTATATGTCTCTACCACGCGCCACCTGATATAGTGACTACTGGTCCATTCAATACATGTTCGCTAGGTGAATGGGAGTAGTGGGTCAGTTTTTCCTTCTGATTTATCCCTAGAGGAACCTGAATGAAACACAGAGGCTGCATCTTATCCAAGTTTACACACCTAGAATCAAAGATGGGAACCGGATGCAACTAATCTTGTTTTGATTCAAATGATACGTTGATATTTTTGATGCATGTATCATTGGTTTGGTTTTAGCACTTTTAAAAACACAGGGTTTAGTCTTGTTTTTATGTGGGATTTTAAGAAAAAAAGCCAAAACCAATTTGCTTACTTTCATGACTCAAGGATACCCATTCCTGTAAACACTCACACACATACACGCACTCTCTCTCTCTCACATCACTAACAACAAATGCAATGATTAGAGGCAGTTTCTGATGTGCAGTTTTGGACTATGATTAATGAAGCATCTGGATAAAAATCCAAATTTAATAGCTACTGTGCTCTTTGTGTTATATTATACTTTTAAAATTTGCAAGCGTATAAATGAGCAAGAGATTATTTATAATCACAAGCTTTTGACATCCTTTGTTCTTTCCTAAAGGATTCAATTCCTTTTCCTCCCCTTCCTCCTCCTCGCAGTCCTCCAGCCCTCCTCCTCTCACCCTTCCTTCTTCTTAGTCATTTTCATTGTCTTCCTTCTCTTCTTTGTCTTTGTCTTCTCCTCTTCCTCCTCCTCACTTAGCAGTCTAATAACTAGGTGTAGATTCTTTTGCCCTTTTCACTGAAGTTATAAAGTCCCTAACAAGTAAATAGTGAAGTTTCTTAGGGTAAAGGAGGTTAGTGTGAAGGAAATTAAGAGAAGAAATTTGTCCTGGTAACATCAATATGTCAAAATTAGTAACTCTGAGGTCCAAATTAAATACTAAAATTTTTTCACTTTTATGTCCTCTTGATAGTGCGACGGTTAATTTTATGGGCTAACTGGGCTAGCTTATGGTACCCAGTTAATTAACTAAACATTAATCTAGGGATTGCTGTGAAGATTTGATGGATGTGGTTAACATCTACAATTAGCTGACTTTAAGTAGAGGCAATATCCTCTATTGTGTGGATAGGGCTCATCCAATCAGTTGAAAGCCTTGAGAGCAAAAACCAGGGTATCCTAAAAAGGGAGAAATTCTGTAAGAATGTAGGACTGACCCCTACCTGAGTTTCCAGCCTTCTGACCTGACCTATGAATTTCGGATTTGCCAGGCCCTGTAATTGCTTAAGCTAAATCCTTAAAATAAATCTCTTTATGAATGTGTATATCCTGTTTGTTCTGTTTCTCTGGAGAACCCTGACTGAAGATAGGAATACTTATTAAGGTAAAAACCCTGACTGAAGATAGGAATACTTATTAAGGTAATGAATGCTAAAAGCAGTCCTTCCTGAAATGCTCATACAGTCACTGTAAGGATACTTCATTTTGTAGTTAATAGGCATTAAGTAGCTGTGTCTATCAATGGCTAGAGGAAAAGTAGACAGTACCTGTGTTGTTCAAATAGATTATGGCTGCTTTAGCAATTACCTACTAGCATACCATAATGGTTTATAGAGAATAAATAAGGATAAACTTCTCTGGAATGAACCATATTACTCTTAAGACTCATATATATTATATATACTATTTTGATATGCTAAGAGAATTCAGTAAGTTTAACCAAATACAAAAGTATGTTCAGAAGGAAATCCTCAATTTATGGAAAATTGTGTTTAGAGATTCGATATTGCACTTAGAGCATACTCTTTTATCTTCATAGAAATAATGTTAGATACTAGGTTAAAAACAACCCCAAATGTATTATATGAATTACCCAAAATATTACTATGCGAATGCTATTTTGGAAATGAAGCTTTCTGGATAATTATGAATTTGTAATAGAAAAACAAATTTCTATTTTGGAATGACAGGGATATATCTTTTCCACCTGCATCTGGTAGATGGATCTGGGAATTACATGCCCTGACTGGGCTGGCAGGCTGAGGGAGAAATAGTTTTCCCAGTTTAAGTTACCAGTGATGGAGCCTGGATCAGGGAATCCAGCATCTTGCTTTTATATTTATTACTTGGAATTTATTAATGTGATCAGCATACAACTATTAATTGATTATAGAGTACCTACTTTAAATTTTTTATGATATGGATTCATAATAGTTCATATTTATGGAGTACCTGTGATATTTTGATACAGGCATACAATGTGTAATAATCAAATCAGAGTGATTGAGATATCCACTATCTCAAGCATTTATCATTTGTTTGTGTTAGGAACATTTCAATTCCACTCTTTTAGTTATTTTGAAATATGCAGTAAATTATTGTTAGCTATAGTCACCCTATTGTGTTACTGAACACTAGATCCTACTCCTTCTATCTATAGTACCTACTTTATGCCAAGCATTTTGCAAGGCACTAAAGGTGCAAAGATAACAAAGACCTAAAGTGTCTTGTAGTTCTCTAATCAGACATACCACTGCCTCTTCCATCAGAGAAATGCGATTCAATGTGGAGAGCACCACCGGGGACTACAGAGAAGATACAGTGGGGTGTAGCCACAGCAGCTCGGGCCAGCACAACTGGAGTGTAGAACTGTGTTAAGAACAATGAAGGGACCTGATTATGAACCGATGTTCATGCCCCACAGAGGAGTTAAGACTTTACTGAAAAAATGATGCTTTGCTTGTCCAATACCCTTTCTTCTTTTGAGAGCAATGCTCATGTCCTTTTGTAGAATTATTCCTCCTGCAGCCGTAATCGTGGACATTTGATGGGATGACACACAGCACTTGGTCCCAGTCAACTGGCAGTCATTGTGCTAGCCCCTCTAGTAGAGTGATATCTCCAAGGAAGGGCTCATGGTCCAGACTGGGCTGGTCAGAATACTTGCAAGGAATTTCTCTAACTGTAGTTTAAGGAGGAACATTCTTTCCTTTTTAGTCAGAGGCTGTTAGGATGTGAGACAGGATTTTTAGCCATCAATTCATTACCTTTTGGAAAAGCTTGTCTTAGACAAGGAAGTGACCCACAGAGAGAAGTGGAAACAAGAGATGGAGAAATAATTTCTGGATGGGGTTTGACAGGGTTTCTTTTTGATATCTAAAGACAAAGTCTATCTTCCTTTCCCACAGTTTATTTACCAACCCACATTTTTTTTTTTTTTCCGCTTAAGCTAATGTGAGTTGAGTTCCTGCTATTTGCAACTGAAGACTCTGGATGAACACCAGTACCTTGGAAGAATTTGAAACTGGACTGTGACTTGACCTCTGAATATAATAGGAAGTCACTTTGTCACCAGTGGGGGATGGAATGAGAAGGCATAATAAGAGGTAGGGAGACCAGACAGCTCAGTGTTTCCCAAAGTGTGGTTGAAGGGGTTGCCGGGATTGGAATCACCTGCAAAGAGGGAATCAGTTTAATAATGAAGATTCCAGAATAACATTTCTGAGGACAGGGCCTGAAAAATCTGCATTTTAAACATGCGCTTAAAGTGATCCTTATATACAACAAAGTTTTAGAGTCTTTAAGTTTGGGAGCTACTGTACCTGTGAGGTGAGTGTTGAGGTCATAGACCAGAGGAAATACAGGGGCGTAGAACAGAGAGATTTGGTTGGCAAAATACATGAAACTTGGTGGTTGCACAGTAGGGCTTTGCAGGAGTCAGAAGAATCTAGATCTCTAGGATAATTCTCAGATACTTGATTACTTGGTAGATAATGGTATCATTATTCTGAAAAGTTGAAACCTAAAAATAGGAGATTTGAAGATGGAAGAGGAGATTTGAATTTGAGCTTTGATCATGGGTTTTTAAAGCATTTGTGAGGCATCTTAATAAAGTTTTCTGGCAGAGCTAACTATACATGCTGATAATTTAGGGGATCATTCTGGGTAAGAAAGATATATTTAGTAGTTACCAGAATAAAAGAAGAATATAATGAATCTATGGGCATGACGGAGGTTTCCCAAAGAATGAGTCTGGAGAAAAAGTTTGTGTGCAGTTAAGACCAGGAGACCACTGCTATTTAAGATAGTACAACCAGGGACTATCTGACTGATGATAAGGTTCGAGTATGGTCTTGAAAGTGGAATATTGAAGAGGAGTGAAGGTGACAGTAATGGCAATTGAGCTGTTCAAGGGATTGTGAAGCTGTCCATTAATATTGGTGTCCTTCTGGATAAAGACTGGAAGTACCTTGGGTGATCCACATGCCAACATCTCCAATAAGTGTGCAATAATTTGGAAATGACACCACTGGAAAGGAAAGAATTTAGTACAGTCTCATGATATGGGAATCAAAGAAAGAGTGTTTTGTTTCATATGTGAGTGGAGTGAATTGATTTGGAAGTACCCACGGAAGCCAAGAAGAAAATGCAAATTTCCTCTCCTTTCTCTGGTGCACATGGGCCAGGAGCACATGGGCAGCTTCCATTCATAAGAGTTGTAAGAAAATCCCTATAGTAAGAGAAGAATTCTGTTTTTATTTAAGCATGGGAAGGAGAGGAACATACTGTAAAATACCCAAAGAGAGAGGAGGGTATTGGTGATGGAATTGGGAGCTCCGGAATTTGAAAGGGTGGAAAGGGAGGTCAGCTGTGAGGTACCAAGAGGAAGATGCTGAGGGGAAGGGGGGCATTCTGGGATGTGTAAGCAGATGTAGAGTGTACAGGAGAGGAAAAGTGACCAGAGGGATGTACGACATCTCTACCTTGGGGAGTTAGGGAGACAATGCATATGTACATCAAGACATTCACAATATTGTTTAGCACTCTGTATGAAATTGTGCCAAAGTATTTTCTATATTAAATAAATGGGGATCAAAGGAGAACCAGAATATGGTAAGAAATGGCAGTGGAAAGACCCTTGGATGGAGTTGAGGCAGAGATCAAACAGGTTAATTTATAAGAAATACTCTAAAAACTCCAAGCGTAATGTGACAACATGAGGTGTTGTAGCCAAGGCAATGATCTAGAATAGTTTTCAAGTTCCTTAAATAAACTATCATATCAGGGTATTCTGGGGTGCTTTGGAAATTTTAAATGTCTGGGCCTTACTGTCGGTGTACTAAATCAGATTCTCTGACGGTGAGGCCTTGGAGATATCTCTGTATTTTTCATACCTCTCTTTCTGGGTACACTGTTAATTTATATTTTAATACTAGATATCTACTTGATTATTGATAATTTGACTTACATTGCAATAAACATGTATGCAATTGGCACAAAAAGATTACTGTGAATGAAACTCATGGATAAAGGTAAGGAATGGTGGACTGTTGGTTAGAAAAATCATACAAGGTACTTCGAATGCAATGAAATATCACTGAATTATTTTGAGCGAGTAGTGATGCTGTGAATGATGTATTTTAAGTAAATTATTCTGGTTTCTGTAAATAATATTTAGCAATAAATTCCCAGTGACTCAGAATTATTATACTCATATGTTTAGAATTAACATATTTAGTATAACATGATTTTAAATGAGGCTTACTTAAAGTTTTGGTAGAAATGAAAAAATGAAAATGCTAACCCGTAATCCTCTAAGCATTATTTTTGTCTGATATCGAGAAATCTAGTTCATTATTTTACTTTAACTTGACCAGTTATATTTGTCTGTAATAAGAAATTTACTTATGTGAAAAATCATTAGTTTTTACTATAATAGTGATTTTTAGTTTCTCTAGGGAACTAAAAGTTACTGATTTTTAAACTCAGATATAAACTTATTCTATATCAATACTCTTTACACTAAAAAAAAATTATCATTTTTAGCTTCATTCTTTGGGCTAATGAATTCCTGGCAGTCAGGTGAAAGAATTAAAAATCATCATTTGGTAGATACCTTTGGGCACAGAGAGTGACTTACTTTATGCTTTGCTGAAGTTGTATGATTTATGATTTTTTTTCCAAAGTGAAAATCGTGTGCCACCTTTCAAACGTTTCTTTACATTTAGATCTGTCTCTGAAGCTACTTTTAAGAAATATGTAATTCTGATCAAGAATTCTGTTTCTCCCTGAAAAACTTCCTTCTGTATCTGATTTTGGGTGACATGATGGTGATTACCTTTGTTCCTACTTAGATATGCTGAAATTGCTTCAAGGCTTTGAAGTTCTGAGATTTAAAGAAAAGATGAAATGCAAATATGTATGTACTGTTTTCATATGGAAATGATATTCTGAATCAGAAATACACTTGTTTGTTGGCTTACACTGGGTCTTATAGAATAAATTAAAAGGCACTTGTAAGACAGGTGTGTTTTTTCATACAACTGCACTCTAAGGTACATTATTAAGTAACTAGAGTGAAAAACTTCTAGGACTTTAAAGAATGCTTGAAATTTTCATTAAATTTTAGCACCTGAGAATCTGAGAATTTTATTTATTTCTATGTTTGGAGTGTGTCCATTTCATTCTTTGAATTCCAGTGTTGTTGTTCTTTTTCTTTTTTTTTGGCAAGTAGCTTTATATTTTATTCTGATTGTTAAAACTGTATATTTCATTGTGAAATATCAGATAATATAGAAAGTATAGTGAAAATAATACTTACAACCTCTCCAGTCAGGCTCATTATTAACCTTTTAGTATACATCCTTCCGGACTTTTCCCTGCCTGTACGAATCTTTGTATTTATAACTCAGTATATGCATCTCATTCTGTGTGTGTTTTTGAGTGAGTCAGTCTCTCTCTCTCTCTCTGTTTTTCTCTCTTTTCACATTCTTTTCTATTCCATCTAATGAGGGCATCTGTCTTTTATTTTTACTTCTCTGTCCCTCATCTTCTGTCACACTCTTGTTGTCTTTCACATTCTCCATATGGGTATCCATATGTGTGTAAGTGTATGAGTGAGTATGTGTATGTGTGAGTATGAGTATGTATATACATACATAAGTCTGTGTTCATATACACATATATGTTCATATATATTTATGTCAAAAAGGACCATTAGACATATGCTCCCTTGTAATTTTTTAAAAAACCCTTTCCATAACAATAAATGTAGATCTAAATTTCTGTTTTTAGTGACTGAATGGTGTTCTATGGTATTGGGTAGTATAGTATAGTATAGACTTTATTTATTTAGCTAATCCTTTTAAACCGTTTCTTTTGAATATTTAGGTTGTTTCCATTTTTGTTACTGTCTTTAGCTTTTTTAATGCATATTTTTATATATTTATATAATCATTTCTTAGTATTTGAAATAAATGTTGTGATACTATTAAACATTTTTGGAAAGATGGGTGGGTAACATATTTCTTTGTCTTTGAATTCTGATTTTCAGTTCTACATATTTTAGGTTTTCCTCCTTTTGACATCTTAATGGGAAAGACCACTTATCGTGTATAGAAGATTTAGGTAACAATGTTTTTTCCCCCCTAAAACTGCTGCTTCTATTGTCTGATACTGGAAAGAGGAAGGCTGACTTTAGGCTTCATATTATTATTTTTTGTCTTTGTGTGTGGCCTTTATTTTCTGGACAAAGTTGATGGCAGTGGAGACAAAATGAGTCAGGTATAACATGTACCATTTCAGGGCATATTCAATTTTATTTTGTCATAGATAGGATGCACATGTAAACAGAGCGGCAAGTGACAAGGATCTCAACTATTTGTGGTTTAAGATGGTGGCTTGAGCCCACAGCTCTCCTTATCCTTTCACCTAAGCATCTGATGAAATAAAGTAAAGGATGTTTTAGAGAATCCATAAAATAAATAAGAACCTTGAAATACAAGATGGAGTACCAATAGTGGATAAAACTTTTCTGAGGACTTTTTGGAAATCACAGAATCAGAGGGATGTAAAACTAGGACAGAGAAAATTAGCCTAGAACATCAGAGAAAAAAGTTTTTCTCAAGGAAATCCATATAATGCACCATACTTTGAGGGGAAAAAAACCAATTCAGAGTTACAAAAAAAAAAAAAAAATGAACAGCATGGGCTCTATAGCAGCATTAGGATGTTTAATTAAAAGGTACACTTAAGAAATAGTGGGCTAGTTGGGTCCTTTTCCTTCTGCTTTCATTTTTCTTTCTCCCATTTGTTCTTTTGTGCTTGTTCTCCAAGAAGAATTTCATGGACTTTAAAGAAAATTGTTAATTTGCTTAGAGAT
Source organism: Microcebus murinus (assembly GCF_040939455.1). Lineage (NCBI taxonomy): Eukaryota > Metazoa > Chordata > Mammalia > Primates > Cheirogaleidae > Microcebus > Microcebus murinus. The sequence goes on from NC_134112.1 coordinate 64,592,934, forward strand.
GTTCCCTGATATGTCCATTGAACCCAGAGAAAGAAGCAGAAGAAATTGTGGTTTTCTGTAACAGACATGGAGAATAAAAAGGGAGATTAACAGTTTCCAGGAGTAAAAAACAGTCAGTAGTCCCTTCTTAGAGTATAGTTCAAGCTACTTGGGCTTTTTTTGTGAGTCTCAGCCCTGCCTGTTCCCTCAGATCTCTGCCTATAAACACTACCAGAGGCCTGTGTTTTGACACATGCTTGTGCTTATACAAGGCTTATGGTCAAGACTCCCATTCAAGGGTGAAGCTTAGTGCAGTGATTTAATGACACAATGCAGAAAAAACCACACAAACATGAACATTTACTCATTGCCATTTGTTTATATATATGAATGGTAAATAAAGAATCACCAAGAGCCTAAAAGAACCCAAGATGACTAAAATGAACAAGAGATCCTACAAGGAAGCAGAGATCATTCAGGGTACTGAAAAGAGAGTATATGAATATTTTTATTAATATCTTTAAACTTATCTAAATATTGCATTTTATAAGACAAGAATAGGGACAATGGAAAAGAAGTGATGCTTGAGCAGTAAAAGAGTTCTTAAAGTTTGAAAGTATTGTCAAAGTAAAAAGCGAATGTACTGAATAATAAAATGGGCATAGTGAAGCTGACTTGGTATTGGAAGTGCCAAAGTCAAGAGAATATATTAGGAAAAAAGGCAAAAAGACAGATGGAGAATATGAGATAACATTGAGATCTAACACATTAAAGAAAAGCATTTCAAAATAAGAACATGGATACAATGAAAGGGAAGAACTAATTGATCAAATACTAGAAGAATATTTATCTGAAGTAAATAAAGTTTATTTAAAAAGGCCTGAGGAAGACCCAATGGGGGAAAAATCATACAACTAGATACATAATGATGTTTCTGAATTCTAACTGAATGTAAAAATTTGTAAATCTTCCTTGAAGGAAAAAAATAGGTAGTCTGCAAGAGAAATAATAAATCTGATAGATTTCTCCTTAGTGATGATAGGTACTTGAAGAATAAAGCCACGTATCTTTTTGAAGGAAATTTATATTTTGAATCTAGTCAAAATATCTAGCATGATTGCAAAATAAAGACATCATTGGACACAAACACTCCCCAATTACCACCATCTTTTCCACATGAAAACTTGAAGAAGTCCTTTCTTGGCATTTACTTTCCATGGTATTCACTGGGAATTGGCTTATTAGGCTTTCTTCAGATCCTCATGGATTTAATTTTCATTGTATGAATTGTTCCTGATACATAATCCTAATGTTTTTCAATTTCCATAAACTCATAAGAAGAAAGCAAGTAAACATACTAAAATCTTCCTGACCCCTGCCCTTTAAGAATCCTATGGTGTTTTATTTCACTGTATTACATCCTCCTTCCTGGTGACTATCTATATTGAAAAGGGTAATCATGCATTATTGGTCTGTATTGTAGATGTTCATGGACCACAACATGTAGTCATTTTTTTTTTTAGGTGAAAGACAACATCACGTGTGTTTGCTAAGTTGAAATAAAGCATTTTAATAAATAGTTATTTGAGACTCTATTTGGGGGCCACATCTTTTTTCAGAGGGCCAAATTTTGCATATGGAAGTATTTTATTTGGCTAATATATTTTATTTTAATTGAGCAAACATTTAAAACTTAAGAAGCAGCACATAAACGTTTTGGATTTCAAGCCTCTTCTGGGTAATGGGAAGATCTGGCAACACTTCACCCACATTTCCCTGCTTCTCTTTGAGAGAGACAGTGACCCCCTTTAATGGAGAGTATGTGGCACCTTTGCTACATACACCATCACTGCCTTCTCCAGTAGCCTACCTGCCTCACTCTTTTGTTACTTGCCCTACCGTTGTAAACATTTTAGTTTGCAACCAACATTGTAAATGTTCCACATTACGTGTTACATAAATTTAGAAATTCAGACTAAGCTCAATATAGTTTTTATGGGATTTTCTTGGGACAGGCTCAGTTTTCTTTAAATAATAAAATGTTACAAGATGTCGCTAGCAATTATTAGTGGGATGTGGCCTTTATATTGTTTGGCGTTTCTAACAGTGTATTTGCTGAAGCATATGTTCCCAGCTATTCTCTTCATGATCAACAGGGCGCAGTGTTTTGAGAAAGTCAATTAGGGTTATGGCTGCTGTTTGTGATTCAAGGAGAGGACTCAAACTATACAGCTGTAGAAATAGGAATGAGACTTAGCACCCTGCCCTAACCATTTGGATCAATCATATTTTTTTCTCAACAGCAGGCCTTCCTTTTAAATTGTGCCTCCTTATTCTTTAGTTGGTTGTCTAAATAAGCTCTCTGCGACAGGAGCCTTGTTTTCATTGTTGTTTTGTGAAATGCCATGCGCACACATGACATTTTGTAGACAATAAAACCAGCAATGATTATAGGCTGTTGGTAGTCTTCTGTTGATATCCCTGCTGGTAACAATGCACAAAGATATCACTTGACATTCTATTGAGTTAACAGAAACTGTTGTCTTGATTTCTACTGCTGTTAAGAGCAGGAAGAATATTGATTTTAATCAGAAGAAAACAGCGAAAATTGCTTTGACATGTGTTTTTTACTTGATCTTTGAGAATGTCATGAAATAATGAAAAGAATAAATAATAATCTATGTGGAGTTCTTTCAAAAGGGCTGAAAGGTTGTTAGAAAATAGTGACCCAAGGATAAAAACTTAGTTTTGGAAATGCAACATTTAATCAGCCATATTAGAGCAATCTTTTGAGTGACTATTATAGGCTTTTCATTGGAATGTTATACAATGGTGATTTTAGTCAAACTGTGATTGAAATATTAAAAACATGGTTTAATTTGTTCATCATTTTATACTTATGTATATTTATTTATTCAAATATATATAACGAGCACCTACAATATAGGTGATGTTGTCCTAAGTCCTGGGAATATAACAGAGACCAAAGCAAAGTCCTTGTACTTGTGTACCTTGCATTATCTTGGATGAATATAGATGATAAAAATTATTATATAATATGTCAAATGGCAATAAGTATTATGGAGAGAAAGTGGAACAGGCTGAGGGGATAGAAAGCCAGTGCATGCGGATTGGTAGTACCCATTTTATCAAGTATAGTTAAGGAAAACCTCTCTTGGAGACCTAAGGAAGTGGTGAACATACCAATTTAGGTATTTGCCAAAAGAATGCTCCTAGCAGAAGGAAGAGCAAATGACCTGAGGCAGCACTGTGCCCAAGAGCCATCAAGGGTCCTGTAAGACTGGGAAGGTAACAGATGTCAGCAAGGAATTGGGAAGATTCCAACCTTACAGGGCCTTGGAGGCCATTCTAAGATGTTGGCTTTTGCTCTGGGTGAGGTGGGAAGCCAGAAGAAGGTCATACACACAAAAGTGACATGATCTTGCTTTCTTTAACAAGGATTCGTTTGTATGCTATACGAATAACTGGAATGGGGCTATAATGGAAGCCAATACCATAGGTGGCTAGTTTAAATCTAGGCAATGGGCAAGTGTGATTTGGACAGTGTGATAAAAATAGAAGATGTGACAAGTGGTTAGATTTTTGCTGTATTTTGGGGAGAGAAGGGACAGAATTTTCTGATGGATTGGGTGTGAGATAAATAGTCAAAGATGACTCCAGTGTTCTGGGCCTGAGCAACTACAGTGGGTAATACTGGCGCAAGATGTTTGGTAGGGGAACCCAGCAGTTCATTTCAGGATATGTTAAGTTTGGACATCAGAGAGAAGAGTATTTAGTTCTAAAGGAGAGTCATAGCTAGACACATAAATTTGGGAATCATCAGCATGGAATTGGCATTTAGAGCCATTAAAGACAGGATACTGGAAGAGATCATTAGGGAGTAAATTTAGATGAGAAGTTCTGAGAGCTGAAGTTCTGGGTGGAGGAATCCACAGTTAAGACTGAGGAGGAGTGAGATAGTGAGGTACAAGAAGAAGCAAAAACAAGTGTTTTGGAGGCCATGTGATCAGGTCAAATGTTCTAGAAGGAGGGAAAGACATGCAGAGTCAAAAGCTCTCGATAGGTCTAATAAAATGAGGACAAAGTGGGCAACTGGGAGCTATTATTGACCATCCTGTGAGTTGTTCAGTAGAATGGAAGAGACAAAGCCTTCCTGGGCATGTTCAAAAGAGAATAAAAAGATAAAAAATAGACACAGCAAGTATAGACAAGCCTATTGAGGAGTTGCTGTAGACAGGAGAACTGTATTGTTCCAACCATGTCGAATGAATGAACAAACAGCCCCCATACCAAGCCTGCTGGAGTGATGTTTGCTGGCAGAAAACTCACATGGGTAGAACTAGTATCAGAAATACGAACTCCAACTGCCCGTTGCTTTTTAGAGCAGTACACAGAGATCTAGGAGGGCTGAGTGTCAGACTCTAGGAAAGGGATTCTGACATTAGGCTGTGGGGACCAAAAGCTACACCAGCTCCTCTCCCGATGTGACCCTTTGACTCCAGCCTGATTTCTTTAATCCCTGCTTCACTGCTCTCAGGGCTGGGGTTCAACCTCTGGTTGACCAGAATTGATTAATAAGTACTAGCTCCCCAGTTTCTATGGGAGCTCTGTAGGACAACGAATTCTTTTCTGGGAGCCCAGGCTAAAGGAGATCAGTCCTGACAAGGTAACCCTCACATAATAACAGGTGCAGTAGAAGGGGTATGGGAGAGTTTTTCTTAACTCATTTATCTTCCTCCCCTCCCCTCCCCCTTCCCTTCCCCTTCTTCCTCCTCTCTCCTTCCCTACCTCTCACCCTCCCTCCCTTCCTTCTTTCCTCCTTTTTCTTTGATGTTCAATATTACAGATTTTTGTATGCTAATGGGAATAATCTAACAGAAAACTCTTGAAAATGTGGGAGAAATAGTCATCGCACTGATTTCTGTTGAGAAGGTGAGAGGAATAGGATTCAGTGTAACGGTGGAGAGCTTGGTCTTTTAGAGGAGAGTGGACAGCGTGTCCCTGTGAATAGGGAGAAGGCAGGCTTTGTTGAGCGCAGATGGGCTTATGCTGTAGACAGAGATGGTGGATGTTCTTTTAGGGTTGTGTCTAATTTCTCAGTGAAATGTGGACTTGCGTTGAGAGCAAGGGGGGAGATGTAGGTGCTGGAGTGGTTACAACAGTGTGATTAACAACTCTTTCCTGAGAGAAAACAAATTTCATTAGGTGCATACCCTTAAAGAAACTACGTTTTCTCTTACTGAGGATTGAATCTTGTGGATTTCTAACAGATAGGCTTGGTTAAATCCATTTAGCCCTTGGTCAAATGTTTATTTCTACAGGCCATCTTTCATAGAAAAAAGTCATTTTTATGGCATTCTGTGATTGGAGCCATGTTAGATGATTCCGTCAACATAATAGAAAAATAAGCAAAATGTACATGTGGTTTTATAAAATGTGTGTAAAAGAATCTGTACTTATTAAGCATACAGATATGTTTAAAATTCACTAACCTTCATGTGGCTATAGCAGGCAAAAGCATGACATTTCAAATTGTGTCTTTATTGCCTTCTGAGGGCATGAGATGATTGACACATCGTAACCTGCTTATAACTGTGAGACGGAATCAGTTATTCACATAAATTCATTTTTTTCATGTTTGGGGCTTAGATAATTGGATTAAATTATAACAAAATAAATCAGGCCTGCTATATTTTCACTCCCTTGGGATGGACGAGGAGATTGGCTATTTTGGAAAAATGTATGTATTTTTTAAAATGTCATTATTATGTATGATTCTTGTAAAAGTAAGCAAAAATGTTCTGTTTCAAAATAAATAAAATAACAGATAATAACCAGACTCCATGGTCTTCTATTTCCTCGGCTTTAATATGGAGGTCAAGTTAAGGTTGCACTAATTGACTTCTATAGACCCTTCCAATTATAAAATTTTATGATCTCTAAAAATAGTTTCCACGGGCAAGCCATCTGTAGTTGAGTTATTAACCTGGCCAATGCCATATACTAGTTTTCCAACATATGTCTGGTTGCTTCCTCTGAGATAACATTTCCTTTGTTCTTTTTGAGTTGATTATCCCTTTTTACTTCAAGTTGTTAAGGTAGCTCAAATGGAATAGGGGAAGTATTTCAAATCTCATGCTTGAATGGCGGGGATCTGGAGGCAAATTTTCCATGGAACTTGTTGAAAATGCAAATTTCCAGACCCATCTTCTAAGCTGCTAATGTAATGGCTTGAGACTGTGCCTGGTAATCTACATTTTAGTAAGTTCTGAGGTGTTTCTGAGGTGGGTGGCCAATGAAATACACCTTGAAACCCTGCCCTAGTTGTAGTTATGTATATTTGCCTGATTTAGCAATTACTGGACATCAGGACCCAATTGCCATGATGTTCAGCTGAAAATCAAAAGATGCTGACAATTAACGAAAAAATTAGAAAATAGAGGATAGTGTGGTGGGCTTTCCAGCTTGCTGAACCTGAGAGAAGGTTGTAAAATGTTATGATGGGAGGTGTCATACATAAATTTCATTTAGATGTACAACCTTTGGAGTGAGTTGGGAGGTACCAAAACATCAAGTTGCAGAAAGTGACACATTGTGATGTAAAAAAAAAATAACTCAGAATTTTATAAACTAGACCAGCTTTGTCTTCTGTTAATGACTCCAGACCTAAAAAGGACAACAGCTATTGAGAATAGTGATTCTTGAATCTGTTATATACAGACAACATGTAGGTCTGTATATCCTCAAAATCTATGTTGAATCCAGAAAACTATTATGCTTGAAGTTATTAGAAGTTAAGAATCCTGTTGAATGATACTGGTAAATTGTCTCCTCCCTCCCTCCCTCCCTCAACTTCTTTCTCTCCTTTTTTTTTTCCTGTTGGTGTTTTAGATACATACATTTAGGTACATACATATTTAGATCTTGTGTATGCATTCTACAGTCAAGGGGAAAGCCTTGTCCATTAATTTTTCTTTAAAAAGTTGTTTTTACAATTTTTTAAATTACAATCTCCATAAAGGTAAGAGCTATGACAAATACTGTACTTATTTTACAAACTCTTCATATTTTCCGCTGTAACTACATATTAGAGGTGCAATCAATATTTTAGTGAGTTCTTTGCTATTTCCTTTGCTTGAAGGCGTACTTATTCTCTTGCTAGGAGGAACTCCTACTACCATGTTTCCCCAAAAATAAGACAGGGTCTTATATTTATTTTTCCTCAAGAAGACACCCTGGGGCTTATTTTCCGGGGATGTGTTACTTTTTTTAAGTACGGTACAACAATCTACATTTATTGAAATATAGTTAAGTTGTGTTCTTCTGGAACATCATCATAACTCTCCAAACCCTGAATTCCATTCTGAATTTCTTGCGAATCTATTTCCTTTAGAACCATTGGCCCCAATCTCTCATGTCGAGCAATAGAGCTCTCATGGGGCAGATGAGAAGGGCTGCTCGTCTTTACCGCTCGGCGACAAAATGCATGGGTTGTGCAGACGTGCTGCGTAGCCATGCCCATCGCTAAGTCTTATTATTCGGGGTAGGGCTTCTATTGTGCAAATGCTTAGAAATCCTGCTAGGGCTTATTTTATGGGTAGGTCTTATTTTCGGAGAAACACGGTAGCTCTTCAAGATCCAGTGAAAGCTTTACTTCTTCAGCAATGTCCCTTGATCACTATCCTGTAGCCTCCCCATCCTCACAAATTACTTGCCTTGTCCTCTGAGTTTTCATGACAATTTTCTCATACTACTGACCAACTTGTGGACTCATTAAGTAGGGTAACTGCATTTCTGAATTTTCTTGGGTCAGTTTTCCTGGCATAAGAGCCCCCTTTCACTCTCAAAAGTGTCCTGACTTGGATAGTAAATGATATGTCCTTCCTATCATGAGGGGCTTTTTATTCCTAGTACTTGACCTATTACCTGGTACATAAAGGATATTTAATCAGAGTTTGTCAATGAATTTGAATTGAATTTATTATGTGATGGCTGGAAGGACTGATAGAGGGTTGGCAGAAGCCTTTGAGTATTTTATAGGCATTATTACTTCTATTATTTATAGATATTAATGTTCCAAGACAGCCAACCTGGGAGCCCACAAAGCTATTGTTACTCTGAAGAAGGCAGAGATAACCTATCCCAGATTTTTGAAAAGTTGGCTGCAGTTTCTAAATGCTGATCTAGAGAATGTCCAAAGGAAAGTAAACACCCTTGAGTATAATTTTATTGTTTCATGTCAAAAAAGAGAAAAAAATAAGGCTCAGACAACGAGTTAAAACTAAATGTATTTATGGGATTGTTCTTTATGTTAAGTTTATGGCTGGTGGTAGACTATTGTTTGTATGTTAGAATTTTCTTTCTTTTCTGAATTGATGGCAATTAAAACAATCTTTCCTTACCGAAAGAAGTTGGCAACCTCAAACCCCAGAAAATATTGCCAAGAAAATGGGCTGAGGGGTGGAGAGTGCTGCCTGAACTCATGAGATGAGAATAATTGAAGGGCTCCAACCTGTTAATTAGAGAAAGACCAGTGATTTTTCCTGTCCCCTTCTAGAAAATGAGAGAGATATTACATGTTGTGTTCACTGCTTTAATCCTGGCTCTCACTCAAATGCCTGCCTAGTACACAAACTTGTTATATAAATGAAGGTGTGGACTCCATGAGTATTCTGAGAGCATCTGAAGTGGCCCTACCTGGCAAACAGTTGAGCTGATGGACCCCCCATTGGGTGTCGAACCTTCCCTGTGAACGGGTATGTGTTATCATTCCTTGCCCTTCATTTGCTTAAAACGTTAAGAATCCAGTGTTTCTTTGTGTGGATTATTGTAATGGTCTCTTTTTCAATTTTTAAAACTCAAATAAAATTGTGGCAAAACATACATAACATAAAATTGACCATCTTAACCATTTTTAAGTGTGCAGTTCAGTGGTGCTAAGCACATTCCCGTTGTTGTGTTACCATCATGACCCCTCATTGCAGAACTCTTCATTTTGTGAAACTGAAACCATACCTAATGAACAATTCCCCGTTCCCTTCCCCCCGCCCAGTCCTTGGCACACACCATTCTACTTTCAATCTCTATTAATTTTACTACTCTAGGTACCGCATGTAAGTGGAATCACAGTATTTTTCCTCGGTGACTAATTTCACTTAGCATAATCTCTTTAAGGTTCATCCATGTTGCAGCATGTGCCATAATTTTCTTCATTTTCAAAGGCTGAATAGTATGCCATTATATATATAAAGCATATTTTGTTTATTCATTTATTCATTGATGGGCACTTGGGTTGCTTCCAACTTTTGGCTAATGAGAAAAATACTGCTAGGAAGATGACTTTACAAATATCTCTTCAAGTCCCTCCTTTCAATGCTTTTGGGTTTATACCCAAGGTGGAATTGTTGGATCATATGGTAATTTTATTTTTAATGTTTTGTGGAACTGATATACTGTTTTTCATAGCAGCCACATCATTTTACAGTCTCACCGATAGTTCATAGGGATTCCAATTTCTCCTCATCCTTGCCAACATTGTCATTTTCTGTGTGTGTTTTTTGTTTTGTTTTGTTTTGATAGCAGCCTTTCTAATGGGTGTGTTGAAATGTTCTCTTAACTGACCTCTTTGTCTCCAATCTCTTTCTTCCAATCCATCCTCCTCACTAGAGCTAAAATATTTTTTCTTACCTGCAAATCTGACCATGGCAAATTTATTCATGACTCCCATTGTTTCTTGCTTTAAATTCTAAATTTAAAAAATTGGGTCTTATTTCTATCTACTCTATACTCTAGTCATAAATATTTGAACTTCTTAATATTTACTACCTGCTTTCATATCCCTACAAGTTTGTACTAGTGATTTCTTCAGCACGGAGTACCTTAATTCTGTTTCCATTTATTATCTTTGTACCTTTTTCCCTCATTCACTTGCCATCTATATATTTCTATAATTTTTCTACTTTGGATAGATTTTAAACAGCTTACTTTTTAAAACTTAGACCCATTCTTAGCAAAAATATCCATGAAATAATGGGTTTAATAATCTGGTCATATTCTTCATACATCTTAATATATTACTATTAAAATAAAAAAGTATGTCTACATATTACCAAAAATTCATCTTTAACACCACCAGTTGTGTATGTGCCACACTTTGTGAAAGAGTTAACCTTCCCAGTTTACCAGATTATCTCCAACTCATCTTTAGAATGAGCTCATCATCAGTAAATACAGGTAGTATAGTGAATCATGATGTTAGCTCTGAAGTCAGATGAATGGCTCCAAATCCTGATCACTAATTGTGTGACCTTGGACATATTACTTAACCTCTGTAATGCCAATTTCCTCTTTTGTGAAAGGGGCTAATAATACTTCCTACCTGAAAGATTTGTTATAAGGACTTACTAGGATAATGTATATAGACCTTAATGTTTTCTTACTAATTCTAGCTTTCCTTTTACTCTCTGTATCATTAAAAGATGATCAACATTTGCTTCAGTAAACTCATTCAGCAAACTCATTCAAAGTTCTCCTATTATGAAATTGATGAAAACAAAAGTAAAATATAATCAGTTCAGGATACACTTTCATGGTGGTTACAATATAAGGCAAGTATTGCAATCATTTAACTTTGACTTTCTGGGTCTCTACGAGTTTAGTATTTCAGAGCCAAATGGGATGTAAAGACCCTGAGGATGTTTTTCCTATCTGTTTTAGTCAACATCTGCAGGATTAGGTGATGCAACTCTAAGTGAAATAGAGGCAGAGGGGTGTGAAGCAAGGCTTCAACAGCTGTCTCTTCTTCTGGGATACCAGTGGCTTCAAATAAATGAGATAAGATTGAATATTTATTTCGGTTTCTAGGAACTGAAATAGGAACAGGAACAATTGTGAACAATACCAGAGATACTGGTTCTATCTTTCAGCCTTGATCCTTTTTAAGTCTCTTGTGTCTGAATTAGGTTTTTCTCTATTCTCTATTGTGTTCTCTATCTAGTTTCCTTGGCAGCCCTTTGTGCTTAGAACTGTCCCCTTTCTTTGTTCTTCTCTTCTTAAAAGACAGGTTTTCTCACTTTTTCTATGTAAATACCCTGTGAAAATACACTGGAGGAAAAAAAGGAAAAAATGAAAGTATGGGGAGAAAAAAGAAGAAAAAAAGCTAAGATGCTTGAGAGCCTGTACTGCTGGAACTCTGACGTTTAACTGAAACATTGGCTTTCTCATTGTATGCAAATGACTTTGCCTATATTTCTTAGATAGTAAGTCCCTTGGGTAGAATCCATACTTCTGCCATCCCTGTACAGTGTGAGCATTCCATAAGCAGTGATACCATGCTTTCATCTACAAATTTAAAAATTCTCATTGTATTATAAGAAATAGGCAAGAAGGATAATGGCATTTTTTTTTCTAACAGATCCATTTCAGTCATAAATATTGAATAGAAAAAGATTTAAATGAGTAATTATTTTCATATCAATAAAAGAGAAAGGTGGGCATGGTTTTCTTTTGAAATGTTCCTTTTTATCTTAAGTTAATAAAAAAATAAAGATTTTTTCCTTAGTAGCTACTTAATGTATTTATATATCCAAGACCTTTCTTTTACAACTTTGTGGACTTTTAACATTTAACCTACACGAATATGACATTTAAGAGGAAGTAGGTGACATGGCAATGATGCTTGAAAAACCAGGGGTGTGCTGTTTTTCAGATATCTAGTTTCAAGTTCTTATGATTCCTTCAGAGATATGAGGCCTTTTGATTCTAATCAATATTTTTTATTTAAAAAACTAATTAGGCTATTTGTTCAATAATGCTCATTAAATGAAAGGTCATATCACTTGGTAGAAAATATGAATTATGGATCATACGAGTACATTTACCAGAGAATTCAAATTCTAAACAAGTTCACAGGTTAGTTTAGTAAATAAATTCTTAGTGTTTTTAGTTAAAATTAGCCATTCTGGCAAAATAATGATGACCTGAAGGCAAAACAGATCACAGTCCTTTTTGTATTAATTTCTGCATTGTTTCTACCAAAAGTTGTGTGTCAAACCAAACTTTCTTTTTATGTTGCCATAGAAAAGTTTAATAACAACTATTATTTAAAACAATTAACCTCTCTTGAGCAGCAGAAGAGAATTATTTGTCTCCATGAGAACCATAATTCAATTTTATAAAATAAAATGAAGTACAGCAAATTGTTGGGAGCTGTCCCAGACACGGGAAAGTTAAAGTGCGGTTGCTGCCCGGAACACTGGGGTCCTTGAGACATAGCACCTGGCGCCTTAACTCAGAGCTCTGACATTCTTGGCCTTTCTTCTAGCTCACGGAGGGTGCTGGAGACAGCAGTAGCAGTTATAGAAGGTCACTGAAGTAATCCTGTGCACGCAGCCCTCGTAGCTTATAGCCGCCCCCCCCCCAAGCCCTACACACTCCTTTCCCAGAATTGTTAATTACGCTTGGGTGCTCTTTTCCTTGAACTGTCTGAGTGATCATAGTTGAGTATTTGTAGCTTTTTGATATCAGAAGAAAGTTAAGTTGTAGATTAGAAAACTTCTTAAGCAAGGAAAGGGGGTATCAAAGTGACGCATGGTTGAGAAAAAACAAGAACTGTTTTGCTCTCTGGTTTAATGAAGACATGTACCACCTGTTCTTTTGCATTCGCTTCTCCTTTGTTCTTATCTGTATAAATATAGCAACTGAAATAAACGAGGCGCGGCAGTCACCAAGGACTCCGTCCTGCCATCCCCATCTTTTTGTTGTCTCTTCATTTCTCAGCCTCGCCCCCTAACTCCAGGTGCCGCACGTTGCCCGCTGGCTCCAGCAGCAAATAAGTTCACTTTCAGAGTTGCTGCCAAGAGGAGCATCATCAGCAAAGAGAATGTGAATAATGTGATGGGATACAGGGTACCTTGGGAAAAACAGATTTCCAAAGATTTACAATTATTAATTTGAATTCAAAGCAGTAAAATATAATGTAGATATAATTCTTTGGGGGGGGAGGGGACCAAGAAGTCCTTTACATTTTTATCCTCACCTGCATGTTTTCTCTTTCAGATAGTATTAATAAATGTACTGATATGAATCTTTTATTTTGATTAACAATGGCTTACTCTCCAGAGACCTGTGAAGCTAGATGGGGAGAGGTTTTTCATTCTGAGAAATACTCAGGGATAAGGTCAGTTTTGTTAGACCAAACCTGGCTAAGGATTTGATCTGGGCTCCATGGAAGGTAAGGTGGTTCTGGCAGCAGAAATAGACTGCGGCTGAAATTTGGCTGTAGCAGAGCTGGAAAGATCCTTCTGAGCAGATATTGGTAAGATTGATAAAGATTCTAGATTAGCTGTGCCTGGAAGTGTCTGAGGAAAGGGGAGGTGATAATCAAAACTGGTAGAGAATCAGCAATTAGGGACTCAAAGAGCTCAGGATTAATAGATCAGAGAATGGTTCAGTTCAGAAGCATGTTGTGGTCCTGGATGGCTCAGAGTAATTGATTAGGACCTCTAGCTCTATGCCAAATTGTTGCTTCACTTAGATATTTCCTCAACAAACATGCAAGCAAGCCTCAATGTTTCAGAATGGCAGGGTTTATTTCCAGTGGGTGTCAAAACCAAGTCTTGGAAAGAAACACAAGTCAGAAGAGCAGTTACAAAAGAAACATTAAGTGAAACTACTAAAGAAAACAGGACAATAAAGAAACATTGAGAAACAGGTAAGATTTGACTGGAGTGTCTAAGAGTGAGCATTGGAGAGTGGAGTGGGAATAGAGATGTACCTATGGTAGTTGGAAGTTCAGGGGGGCAGTGTGGAGACATATGCACCCCCTTGTTTATTGCAGCACTATTCACAGGTTGATTCTATACATTGGCTACTAAGAGTCCAATAACAAATGGATTTTAGAAAATGGTATATAGGGTTATATTATTCATAGATAAAAAAGAATGAAATTCTGCCATTTGCAGTGACATGGATGTAATTAGAGGCATTATGTTAAGTGAAATAAGACGGGAATAGAACGCTATGCATTGTATATTACTCAAATGTGGAGGCTAAAAAAGTTGATCTCATAGAATAAAAAGTAAAACAAAGGACATTAGATATTGGTAAAGGGAAGAAGTTGGAGGATTAAAAAGAGATTTGTTAAAGGAAACAAAATTATAGCTAGATAGGAGGGATAGAGTTCAGTGTTCTATAGCACTATAGGATGACTATAGTTAATAATACAGAGTTTCAAGTGGCTAGAAGGAGGATATTGAATGTTCCTAATATACATAGAAATGATAAATGTTTGAGATGAGGGATATGCTAATATCCCTGATCTCATTACTATACATTATATGTATGGAATCATCACTATGTACCCATAAATATGTATAATTATTATATGTCAATTAAAACACTACATTTTTTTGAAAGAGAAGAAATCTTAAAAAGATTCAGGGCCCACAATCTAAGCTAAAATTTTTGTCCATTATCAGATAGATCCACAGAAAAATGAGAATATTATTTGAACCTTCATTTAATAAGTTAAAATCTATTTCCAGTTTTTTGACATTGACAACTAGAAAGATAGATTATTTAGAACTTTTGCTGAATTGTTGATATAAGCAAATACAACACAATTAAAGGCTCCTAGATTTTAACTTGTTTGTGTTGTACTCTGTAAATTGCTGTACACTATCGTCATTGTATAATACTAGATGTCACTGACACTTGCTTTTTCTGTAGTATCTGTCACTGACACTTGCTTTTTCTGTGGCACTAGCTGTGCCACAGCCTGGCCAAATCTATTATTTCTTTTTTGCAGATGCTGGAAATTCAATTAAATGGGTTGAATCCAAAAAGAAAAAAAAAAAAAAGAGAAAGAAACAAACAAACCTTCAACTATCACCTTCTATGCTTCAGTCCTGAGAACTGATTTGGCTTTAAGTCTTTAATATTATTGAACACTGCAAATATTAATTGTTCAACATAAAGAAATCATTTTCACATTATGTAATATTTATGATAGCTAGTGGCTTTAAAATCAGCTATAAAGTTTATCTTCCTGCCCTTCCAAATACAGTGGGAGAAGGAAAGTACCAGCTCTTTGATACTTTCTGATGTGGTGAGTGATCTGATTGATGATGATGATGAGTTATTTGAGATTTTCAACTGATGAGTCTCTCCACAGGCAAGCCGGAGGGCTGCCAATTATATTTCAGTGTTTTCCTCTAAGTCATTTTGTGAGATTAGATCTCTCACAGCTGAAATGACAAAATTAATGAGAGTGTATAATAATGTTTGGATATAATAAATGATACCAAATGGAATTTCTGTCATCCAGTCCAGTGGATCTGTGGTTGACCATTATTCTCCAGTGGAATCTTTGAAAGTACAAATAAAGTCATAATGAAGTACCTTACCAAGTAAGAAAATCTTGGCTTAAATTTACCTTCCATCTCAGAGTCAGTAATGTGTTAGCTGAGTCAGAGTGTGAAGCAAAATAAAACTTCCGAGTTCTCTCCTTTTGGGTTGGCTACTTGTTTGCAAAGTGCAGGAGGCAGTTTAATTCCATTAAGTAATATTGACAGAACTCAATATACAGAAAGCATTATACGGGACACAAAGAGAATTAACACATTGTACGTTTGTCAGAGAATTTACCATCTTTTAGGGGAGAGAAACCTAAATACAAAGGACCTTTAATATAAGAAGGATTATAATAAATCAAGTCTTTTAGATTATGACTAGGATACCTGGAGTTCATTACAATGATGTAAGAAGGGCAGAGAAGAAAATAACCCCCTTTGTAAGGCTTTTTGGTTGTTACGCCTTATAAGTTATTTACTAGATGTGTAATGTTTGTGTCTTAGTGTGGAAACTGTGTAGACTTCTCTTATCCACCCTCCATCTTCAATCCTTCCCAAAAGAGGGATAGTAACTTAATTTGTTTAACTTTAGAGCATTGATTAGACAGTATTTGCTAGTGGGGAGGGATGCCATACGTTGAAAATTACATACATAGGCTTTGTGTGTTTTCTCCTTGTCCAATGCAGCTGAAGCAATGAGCTGATCCAGGCTGCACTGCCAGAGCAATCCTGCCAGATTCTATTATATATTCCCTTTCTCCTCCTCCTTTGCCAAAGAACTTCATCCAACTCTCTAGGAACAAAGTTATCCATCTCTTTTCTGCTCTCTGATGTTCCAGCCATATCTGGGCTTAAAGCTTTGGCAGTGTTCTATGTAAGCAAACTTGACATTAGCCTTGGGAACAAATTCCTCTTATTTCATCTACTCCAGAATTTTGGAATGTATGTTGGTTATGGCTTTCAGCATTCTGCAGTGATGAGATCCTATACTTGGGTGTGGGAGTGGTGGGAAAATATAGGCATTGCATCTTTTCTAACAACTGGTATGGTTTTCTGTGATGGAGTGGAGACATAACCGTGGAGACTTGTGTTTAGGAAGTGATGTGACTCATAGCAAGATGAGATGTCTTAGTTTGTTTTGTGCTGTTGTAACAAAATAACCACAGAGTTGGTGATTTCTGAATAACAAAAATTTATTTCTTACAGTTCTGGAGGCTGGAAAATCCAAGATCAAGATTCTGGCATCTGGTGAGGGCCTTCTTGCAGCATCCTTGCATAGCAGAAGAGTCTAAGAGTGTGATCCATTCCTGCAAGCCCTTTATATAGTGGCATTAATCCATTTATGACCTAAACACCTCCCAACACTGGAGCATTGAGGATTGAGTTTCTAACACATGAATTTGGGGGGCCACATTCAGACCATAGTGTGAAGCTTCCTGCGCTGGGAGATGAGGGATGCATCTAACATGGGGACTTCAAAACATTAAGAGAACTAACTTGGCTGTGTGGAGTTAGATGAGGAGGAACAAGAAGCTACATTTTACAAGGGTGTGCAATTCCAAGGACTATTATTCTTGGATACTATGAAGTTTTTAAAGTTTCAAGCACTATACAATTGTAAGTTATTAAGCTATAATATTAATATTATTTAAGAACTTCAAATGGCTTAGCCAAGCAATGTGATATAGTAGGAAAATTGGGACTTTAGTTGTGGATACAATTTACTGCTTATTATTTGACAACTTTACCTTGTTTCTCTAATGCTCAGTTCATTCTAAATGCCCATCCAAAAATGGGCCCTACTCCATAGGGCTATAATGAGATTTAAACTCAATACAGCACAATAAGCACCTACTGTAGTCCCTGATACACAGTGAAATATCAATAAATTATTGCTACTGGCATAATTCTTTTGGCACTTGGTAGGTTTCCAATAAATACTAGTTTGTCTAAAACTTTTTTTTTATATAGAGACAAGGTCAGGCTAGTTTCAAACTTGTGAGTTCAAGAGATCCTCCTGCCTCAGCCTCCCAGAGTTCTAGGATTATAGGTGTGAGCCACCATGTAGGGCCAGTTCTTCTGAAATTCTTAATCATTCCATAGATAGTCATATACCTAGATCTGGTAACAAATACGTTACATCAGTAGCAAAAAATTTATGTCTTAATTTTATTATGACATATATTGGAAATCTTAGTGAAGTTTTGATTATATTAAGATGACATGGCATTATTATGCCAAAGGTACTCAGGGATAATCAAACCTGCCCCAATTCCTACAGCGGATTCTCCCTGTAGTCCTAAGAGAGTTATATACATAAGGAACATCACCATGGAAGCAAAGAAAAGACTTTATTACTGGCTGGACTTGTGCCTGAACTTCCAGCACAGAGGTCTTATAACCTCGACCTTTTTCCTGCCTCCTAGTCTACTGTGCTCCTGCAGAGAAAGATCAAACACAGAAAAGAGAATGTGCCAGAGTGAAGGAATATCCATATATACGAGATACTTCATTTATTCATTAATTTAAATACGGTGATCCTGTTCACTAGTAAACACATCTAACCACTATCTTGGAATTATATTAGCATTCTTCTTTTTTGAGGAAAGACCCAAAAAAGAAAAGGCAAGGAAGAAACCTAGAGAGGATTCCTTCTCACATTCAACTGTCTTTGGTTCCTTCTTTCGATCACTGGACTTAAAACCAAGTGTATAATTAATCAGGCATGTAGACATTTTCCTCAGAGGAAGAAACAGAAGTGTCAGGGAAGTCTGACCACCACCTAAGCGTGTCTGCTTTTCTAATAATGTCTAATGGTCTAAAGAGATGGGTCAAAAGCAGAGTAATTATCTCCAGGCCATACTATTTAATAGGCCTCAGGCTGGGCTGCTTTTTATCAAGGAGAAATAAAACCCTTGATACCAAAGAGAAATTAAACTCTCAAAATTAGTTTCTCTTTCACAAAGCAAAGTAAAATTAAGCCTTCAAGCCTAAAAATTTCTCTTCCTTAATTTTCTTTTTGTACGATTCTACCGAGAGTAGTTGTACACCGGCAGGTCGTTAGAGTTTGGGTTACTCTTTTCTGTATGCTGTTCCCTCAGTACCTCTAGAGAGGGAGAAATCCAACACCAAGTCTTATATGAGTTCCCTTTTACCAAAGATCTAGAAATCTACGAGAAATTTAAATATCACATCACTGAGCCCACACCCACAAAAATGAGAAGCAAATACAACATTTTCAGAACTCGATACATACTACATGTGTACTTGTCTTTTCATGGACTTGTGTTTTGTTTCTCTTGGGTAAATACCTAGGGTTGGTATTGCCAGGCCATATAGCAATTGTATGTTTAACTTTACAAGGGTCTGACAAACTGTTTTCGAAAGTAACTGTACCATTTTATATTTCCATCAGCACCAATTAAGACTTCCAGTTGCTTCCTCTCCAGCAAGTGATATTGTTTGTTTGTTTGATTTTAGACATGATAGTAAGTGTAGAAGGGTATCAAATTATGGTTTTAATTTGCATTTCACTAAAGACATAATATATTTGAATGTGTTTGTCATCAATATTTCTTCTTTGGTGAATTATTCAAATAGTTTGATCATTTTTATTGTTTGTCTTATTGAATTGTAAAAATTCTTTAGTATGGATACATGTTATTTATCAAATAGGAATTTTGCAAATATTTACTCAGTCTGTGACTTGCCATTTAACTTTTTTTCAAAGAGCAGAAATTTTAAAATTTTGATTATCTCAATTATGTATTTTTTTAAATGGATTATGTTTTTGGTATTATACATAAATTATCTTTGCCTAATCCAAGGCCCCAAAGATCTTCTCCAGTGCTTTCTTTTAGAAGGTTTATAGTTTTAGTTTTACACTTAAATATGTGACTCATTTTAATTTTTACATATGGTACAAGGTAAGGGTTAAAGTTCATTCGTTCTTCCTTTCTCTCTTTTTTTTTTTTCTCATATAGATGTTCTAGTACTATTGCTTAATAGACTATCCTTTCCTCATTTGTCTATCCCTTTAGCAATTTTTTTCAAAAATCAATTGACTACATACATGTGAATGTACCTATAAGTTCTCCATTGTTTTCCATTGATCTACATGTATGTGTCCTTAGACCAGTAATTGATTGATCACTTTAGCTTCATAGAGATCTTCAAATTAGGAAGTGAGTCCTCCAACACTGTTCTTTTAAAAATTTTGGTTTGCATTTCCATATAAATTTTATAATAAACTTGTCAATTTCTACAACAACAACAAAAATCCTGCTCGATCTATACATCAATTTGGGTTGATCTGACAACAACAATGAGTCTTCCAACCCATGAACATGACTATTGGTTTTTGTTTTCTTTAGTTTCTCTTGTCAATATTTTCTAGTTGCAGTATGTACATTGTACACATATTTCATTAAATTTATTTCTAAGGACATACCCTCCTGTTTCTAGTTTTCTCAAAGTCATGAATGAATACTAAATTATGTCAAATGCCTTGTCTGGAGCATCTTTTGAAATCATAGGGTTTTCCCTTTTTTAGTCTTTAAAAACTTAAAGGGATTGATTTTTGAATGTTGAATTCCTCAGATGAGGCCCACTTAGTCATAATATATTATCCCAATTTTATTTGCTAATATTTTTGGTAAGGATTTTTACATCTGTGTTTATGAGTAGTTTCTTTTCTTTTAATTGTGTGGTTTCTGTATCAGGGTAATATCAGCCTCATAAAATGAAATAAGTATTCCGTCTGCTTTATCTCCTGGAAAATTTGGAGGAATTGGTGTTATTTATTTCTTTGATAGTTAATAGAATTCACCAGTGAAGCTTTATGGACCTTAAGTTTCCTTTGTGGGAAAATTTTTAACTCTGAATTAAATTTACTGTATAGACATTAGGCTATTCAGTTTATTGACTCTTTTTTTTAATTTCAAGATATTATAGGGTTACAAAAGTTTAGTGACATAAATTGCTTTCGTACAGTTTGAGTCAAAGTGATAGGTGTGTCTGTCACCTATATAGTGTGCATTGCACCTGTTAGGTGTGAGTTTACCCATCCCCTCCTCCCACCTGCTTTATTTCCATTGAATTTTACTACCATTTGTGTACATGAGTATTGACCTATAAGTTTCCGTTTAGTAGTGTATCTATTCCTTCTTGAATGAATTTTGGTAGTAGCTTGCAGCCTTCAAGGAATTTTACTATTTGATCTAAGTAATCAAACTTATCAGCATAATGTTGTTCATAATATTCTCTTTACATCCCTCTAACTAAATGAGTGATACTCCCTCTTCCTATAAAAATATTAGACATTTTTATCTTTCATTTTTCTTTTTGATCAATCATTCTAGAAGTTTATCAGTTTTGTTGATCTTTTAACCCAGCTTTTGTTTATTAATTTCCTCGATTGTTTTTCTATTTTCAATTTCATATTTGCTAGTCTTATTTTTATTACTTTTCACCTTTTATTATCTTTGAGTTTAATTTTCTCTTCTATTTTCGTAAGGTAGAAGCTTCTATTATTGATTTGGGAACTTTCTTCTTTTCTAATACAAGCAAAGTAATTGAAGGTATAAATTTCCTTCTAATTACTGCATTAGCTGTGCCTCACAAATTTTGAGAGGTTGTGTTTCATTTTCAGTCAAGGTATTTTCTAATTTCTCTAGTGATTTTTCTTTGATCTGTGAATGTACTTAAAATTATGCTGGTTAATTTTGAATTTTTTTGTGGCTTACTAGATAGCTTTCTGTTACTGATTTCTAGTTTTAGTCTGCTTTGATCAAAGAATACGCTTTGTATTGTTTTAATAGTTTCTTTATTCCACATTTTAAAAATTGTAGAATACACTTAACATAAAATTTATTATCTTAATCATGTTTAAGTGTACAATTTGGTGGCATTCAATAGATTTACATTGTTGTGCGACCATTACCATCATCCATCTGCAGAACCCTTTTGATTTTGCAAAACTTAAATTTTGTGCCCATAAATAATAACTCCACATTTTCCTTCTCCTAGCCTCTCGCAACTACCATTCTAACTTTTATTTCTATAAATTTGACTACTCTTGGCACCTCACATAAGTGTAATCACATAATGTTTGTCCTTTTGGGATTAGCTTATTTCACTTAGCTTATTATTGACGTATTTCACTTAGGATATTCTCGAAGTTTATGTGTGATGTAGCATGTGTCAGCATTTTCTTCCTTTTTAAAGGCCAAATAATATTCCATTGTATGTATATGCCATATTTTGTTTGTCCATTCTATTGAGATTTGTTTTGGGCCCAAAATATGGTTTACCTTGGTGAATATGTACACATGAAAAGAATGTATATTCTGCCATTGTTGAGTAGAGTATTATGTAGATGTCAGTTATTTCAAGTTGGTTGATAGTGTTGTTTAGGTTTTGTATATCCTTACTGATTTTCTATCCTATCAACTACTGAAAGAAGTATTAAAGTCTCAAGCAAAATTGTACATTTGTCTATTTCTCTCTTCAGTTCTATTTTTGCTTTGTATATTTTTATCTCTATTGTTAGGTCAATATACACTTATGATTATTATGTCTTCTTGAAGAATTGACCCAGTTATTATGCAATGCTCCTGTGCATTGTTGGTAATATTCCTTGTTCTGAATTCTACTTTGTCTTTTATCAATATCAATGTTCCTTAAAAGAGGAACATTACTTTCTCTGACTAATGTTTGCATAGTATATCTTTTTTCATACCTTTACTTTTAACCTATGTATTTATATATTTAAAGTGAGTTTCTTGTAGACAGCATTCAATTTTGTCTTCAGTATGAAAATTGCTGTCTTTCAATTGGGGTGTTTAGACCATTTACACTTAGTATAATTATTGATATGATTGGATTTAAGTCTACTTTTAAATAGTTTACTATTTGTCCCACATGTTCTTTTTTCTTCTTCCACTGTCTTCTAGATAAATTATGGATTTTTAATGATTTCATTTTATTTCTAGAATTGGCTTGTTACATACCACCTTTAAAAATAATTATTGCTTGGTCTAGAATTTAAAATATATATTTTTAAGTTACCACTGTCTACTTTAAAAGAATATTATACTGCTTTCTATGTAGTGTAAGAATCTTACAATCATATACAGAGTATACTGGGGGGTACTCCCAGTTTCCTACCCTTCCCCAATAATTTTTTGATGTTATTCTAAACTATTAATTTATCCCAGTTATTTTGAACTGTAATGCTAGCTCTTATAAATTTTATCTGTTTGTTCTCTTCTTAATTGCTCTTATAGTAGTCACTTCTTTCTCCATGTTCTGCCAAAGGCGAACTAGTTTCTGTGTCCTGCTTCCCCCCGAGGGGCTTGTCACTCATTGGAATTAGTTCATTTGGTTGCCTACTGGCTTCAGATCTCTGACAGGCTTACAAAATGTTATGATTTTATAAATTGTTCAGTTTGTTTTTTTGTTGTTGGTAATAATGGCTAAAGCCTTTGAGCTTTCTGCATCCTTAGTGAACGTGGAACTTCAATGACTGAGATTTTGGCATTTAGCTGTTAAGTAAATGATCTAAATTTCCATGACTAGAAAGTGGTGTTGAATTCCAAAACTCGCTTTTCCTACATTAGATCACATTGACTTATTAAGCTTTTTAAAGACCTGGGATAATACTAGTAAATTATATTTATACAGGGTTTTCTAGTTAAGAACACTTTAGTTTTTCTACTTAGCAGCTAATTGAATTTTTGTCATCTTGTGATTTACACATTAAGGTCTTCAGCTTACAGGTGAGAATTAATAACTTAAGCTGATAAATAATAAAGATGAAACTCAAACCTGCTTATAAGCACATAGAGCTTTTCAAAAATCCATGCCTTATGTGGATATTTAAAATGGGTATAGGCATATGGATTATTCAAGTTTTGAGTTTATTCAATAAAAATTTTTAAAAAATTAGAAGTTTAGTTCTTGAAATGGAAAACCAATTAGTGAGAAATGGCACTTAATACAAAGTTTATTAATTATAGAGCTACTTATAACCATTGATATCATTCTTTTCTTTAGGCAAAAGTAAAATAGATGATTATCTTTGGAACTGCATAGTTATTTTAGAAAAAAGATTTGGCTTTTCTTGTAATGAGCTATAACTGCTTCAGAAATAATACCAACACATCTTCCCTAGCATTTGTCTATCAGTGGGAGACCGTTATTAGAGCACAAATTAATATTTTATTAATATTATCACTTACACATGCCATTTTAATAACCCATGTACAATTATAATGAAAAATAAAAAAGCCACACAAAATTCATCAGAAAGACAAAGCAAACATTATTTTTGAACTTTTACATATTTTAGACCTTAAGATTTATAGGATTTAAGGTTGAAGCAAGTGGATGATTCACTCATGAATAGAACATTCTTTCTAATACATGTTTTAAGTGAATTGAACTCTATTCCTAAAATTGGTCCAAAGTCACATGAAGAGAAAGGGCAAAGTATTGAGTTTATATCATGGGAAAATTATACCCTAAATAATTTAATATTTCAATAGGTTTTGGGTTAAGATTCTATAAATAGGAACTAGAAGCGCGTAGTAAGAGTTGAAGAAAATAACAAACCCTACTTGTCTCAAAATATATTGTAATAGTTCCTAAATTCCTGCCACTGAATTACCTTTATAGGTTTGGTGTATTACTTGTAAATGCAGCCTGGAAATTTCACCTTTAACTAGGAGGGGAAAACAATGTCAGGCTAGCCAGACCTCAATTTGCAAAAATGATGGCACTAAGGGACTGGGATTTGTGGTCAGGTGAGTGTGAACAGGAAATAGATCAGAAGGGATGTAAAGCTTATGACACTTCCTGAGAGGGTTATCTTGACAAACCTGAAGAGGCTGGACATACAAGAGAAGAAAAGGTAGCAAGGAGTAAAAGATTTCAACAGCCTGACAGTTTTTCCCATTGACTTGGTAGGATGTACTTGCTAACATGGATAGTATCTAGTCTTAGTCACTACCACGTCAGGGAGTGCACACTATTTGCCAATTATCCACGATGTCCACCCCACTATTCTGGAAGCAATGGGATGTAAAAGGAAGAATGTTTTATTCATTTAGATGGTCTATTATATATTTGGGGATATATTGGTACAGAGAAAAGCAAAGATAGGTAATAGCCAAGATAAATATCCACAAAAGAAACTGAGAATCACACTGAGTGTGATTCTCATAACATAAAAGTGTGGTTTGTAATTTCTAGAATCAGCTAGTCAGGACTAAATTACAGTGAGGCAGTGGGATATAAGATGGTCCCTGATAACTGAGAAAGGTTTGGATGAGTGCAATGTAGGGGTGGCATTTTCCAAAGGGAGTTACTCAGAAGAAGCAAAATATAACGGTATAGATAAATTTGTCTGGAGCAGGTGATGCTCTGTGGGGAAAAGTGAGGAACTCTAAAACAGGATTAGACTGTGGGTCTACTGCTCATGTGTCTCTTACTCTTTTCCTTAAATGTTGATGTTGCCCTGGTCTCTAACCTCAAAGTCCTTTGCGTTCTGCATATTCTCCCTAGGGACTCGCCCTCTCCCAAGACTTCTATCATGAAGAATATGTGCTGAAAGAGTTTAAGCTTGTAGCTTGAGCCATTTTATTTCTATAGTGCCTACTCTACAAGTTAGTATACCCAGCTGCCTATCAGACTTCTCTACTTAGTATCTCACAGCCATCAGAGACTAAGGTATTTCAATCTGATCTCATAATCTCTCTCAACTTCCCCTCCAAATTACTCTTTCTGTAGTGTTGCCTTCTCTACTTACTCCCTGTGTGACTCTGGGCAAGTTGCTTAAGCTCCTTGTACCTTGGTTGCTACATTTGAAAAGAAAATAAAAACAAAAATATTGTTATTTTCAAGACTTGCTAGGAAGACAAAAAACAAGCCAGTACATGTCAAAATCTAAGAACAGTGCCTAGCACATAAGTTCTCAACAATATCATTTTCCAGCCATCTAAGCTATATGTTTCATTACCTTTCTCCCAATATTTAATTGATCACAAAGTGTTATCAAATATATGCCTCTCCGTTCCCTTCCTTCAATCCCCTCTGGCACAACCTTAGTCCAGATGTGCAGCACTTCTCAACTGTGTTGTTGTGATAATTGTAATAAACTGATAAATACCTTCCCATCTCTAATTTCACTTCTCTCTCTTCTGACTTCCAAAATGCCACTGTTGTGACCTTTTGAAATGGCACTGAACAAAATGCTTCAAGGAAAATAAATTGCATTCATAATGAGACCCAGATTCCCTGGAAGGGCCCTCTAGGCCCTATGGGCACCTCTTTAGGTGTCTATTCCACTGCTTTCCCAAGGACTCTAGGTGCTTTGGACATAGGAAATGTTTCTTTTCCTCTACATTTTTGCAAATGCAATTCCTTCCACTTTAAAAGTCCATTCTCCAACTCACGCGTCCTCAAACTACAGCCTGTGTGCCACATATGGGTGTTTTTGCCCATTTGTTTTTACTTCAAAATAAGATATGTGCAATGTGCATAGGAATTTGTTCATATATTTTTTTAAACTATGGTCCAGCTCTCCAATGGTCTGAGGGACAGTGAACTGGCTCCCTGTTTAAAAAGTTTGAGGACCCCTGCTCCAACCCCTTTATTCTCCTATCTAACTTTTACTTCTCTCTGTGACCAGGTCATATACTTTGTCTTCCTAACTGGGATCCTTCCCGGCCTGTCTGGGTTGGGTGACATATCAGGAAACCCACAGGAAACAGATGGCACACGCAAAGTGAGTAATTTGAGGAAGATTTAATATAGGGATTATTTCCAAAGGTGTAGGCTGGATTAAGAGAAACCCATGAAAGTAGAGCAGGACCCCAGGACTGGCAACAATAGAGAGCTCTTATTACCCCTATGGTGATGGTGCAAAAAGAGTTAATGCCTTATCATTCACCCTGGGGAGGGCTACCTACCAGGAGATGTAGTCTGTTGTACAGCCTGCAGCTGCTCCTCAAGGAGGGACTAGAGGATAAATAACTTGTCCTTAGTGTCCTTGCACCCGCTGCCAACTTTCTCTCATTTTCTGAGCCCAGCCTGAGGCCAGATGGTAAGGCTGTTGGAAGTGGCCATACGGTCTGCCCCCTGGGAGCTCTGAGCACTGTGAGCAGAGTGGAAAGGGGATCTGGAAAGACAATTGAAAAACAGTCAATAAAGATGCTCTATTTTGCAGTACCTAGTTCCCAGGACATACTTTTTTTTATGAAACAACACATGGTATTGGATACATGCCCACTTTGTCATATATTGAGACATCCTTGATCACAGGGACCATCTTTAACTTTTCTCAGCATTTTCCCAGGGAACCCACACTTTAACAGGTGCTTAAATGAATATATGAATGAATGAATTGCAATGTCAGGGTGAGATCTGTACCCTATAAAACACTAGGAATCATTATTGTTTAGAGTTAATTATTTAATTCACCTTCTAGAACTCTAGAATTGTGCTACAATTCAGGTTTTACTGTTAAGACATCATGCCTATTTCTCTTTTGTGTAATATGTAAATGAATGCAAGTGTGCACATGTGTTGTTTACTTCATAATTTTTAAACATGATGATGGGTCAGACAAATTCCAGACAATTCACAAGCCTTAGATAAATATGAGAAAACAGTTTCTCTAAGAAAATGATCTCCATTTAGTCATTTATTCACTTGATTTAACCCCATGCTGCTATTAGTTATGCTGGGAAAATAGTGTTTTAATGACTCTTCAGAAAATGTTCACCACAGGAAGAAATACTGTATGACTGGAATAGGCTAAGAAGATATTTATCTCTCTGTGCCTTTTGTGAGACTTAATACCATCTCACCTATGTGCTCCAAGAAGTATATTGCAGTAGAACAGCTACTAACAAAGATGTATATGTGTGTGTGTATATGGACACAAGTGTGTGTATTTTCATTCATATATATATATATATATATATATATATATATATATTGAAGAAATAAAGACTTCAGAAAGAGCAAAGTCCTTTTGAACATATTAACTAGGATAAATATAAAATAGAAATTACACGACCTACCCCTTCAGTCAGCATGACTATAATTGCAGTTAAAGATAACTTAGAATATGAAGAGTTAATAAAGGAAAGTAATTCTGTATAATGGCTTTTTAAAATAAGGCACTCTCATTAAAAAAAGTATTGTTAGCTGGTTATGGTAATTATGCTAAAATTAAATTCTTTTCTAACAGGAAAACCAAGATTTTAAGAGTTTGAAGGAGATAGAGAAATCCTTTTTTTTTTTTTTAATCAGATGAGGAAACTGATTTTCAAAGAGATTGTAACCATGTGAGATCATTTTCTAGTTGGATGCACAGGTAGAACTCCTGTTTCTGGACTCCCAAGCCTAAATTCTTGATACCATGTCATGCTGCCTCTTAATACTAAGCACTGGGGGGAAGAAGACACCACATAAAGTTAGTCGGTCAATCCTCCATAGCATTCGACATGGGTGGCTGTAGTTTCTGGAGAGAGCCAAGACCCTGTTACAGAGTACAGTGCTTTGTTTAATAAGAGCTTAAACAAAAAGCCCAGATCCATTTATACCAAACTAGAAAATGTCTCTGCTAAGGAAATTTTGTGGGTGAATGCTGTAAGATGTCATCATTAATTATTTCCTTTCATTAATGGTTTATCAAAGAAAAGCAGAAGTGGTCTTGTGTTGTTTTTGGGAAAACAGTTTTGCTTATGTTTTGTTTTCATAAATAGGAAGAACCATTTTTTTTTTTTCTCCACAGTACTTCTTCCAGTGGTAACTTCTTATGGAAATTCCACTTTGTCCCTTTTGCTGATGCACACCAAACCTTACCTTCCTTATGTTTTCATAGCTCAAATTTACTATTAATTTTCTTGATCTCGTCCTAGCCCCCTCCCTAGTAATTTGTATTAGTCTGAAAGCTGAATAAAGGGGAAAAATGAGCTGAGAAACAACTATTCACTTGATTAAATGGAATCCATTTATTCTCATCTCATGGATGAGAACTTATCGTCTAAAATCTCATCATCATTTGTTTTCATCTATTCTCTGTTTCTGGTTATAAAGTGAGACTCTTCAAGGCTTGGAGCTATTTTTTGATGTTAATCCTTGTAAAACTAGTACTAATCTTTGTCATTTATGACAGGTCCTGACATTGGAACTGCTTAGTGCCAATTTGGAGAAAATAGAATAGAATATTACCTGAGTCATTTTTCTCCACCTGGCAAACATCAGGGATCTCTCCTAAAATCAAATAGATTCCCTTTCAGCTTGGAAAGTGTTACCTCTATCCTTGAACTTCCCTAAGAGTTTCAGAGGGAGATCTCTGATTCCCTCTAGATTTTTCTCAAAAACTTCTCCAACGTGTCTCTTTCATCTCAAACTTGCTCTTCCATTACCCACTTCAGTAACTTGAAAAATATGGCCCCAATTTGGGTAATGAGGAGGCTAGAAGTGGCTAAAGAAGAATACAGAGACCTATAGTAAACACCTGAAACCTCATCCAATGCTCTCTCAAGAATGCAGTTAATTATGCCACCTATGAAATTAATTTACAAGTCAACCAGTCCATCCTCCTGCCTTGAGGTAGTGGCTACATCTAAACTCTCATCGATGTGAAAACCAATCCTCTTAAGGCATTTATAGTACATATTCTGAAGTAAGTATTATGACATATGTGCGAAAAAAAATTCATAGGAGGTTGAATAAAAATTAGAGACATATATCAAAAGCAAACACAAAGCAGTCGAAGCCTATTTTGTGAATAGGGCAGCGTAAGGGTCTCTTAGGGGGAAGCTCTTGTTCTGTGTAAAGGGAAATTTCTGCCTTCGAAACTTCTTTCTAAGGTATTTTGTGAAATACTTGGGAACAGAGAGGGGCTTGGCTTTAATAAGGTTTGGATTAGGATTTGGAAAGCCTTCAGATCTAGCCTTAGATGTCTGTCATGGGTAAAAGTAAACTGCATATCATAAATTATACTAGTTTATTAGTAGTAGGTGGGATAAATCCTGAAGTGAAGAGAGAAATAATGAGAGAGTGCTTTATTCCTAAAGAACTATAAGATATATATTCAGTGAGGCAGCTGTAAATAAAAGGTCTGACAAGAAGTAGGGAATAGAGGGCCCTGGGTGAAGTGTCATGCTCTGCAACTACAGGTATCTGCCACCAAGCACCTTGATTTGGGGACCTGGATTGCATGATGTTGCAAAAATATAGGGTTATCTGTCTAAAGAGATTATACAAAATGACTGCCTGAAAGGGCAAACTATTGTTTTTAAAAGTGTTTATTCTGTGCTCCTAGCATCCATGAGCTGAATTTGTTCCTCTGAAAGCTTTGGAAGAATGGCAAGAGACTAAAGGAAAACCAATTTGTAATATGAGAGTTTGAGAGAGTTGTTACCCTTAATCACTCTACACTGACTCTTCTTAGCAGTTACTCTCATTTCACAGCTCTCTGAAAGCTTCTGAATTTTCTTCCTCATTGGCCCTTTAATGACATATCAATATATGAAAATGCCCACATACTTAGAACTGTTATAGCTTCTCTTGATCTTGAGTCTCCCATGTGCTTAATAACATTCATATCTTTTGCAGCCAAATTGGAAAGAAAAGTCTATGGTCCCTGCCTCAGCCTTCCTCAGCTTCCCCAGGATTCTCACATCTGTCATCCTACAGAAGCTAGCTTCTGGGAGGTTACTGAAGGCGTCCCATCTGCCATGTCCATTGGTGTCCTCAGCTGCAGTCTGCCAGACCTGTGTGTGTCATTTACCATGACAAAGCCACCTGTGGCTCCTGAATCACTACCCTCTCCCAACTTCCCTCTTAAGTTTTTGACCACTATTTATCAGTCTCCTCCCATGTTTCTTTTCCTTTTGGAATCGTAAATGTTGGTATTCCCAAAGGATAAGTTCCTGGCTTTTTGCTGCTGTTATTCTCTTATCCATGGCTATGGTCTCAAATATGCTCATTTCTTATAAACCTCTATCTCCAATTCAGACCTCATATCTGAGCTGCCAGTGACCATTTCACCAGTTGGTTTTAAGACATCTCAAAAGTCTCATAGCTAACTTCTATTCCCTGGTAAATTGTCTCCACCCCCTTAATGGGAGTGGAGCCATCCCTCTGGAAACTTTGCTGTCCTTGACTCCTCCTTCTCACAACCCAGGAATCAATCAATAAGTCTTGTTGATAGTGTGTCAAAACTGACTGAGATTTTTTTTTCTCTTCCTCCATTGTCTCTGCCATTCTCTTCATTTGGGTTCCCTGATTTCTGAACTAGTTTATTAAATAGCTTCCTAATACTGTTTTTGTCTCCAGGCATCTCAGTGTCTCTCCACACTTCTCCCAAATTATCTTTCTCTAATATCTTTTCTAATCATGTCTCTTTCCTTCTTAAAACAACAAATTTGTTATCAAGAGCATCAAATTAATTAGCATAGTGTTTAAAACACTTCATATAATCTATTCCCAGACAACATTTTCAATATTACATTGCTTTCAATGTTACATACATTATCTTTTCCATCACACTCTCAAATGTTCTCTTAAACTCTTAACTCTCCAGTCACACTGGACTGTTTCTTGTCACTCAAATTCGGCTGTGCACATTTCAGCCAGGATTATTTTGCATATACTTTACCTACTGTTTGCAATTGACTCTTGCTGCTTTTTGCCTCCTGGTGATTTTTTTTCTTCAAGCCCAGCTCATGTGTCCTTGCCTCTGTGTAGATTTTCTTCACACTCATGCAGAGGCAGAATGAAGTCCCATTCTCTTCTCTTCTTTCCTACAGATGTTGAGCAATCCTGGAGCAATGTGGAGAGGTCATGAGTTCTGATGTCAGAGCAACATCCGTGCCAATCACAGCTGCTTCAATTTCTAGCTCTGGGAATTGAGTAAGTTATTTAAACTCTCATAGTTCATTTTTTCAATCATCTTTAAAAGGAGTCATTGATGTGTGTCTTCCAAAGATGCTAGTGTTTACAATGTGCCAGCCATTTTTTGAAGCTTTTGACATGAAGTAACTCATCCAATTAAGAATAGTTTTAAAAAGCCTATCCCATCATAATGATTATGCCAGCACACTATATCATTGCTCCTGGGTTATGAGGGTGTTGTTCTTGTCCAGACCACATTCTTTCTGAAGGTAGGAACTAACTCCTTCACCTATCGCCTTTATCTGGCAAAGCACTAGCATATAATAGGAGCTATATAGTTACTGAACAATTTTTTTAAATTATAACAAAAAATTGAATGTTGAACTGATACTTTATTGTGTACAACTTCTTGTTTTGGAAGTGGGTTTCCATAATCACACATCAGAATATTCTAGTGTCAGTGGAAAAGAAGCCAAAGAGGCCAAAGGAGTAAAATAATTTAAAGAGGTTTATTCTAAGCCAAATTTGAGGACCATGGCCCAGAGCCATGCCCAAGAAGCCTTGAGAAAGCAGACTCACTGTGCTTGGGTTACAGTTTGGTTTTATATTAATAGATTTCAGAAAGATAGGAATTATAGGTAAAGTCATAAGTTAATATGTGGAAGGCATACATTGGTTTGGCTTGAAAAGGCAGGACATTTAGAATCAGGGGCTTACAAGTCATGGGTGGTTTTAGGGATTCTTCAGTTGACAATTGGCTGAAAGAGTGAGGCTTTGTCTAAAAGACCAGGAGTTCAGCAGAAAGGAATGCTTGAGTTAAGGTTCTTCTACCTTTCATGTGATGGGATACCAGAATCAGGTTGGAAAATAAACCACATTATATGGGATTAACAAAACCTATTTAGTGAGATTTTATCATTTGTAGGTGTGACTCACCAGGCCCCCTTAGATAGGAATTTGGCCAAAAGAAAAAAAATCAGAGTTTAGTCCTCACGAGTAAAGATTAAATACAAAGGCATGTTTTAAAACCCTAATCCTCTGTATTAAACAAATAAGACAAAAGTTGCTTAAATATTTTAAAATGTTCAATGTTGACACTATCATAATTTGAATTTGATATTCCAATGGCAAATGTTCAATGGTAAATCAGAATACTCCACCTGCCCTGTTCCTCTGGGTCTTTAGTTAATACAGAAAATTCAAGACTCAGTCAGAATTGGGAATTGTGAGGGTGCCCATAGAGAGAATTTTCTATCCTCCAAGCCTGTTTCATGGTGATCCAAGTACAGTAAGTGGGAATTGGACTCTCTCTCTTATCCATAAAGGAAAGGGATGTTGGGGTGCATGCATATATCTGATTATCCCTGATTCTGCTTCTCTGAGATTATTTTCTATCACCCCACCCTGCAGCAAAACAAACAGAACAGTTTCTCTAAAGGGCATTCAAAAGAGGAATGGTGGGCAGGTCTGAGTGAGTGTGTGTAGCAGAGTGCTAAGGAAACTCCATCCTGAGAAGTCAAGTCCCCATTAGGAGGGAGACAGTTAGAACATCAAGAGAACTCTCAGAAGGACTCTCATCACTGTTGGTTTTATTCTCCTTTTCTTTATTTTTAGTTTTTTTTGTTGGGTAGGGGAAAGTAAGCCTAAAAGTTTGCTATTACAGATTAGCAAAATGTGACTAGAAGTTGCTACATTACTAAAAATGACTAATTTTCTAATTTGTTTGTGAGATTCTTTGTCTAACCTGCATAGATTCTGATTCTAATTAGCTTACTTGGAATTAAACTAGGTAGACTTGACTTTTCCTCACAGAATCCAGTGAATTTTGTCTCC
This sequence comes from Microcebus murinus, assembly GCF_040939455.1. Taxonomy (NCBI): domain Eukaryota; kingdom Metazoa; phylum Chordata; class Mammalia; order Primates; family Cheirogaleidae; genus Microcebus; species Microcebus murinus. The sequence continues at coordinate 64,626,032 of NC_134112.1, forward strand.
CAAACAGTCTTTCATGGAACCCCTGATGCATTCTCCATGGGAAGTGATATTTCTAAAATTCTAATTTGATGTTATCACTTTTTTTCCTTAAAAGCCTTCAGAGGCATCTGATTGCCTTAATGTAAAATTTATGTTGAATGAATTGTTTTTACATGTAATGTACCACAATCTCCCACACTTGTCCTTTGCTACCTTCCATTCTTTCTACCTAAGTTCCTCCTACTCTCAACACTATTCATTTCTTCACCTGTCTCTGCCTTATCTCCCTGCTAAAAGTCACCTCCAAGGCCATCTGGTCAGGGAAGGCTTTAATTGTCATTATTATTATTTCTTCTCCCTTCCCACTCAGGCTGGCGTTAAGTTACTTCCCCTGATGTCATAAAAAGAATGCCGGTCTGAGAAGTTCAAGTTCACAAGTTTGACTTACTTGACTTTGCTGTCCTGGGCCCAATACAGTAGTATTGAATATATCTATGCTGACTAAATTTAAGAACCAAGTATAGGTCTATGGAAATATTGTTTTAATAAAATCTTGAACCATTTTTTCTATAGGTATCTCATTTTAGTTTGTGTCACACTCCACAGAGAACTCCTTGGATGTTAAAGTTGGCCTAAATGTTTCATGTAATATATCATATATTATTGAGGAGAGAAATTGCCCATATATGTCTGTCATCTTTTATAGGCACTTAGGAAGACAGGAATTTTAACATGACTATAAGTTGACTCATTACATGTTTTCAGAATATGACTGGATTAGCTCCTTAGAGAAAAAAGAGAAAGTTTATAAGGTATTGTAGCTAAGCTCTTTGGTTTACTTGGGGTGAGATTGGGTCAAAACCAAATGTTTTCCCATCATTTTGTACAAGTAGGTATTTTCATATGTTCCCAAAAAAGATACCGTGACAAGGTTTGGTTTAATTAATTGTTCTCATTGAAATGATTAAATTGACTCAAAAATTTCTGTTCAGATTCATGTGCAACACCAACACACAGGAATATGAAGGGCAGAGGACAATACTCACCATCTTGCAAATTGCTATTTTATTCTGTTTGTCAACCTTGACTTATTAAATGAAATGAAACTGGGTTCTCCTAGTTACAGTAAATTATCCTTCAATCTTGCATGCTGACCCAAAATGCCAGGTTTATTTACCTACTTAGCTATTTTTGAAATGTCTTAAAATGGAGGCCATATGTCTCAGCGTGCCCCCAGTAGTGATGAACTGAATCTACCACTAGATGTCATCGAATTTTCAAACAAATGGCTCTAAAGAACATTTCAGTAAAAGCTAGTTTCAAATCCCAGATTTTTATGTTCTTTATCATGGCATCTTCAGAGTAAGTAATAAAGCTATCATTCATCTTAACACATTTGCCCTATTTAGATTTTAGAATTTATTTTGCCTTACCTAGCCCGTTGCATTGTGAACTGGTACTTACAATGCGTGAATGGTACTTTTCATAATGCAATGCTGATCTTGTCCTCACTTAAAAAGATGTGAAAACTATTCAGAAGCACAAAACAATATATATTTAATAGCCTTTCCATTACATAAAGCTCATAAAAATTCCAACATGAATAGATTTTGCTTAGGAAATTACATTTCCATTTCTCTTGAGAAAAATGGGTACTTTATTTTTTATGTTCCTTTGTAAATGACTACAAAATCACACAACTTCTGTGCATTTTAGAGTTGTGCAGCAATTTTATCAACTTTCTAAAAAAGTACTACTAAATTATTGTTATCAATTATAAACTTTCCAGTATGAACTCCTGATATTGTTAATCATACTATACAAAGGGACTGTACATGCATCTGTTTTTCCAATAAAAAAGGGTAAGATTAAATGTAAGAAAAGGTAATCAGTGAAGCATAGCAATCTCTCACTTGCATATTTAATAATCTCTGATCACAGCAGGCATAATAGTTATCTAGTTGCATATCTAAATAATAGGCTTTCAAAATCAAGCCAATGTAGTGTTATTATGAACTGATATATGTTCCTCTTTTATGTTTTTGAAAAGATTATTAAGTGAACTTCTTGTATAGGACTGATACCTAGAACTAGAAATCTCATTTTCTGTTGAGTTTATACATTCCATCTTTCTGTTCATTTCTCTTGTATGAACTAGAAATTTTCAGATTTAAACATGAAAATGGTCTTCAAATACCATTGACCAATCAGATCTATTTCATTTACACACTATTTCCTGAATGGGGAGGATATTTCTTCTGGAATAGCCAATTGCCTGCTATTAAAACTTCTATAATACATATACCAAAGCAAGACAGGGATTATTATGTGTGGTTAGTGCCCTATAATTCTTCACAAATGCTAGCAAAATTGATTAAGCTTCCTTTGGGTTCAACTCTGACCTAGGTCTATCCTAGGAACTTCCTGCCCTCTGAGGCTACGTCCATGGTGATGAGATGAGCAGTGCTTCCTCCCTACAGTGGCTGGGTCAGGACAGTCACTGAAATTGTTCACTGCTGAGGGAAAAGTATATAAGGATGAAAATTTTCATCCATAACAAGGTACAAATGGGTAACAAATACAGGTTTACAAATAAACAAAGATGACCGAGAATACCAAGGGGGTGAGACTGTATCTTTGTGATCTTGGTGTCATAGATGCTAGGAACAGGGAAGGGGCTGGATAAACCTTAGCTGAGTTGAATCAGTGTGTGGAAGTTTCTTTGCTACTATGTGAGGTTGATGTTCCAGCCTATACAAAATTATACTGTCTTTTGAACAAGAAAATATTGTAATGGTGCATAGACCAGGGTGATATGCTTGAGTGTCTCCCAGGGTAGATGAGTTTTGGTGATGGTTTGTGGATCGTACTCTTGTCTGGTCTGTCTTGATCACTTGCACTGATCATCGACTGGGGCTGGGAGGGGTTACATGCTGTTTCATCTGACAGAATGATAAAGAGGAAAGGGCCTCAGAAGGAGAAAAGGGCCTATTTGTAAGAGAGTTTGCCATGATTAAAAATGAAAGTACTGGCCTACAGACTGAAGTTAAGGTATCTACCACATAGAAATAAAACTATGGCTTTTGTCCCTTTAATACACTCTTCTAATCACCATGGTTATTGATCACCTCTTGTGTATATAAAGGACAGAGTTCTAACATGGTCATCATTCTCCTGCAGTTGCATGGTATCTACTGTAGTTGCATGTCATTGCTCTGAGCATTCACTGTCACTATGGAAATATGAATACTTCTGTTTATTTTTGTACCTCTGCTCCAGAATGGAGACGTCAGAAAATCGATTATTGTCTTACTCAGATATGATTATACCTTAGGTCTGACTCTGGAAAATTAAACACAAAGGGGTCACATGTATTTCAAAAGATTAAGTTAATATTAATATTCAGACTAATATCAGTATTAATACAATTAATATTAATAAGTTACTATTACTATTAATATTATTAAGACTTCTGTCTAGCAAATCCAGGGACAACTTCAGAGATACTTTTCCAGATACATATATATGAGATGATCTGAAGGTAGGTATCATTTAGGATAGTAGGCACCATTTGGGGAGTGTTCCATTATTCCCATTCACTCCCGATCAGAACAGCTTTGCTACATGGTTCACATGTGAAGCAAAGTCTGTAACTGGGCTCTGGGTTAGACTGGTTTGAAACTGGCTCCCTCCATTACAACTTGGGTGATCTCTGTAACTTATTAATACTTAACTTCACTATCACTGACTTTCTTTTCTTCATTTGGTTTAAACTGTGGCTAATAATATTACCTATTTCTGGGCTGTGCTGTGAGGTTTAAATGAATGAAGACATATATTTAGAACAGTACTTGGCACATAGTAATGCTCAATAAATGTTGGTTCTTGTTATTATTACTGTGATTATATTGGATTCCTGCCTACTAATTCCTTTAAGAAATGGAAACATTTTCTTCAGCCAAGAAATTTGAAACCTACCAATCTAGACTATTAATATATAAAAATTCCCTTTTCTCTCCTGTCAGCATTTTGCCTGGTAAATTGGAATGAGTTCCACAGACCAGAGCAATGAAGTGCTCCGGTCAGTGCTCGGTGAACCCTAATGAATTGTTCTTTGATGAGTTGTCATTTTCTATTCTTAAAAGAGGCATTAAGAATTTATAACAGTGTCCTAGTTGCATTATCATTTGGATGGTGTGTTTATGCTAATTTCTACTGCCAATCCTAATTACCAGTGGTTAAACTCATTTAAAAATAATTTTTTTTCCCAGACTTTTGCCTGATTCACCTTGCTTCCTAGAATATCTCAATTTCCTTTTGGTTCACTCGCCATGACTATCAAATGATTTATTCACCAAACAGTGTAAATCAGATGCCTTTTTACTTATTCACTAGGCAGTTTCTGAGTGGCTCTGGTTGTTTTGTGGGTATCCACACATTTCCCGTAGACACTTAGAGGTCATCTAGTCCAACAGATCACATATTATCGAGTTGTTTTTCTATGCTCAGTGACAGGTAGCTCTCTGATACTCGAAGGCTAGATTCTTGCCTGGGAATAGTTTATATTGTAGAGCTAAGAGTAAAGTTACAAAGCTTTCATAGTTTTCAATGTGGTAACTGAAGCACACGGATATTACTTACTTACCCAAGTCATAAGCTTAGTAGTAGTAAGGTTGAGAAAAGAATTTAGATACCCCAACTCCTAAAACACAATTTTATCATTATACCACTTTGCTCAGAGCCGTTTCCTCTTGTAAAACTGCTATAAATAGTGGTGAGATGTTTAGATAGGCTACAAAGCTAGAATTCATGTAATATAAAAAAAAATACTTGTTTTTGTGGTCAGAAGTCATGGGTAAGAGACCAGGCTTTGTCACTGAGCAGTTGTGTGAGATATAGTCAAAACTGTAGAAGGCTCTACATCTTTTCAGTGGAAGGAAAGAAAAGATTCTAAAATACAGCTTTTAGATTCAGCAGAATTAATGTTTCAGGAATGGTGAAATCGTACATGTTCTACTCCCAGTTGCCCTGACAACGAACCATTATCTTATAATGATGTTATTCTGAAAAAAATTCTCTTTTGTCCCATTCAAGAAAATAGTAAGGTATACTGCTCCTTTGTCTGGGGAAGTTTGTGAGAGCGTGTCATGGTTTTTGTTTTCAAAGCTGAACTCCAGCAGGATTTGAAGAGAGAGGGATGTCTTCCAAGTTAAAGGAAGCTATTAGAGACTCAATGAGGAACATAGAGAAAATTGTGAATCAGTGAACAAAAGTGGAGGTTTACATGGTTTTACTCTTTCCTTCTGGGGGGAAGTTCAGGGACAAGTCTTAGATGATTTCATGCTGCAGATAAAAGGTAAAATAATGAGGGAAGTAATTTGTTAACTATAAAAGGATTAAATGGATCCTAGAGGTTTAAAAGCTTCTGATCAAAGAGCATGAGTGAGGTATTGGTCATGATCAATCAAGCAATTGCAAATCCATATGGTCTTGCGCATACTTCCTGTCCACCTGAGGTCTGAAAGTGACTTTGCACTCAAAACCCAGTTGCACTTCCTCACCTGTCAACTTGGCTGGGGACTGTAGTGGCTTTGTTGTGTGGATGCTCTTTCTGTCCTTCATTATTGGCATGAAGGTAGGGACAGCTTGGAGATGGAAAGAAGGTGGAGCTACTGAAATTCCCACCATCCCAACTTGCCTTCCTCTTTAGATTGGGTGTCCATGCTTCTGCATGCCTTTCTTGGACTATGGTATGCCCAGGAGACCCAGACCAGTTTTGTGTGACCTTGAAGTTTTGTGTTACCATGGGTTGTAGGACCACTCCCAGTGCAAAGCTCATAATTCAGCCTAAGATATCCTTCTCTTTTCAAACCACATTCCTTCCAAAGTACTAAACTTGCTAAAAGAAAAAAAAAAAAAAAAACATGATGCAGGATACTCTGCCTCGAACTTTTCCTGAAACAATTACATGAACATGGAGTCTACTCTCAGCTTCAATAGAAAAAGAAAGAAAATGTAGGATAATCCATAAATTATATCCTGAAATGATCCTGCTCCCTATGTACCACACATACATATTTTATCTATAGACTGAGATTGGGCAAATGAGAATCCAGGGAAATTGGAAATCATTCTTCTAAATGTCCATTTGCCTTATGATCACTGAAGGCTTGGCTGGTGAGTCTTTCTGCCCTGGATTTTCCATCAGAGGTTTTCGCCATGTGAGTTGCTTCCAGTTTTTAGGTATTCACAGCTCAAGCTTCTCTTGCTTGCCAAGAAATTTGTATTGATTTTCCTCTGGAATCTCTGAGGTTATCCCATCTTTATTGTGTTCTTTGTTCCCCCAATTCTGGGTGGTCCACTGTCACCAAATAATTCACTTTCCATTTTGGAGCCAGGGGATGGTGATTTCCTCTTAGTTGTTTTCCTATGGCGTTACTATTTTTCCCTTTCTTTTCTCCCCGTAATGTCTGGCATCACTTGTCAACCTGCATTCCAAATTCCCTGACATAAAACAACTCACAAAGCATTTTATGAAGCATGTTGGGCTCTGTAAGTGAGAATTTTTTTCTGTATTAAAATAATGACATTCACTAAAATTTTGATTTTTCTCAAATAGTTGTATTGAAGGAAAATCAGTTTTAAATAGAGGAGGATAAAACAAGCAAACGATTTGGGATCCTTTAAAGAACTTTAAAAATTAATGGCCCTTTTTCTTTTGATATTTCTTATGTTGGAGCTATCTGTGACAAAATGAAGTCCAGGGTGTATTCTGTGAGTACATTCTTGGCCCAAGTCCCAGCAAAAGACACAGAAAAATCTTTCCATCGGACAATCTACAAAACTGCCAGAACTAGCAGTCCAATTGGCAGTTGGCAACTGGTTGTCCAACTGGCACCAGCAGCTCACACAAGATTGAGCATAAAATGTCTAAACACTCATACCTCTAAGCTGCTGAAACCATGTGTCTATACCATGGAGAGACCTGGTTTTGGCTGTAATTCTAATCACAAAGTTATGTTTTTCTCCAAAAAGAATGAGCAGGATCCAGCCTTCCCATTACCAGGTGGTCACTGGAGAAAGCAGAGCAGAATCCAAAAGCCAGGCTGTGTTGCAAAGGTGGAAAGTGCACAAGTAGGAATACCCTGATGGGGAAATGCACGTGGTGGGAAATTTAAAGAACCATCATGTATGTGACATTTCCTAATAGAGTTTGTGACATAGAGTATATTATAGAGTAGATGCTCAAAAAATCTTAGCAGAAGATGAAGATGAAGCATATTAGAGGGAGTAGATGCCTTCTTAATGACTCAGAACTTAAGGGGAACTGTGAGCAATCAGTGATTATAGGTTGGGAATTCTACCACGGATAAGGTGGGTATTGATGTCTGATTATACATACTCCCCACCCCTTGAAACTCCTTAATGGCTGCCTCTTGTTCTTAGGATAATGTTCAGACTCCTCACTAAGCTACATGACATGATTTTGGACCTGCTTATCTTCTCAGGTTCAGTTTTGAAATAAACTCCCCATTATCCAACCCAACTCCACAAAAGTTCTGTGCGTTAGCCATATCAAACAACTTGCTCCTTGAATGGATGAACAAAAATTGTGGTACATCCATGCAATGGAATACTACTTAGCAGTAAAAAGGAATGTACACAACACATCAGTGGATGCATATGATATGGGCAAATCTCAAAAACTTTATGTTGATCCAGACACATGTATACCTATTGCATAATTCCACAAACATCAAATTCAAGAATAGGCAAAGCCAATCCATGGTAGTGAAAATTAGAACAGAAATTAATTATGGTTGGTAGGGATTGACTTAAAGGGACCCAGGGGATCTTTCCAGGGGTGATAATGTTCTATATCTTGACTGGGGTGTGTGGTACAATTGAATATGTTTCTCAAAATACACTAAAATGTACATTTCACCATATGTAAATTTTGCCTAATAAAAAATCCACAACTTGCTCTTTATAGATCAGGTTGTGCTGCTTCAGGTCTCAGTGTGTTTGCTCATGCCCCATGCTGGAAATCCTCCTCTCCACCCTCAGTAGCACCTCTCTACTGGATAAACATGTACTAGTTTACAAAACTCAGATAAAGTGTCATCCCTCTAGGAAGCATTTCCTGACATTATTTCCCAGCACCAATGTTGCAAATTAACTCTGCCCTTTGTGTTATCTTCCAAGTTCCTTAATTAGAAGGTATTGGACATTTTTATCTATATCCCATAAATATATTATCTATAGTTATTCAATAGTTAGCCATAAATTAACTCTACAGTAAGGATCACTAATCAACAACTACAACTAGTAATCTTTAAGTTAATGGTTTTGGCCATTCTCAGTAACTTATTTTCTCAGGAATTTGTTTCACTATCATCTCATGGTGTGGATCCTCCGAAAGATTCTTTTTCTTTACTTCCCTCCGCACACTGCCTGTCTTCTCAGGACTGTGTGGTGTGGTGGAAAGGACAGACTCCCAGGGGACTGGCTTTCCTCCTGAGCTGTGTGACCTGGGAATGGTAACTCTCTCTGAGTCTTAGTTTTCTCTGGTCTGAAATGGGGATAATAGTGTCCAACTCTTGATATCATGAAGAATAAATGCAAGTATAGTTAACATAGTCTAGTCTAGGACTTGGCCACAATAGGTGCTCCATAAATATCAGCCCCTGTGGTCTGCTAGCTGGCCTCATTGGATCATCACTGTTCACTTGTATGGGCTCTGTTGCTTATGGTGCTTGCTGGCCACCCCTGGCATGGTTCCAGTTGTGCTGTCTTTTCTGGTCAGATATCTGCACCAAGGGCATCACAGCCTTTCCTGTGTTTCCTGGCTATTGGGGCAGCTAAGGTCACAGAGAGTCTGGGAGTTGTCCATATCTAACAGCCTATAGTTTAAAAAAAAATACATGCATAACTTTTGTAATAGGTGCTAGGGCTTTCCTCTTGACTTACATCCTCTCTGTTTATAGGGTAAACATGTCTACTTTCCCAGCTACTCACACAGAGTTGTGCATATATGTAGCTGGGTAGTTGTGCCTCATAAAGTAGCATCTCCTATCTTCCTTTGGGATAAACTTTTTTTTAAACTACTGAAGGTCTTAAAGCACGGATACTTTATTCAGATAGAATAGTTGATTGTACAGCCCAACCCAGATACTTCCTTGCTTCCCAGCCACAATAAAGGAAAAATCTGTTTCCTAAGGGGCAACTTCAGACATATCCCAGGAATTGATGTCTCATTGTTCTCATTGGACAAGAATAGTCAAATTAGCAAGGGCTATTGTTGTCAAGCTACATCATCACCATCCTTTTGTAAGTCAGCTGGAAAGATAGGATTCAAGCTCAGGATTGTTGCCATAAAGAAGCGCAGATGATGATATTATAACATATATGATAAGAGTTTTAGTTTTCCTTTTAGTCAACATACTTATGTTGTCAGCACTATTTTTAAGTTATGGAGATTAGGCTAACTCTTCAACCTTACGTAGAATGAAGAGAGAGGGAAAACATTTTTCCTGAAGTTAATGGCTGACACCAGTGGTCTGGAACATAACTTGATAAATGAAAGGGAGAAAAGGCAGAGAGAAGAAAATAATGTGCAAGAAGACGAGAGAATGGAAATGACAGAGAATGACTGTGTTGTAGGTGGGGAAAGCAGAAAGTGAGGGTCACACAACCTGTCTCTTACACCTTCTCGATGAAAAAAAGGCAGCTCTTGGGAAGGCGACACCTCTCACAGAGGCCCCTCATTCATGCTGTCAATTCAGATTCCTGGGTGGAGAGGAGTTAGGGGAGCAGCCACGGAGAGAAGGGGAGAACTAAAGAAGAAGCTGGCTGTCTCCATAGACACAAGTCTGGAGAGGGGGCAGTGGACTCTCTGAAATGATTGCACCCATTCCTTTCAGTTAAACCTTCAAATGCCTCTGTGATCGTTCACGGAACACTTTGGAGGATCGCATATTTGAATCGGCACCACGATATGGAGCAGCTCTCCTTAAGGCACCATTCTGTAAGAAGGCTTCCTGCCTTATCTGCCCATGCCCAATCCAAAGTTGCAGCTGCTGCAGATACTTTCAATCACGTGGTACAGATATCCATTTAGGCCCTTAGGGGATACAACAGTTAAAACTCATTTTTGGTAGATAGCCATTACATTTCTCTGAACTGTTACAATGCCAAAGTGGATTCTACAAAAGAGAATGGTTTCATAAATTAATTGATTTAAAAGTAGATGCCGGTGTTACACATTTTTTTATAAAAATAAACTTTACATAGTGAAATCTAAAACAAAAAATAGTCTAGGTTTTAAAAATACAACATTGAATATGACTAGGCAAGATGCTGAACTCATATATAAATTGTATTTAATACAATACTTAATAAACATAAACTCTATATATACACATGGCAAACTCTGAGTCACAGAATGGTTCTGGTGGTATTGACAACAGAGGAATTGGACACTAAGAGAGTGTTCTGTTTTGGCTCTGTCGTGGGTCTTTTGAAATTTGTGTGTGTGTGATGATCCTCTTCTGTGTTCCATGTGATTCTTCTTCACAATGCATTTTACCTTCTTGAAACAGGATTATTTGCTATATATTCTCAATGATTTTATTTGCAATTGATAAAAATTAAAAAAACTGCAGATTTTGTTATGAGCTCTGTCGGTTCCTAATTTACTGGGTTATATGTTTACTGTGACGGACCTCCTAACAACAGAAACAATAATTAGAAACACTTCTCTATTCTGTGTACTCTGTGTGTGTGTGAACAACTTGGTCTGCACAAAAAGTCCATGAGGTAGGAGTTACTGCTCTCCCCATTTTATCATTGGGAACCTTAGGCACAGAGATGAGGAGTAACTTGCTGAAGGTCTCTGTGCTGGTAATTGGTAGAGGAGTTTGAACTAGGGCATGCTGAACCCAGAGCCTATGCCCTTAACCACTATTTATTACCTCTTCATTCTTCCCCCAAAACATCTTTGTGACTTGGCTGCTAGCATGATCTGGAATTATTTTGTTCCTTACCTAGTAATCAGAAGACTTACATGGATCATTCTGTATTTTGACAAGAGATTTAACCTCCAATCAGACTGATACATGATAAAGATAACTGTACGATGCAGAAGCCTAATTTTTGCATTCTCACACTATGCAATGTCTCTGTAATCTGCAGTAACTTTGGAATTTAATAAATAGATGCTCAACCATCTACCTGTATATGCTACATATTAAATCATCAATATTTTTTGCTTTTATATAGCTATTATGCAGAAGAACAGGACAGGATATAGCCAAAGTTTGGCATAGAATATTGGGGTAGGGAGTGAGGAGTTGGGGTGAGCACATCTGGATGTGCCTCCAGAACAGCTGGAGAGAGTGATGATGAGGGAACCTTGATGCAGATGTGGAAGGTGAGGGAGAGAACTCATAAATGGGCAGGGAGTGAAGCAAGTCTGGCTTCTATCCCATGAGGAGTAAAGGAGTGACAGGAGGGAAGTGCTGGCGGAGTGAGTTTTGAGCCTGACCTTGAAAGAAATAATGGACTTGGACTGACAATAGATATACGCTAATCTGCGCGGATGAAAAATATGAGCAAAGTTTAGAGGAAAAAATGACCAAGATTTGGGGAATTGGCAGCAGTTTCCCTCATTTTTCACCCGATATATCTATCTCTATTATTGGTTTTTGGTGTTTGAGATAATTTTAACTTATTTTTAGAAATGTTATTACAGCTTTAATCTTTATTGTGACCAGATGTGAGCAGACTCAGAGCAATTGGAATTGTCTGGATACATTAGAATGTGTGTCAAGCAGACACATCAGTCAGAGGTGTAGACTGTGTTAGGTTATCAACAAAAAGCAAAACACTTAGCACATATGACAGAAACAGGAAACAAAATTCCCTGTAAGAATAAATTGCTAATTTATGTATCTATTAAATTATAGTACCATCTAGTTTATTAAGTTGTTTTAAATGTATATATTTCTTTTAAAATCACTGTCTTATAAGCTAATGCTATTCATTTTTAGTTATTCATTCACCCTTCTCCATGAGAAGTAAGAGCCTCCTAAACCACGAGAATTATAGGGACCTGAAGGACAAGTGAATCAAATCCTTGCATCTTTTGCAAATGGCAAAGTGGAGACTCAAAGACATAAAATAACTTTCCTATAGTTATGCAACAGGGTAGCATTGGTCTGATGCTAGAATTCTGATGTTCTGACACTTAGGCCATGAAGTGCCCTTTCTCCTGATAGGTGACACTTAGGTGGCCTCTCTGGTGACACTCTGCAGTCAATACCTCAAGAGGCTGCTACTAATTACATCATGCATTACATAAACAGTATGATACATTATAAGTCATATTATGAAACAATAAAGCATAAACGAAGTCAAATTTTTGTTCTATGACACATTAGGGAGATCGAAATCAGAGACATACAAACAATTATGGGAGTATTTTAGGGGCACTTGAATTAAAAAATAAAAGAAGGAAATGGTGTTGTAGTAAAGCAAGGTAGTAGAGTCTCCATTAGGGAGTGATGTGATTAGTATGGTGTTTGGGGAAGATTATTCTATTAGTCATAGGAATATTGGCAAAACACCAGATAGAAACCAAAAGAAGGAAAAGGATGCCAGAGGCTTTTGTGGTGATCTGTCTAGGCTTGATGTGATAGTGAACCTACAGTGATGGTGGCAGCTTTGGACCACTCTTGATTAGGATTAGATAAGGGGACTGATGGGGAAAAATTAAAGGTTTTCAATTTATGGAAATTCAAAAAATATAACTACTCAAGCTTCAACCTTTGAGATTCTGATTTGGCCTGGGTGGATCCTTCCTCCCAGTATGATAGGGTGTATGAAATGATAAATGAGAATGGGGAGCCAATAGGAAAAAAAAATTTAAAAAGCAGATTTAGGGATGCTTAGATATATAAAAACAATTGTATTCTTCTTCTTTGATAGATTATTTAATAAGTTGAACAAATAAAGGCCACTACTAGTTAATGCCGAGAGTATGTTTTCCTTACACATAGCAAACGTTAGGCTAAACACTCCTCGACTTCCTACTAGACTTATCCATTTAGAAATTGGTAAATATTAAGCACTCAAGGATTGTTTGCTTTTAAGTATGCATTTATTTTTATTTCATCTTTTTCCCCCTTCTCCTTTTTTATTCTCTTTCCCAAATCCTTTGGTGCTCTCTAGTTTTCCTTTTAGTAAATATGTACCACTCTTTCCTTGCTCAGGTTGCAATTTGTAGACAGAGTCCTTTGTGAGAAGGGGTGAAAAGGGAAAGTAATGGTGCTCAACCATCTACCTGAGTGAGAAGAGAAACAAAGTGATCATGATTGTTTGCTTTTAGAGAAGCTAGAGTGGTCAGATTTGTTTATGAGCACAGAATCTTGCCTCTGTCTACTTCATTCTCCTGTTCCACTTCAGAAATTCTGATCTGAAAGTCCTGCAATAGAATGTGGAAGATTCATGGAGGGGATGGTTAATCGTTTAAAGAGTACCACTCACTATTTTCCATCCCAAGATTATGTGCATCTCAGCCTCTACCTTGTAAACTCCAAATGTGCAGATTCACAAAATCATGTCTCCATGTTGGACTTCTCTGAACTCCAGGCTTATACATTCAATTGCTTGCTCACCCTCCCCACCTGATTCTGTAGTAAGAATATCACTTTTACAGTATTCATACTGAGCTTATCAATTTCCCTCCAAAGTCTGCTCCCCCCCTTCTGCTCCCGCAGTCTTCCTCATCTTAGTTACTTGTAAATTCATCCTTATAGTTTTTTGGGGGGACAAAAATGAAAATCAAAAAGCCCTTGGAGTCATCCTTGACTAGTTTCTTTCACTTGCCTCTCACATCTAATTTATGAATCTGCAAATCCCATGCACTGTATCTTGGAAATATACCCAAGCTTCCAGCTACAATGGACTGGCTTGGAGCTAACCAATTCCCCCAGAGAGAGCAACCAGAAAATCTGAATAAAATACAGGAAAACATCTGCTTTTAAAGCCATGGAATTGTTACCAAGGCAGTCAGGATTTGAGCAGCCATAATTTCAGAGTTAAAAGGGAAAAGTGAGATTTACTTTCTAAGCTCCTTTTGCCCTTGGAGCAGCACGGGCCAGGAGTCAGAGTGGCTGAGCAGAAAGCAGTCAGCAGCAGCCCGGTGGTGCTGGGGAGACCACAACTGGGGGGTGCCAGGTAGATGGGTCCAGGCTCCTAGTTGACAGCCCAGAAGGACTCACGTGCAAAGAATAAGGGCAAAACAGAAATAGACCAGGATGGACAAAGATTGAAACCCTTAGCCCAATCAGCTTAAACTCTGACTGGGATAATGGTTCTTCCCCTACTCCAGCTGGCTTCCAGAAGCTTAAGAAAAACTCTTTGGAGGAAGAGATCACCCTTTTGGTTCTTCTACAGTTTTTATGTTCAGTGTCCTGACACATTACTAGATAGGACCATGGGAAGAAACAGACAAAAGAAATACCCACAGATGATTCTGATATTGGAATTTAAAAGATTCCAAAAATTATGTTAAAAATGGATAGGAAAATGAGGACTTCCACTGGAGAACTATAATCTATAATAAAGAATGACTGAAAATTCAAGAGCAAAAACCATCCTTTCCTGATAGTGATAGTTTTTAGAATGCCCTTTTTTTTCCCCTGATAAATCAAAGGTTTTTAAATTTTATTAGTCATCTCAAACAATACCCTTTAGGTTTTTTTCATTCTTTCTAGAGAAACAGGTTTCAGTTATAGTTTCCCATAGTTAACCTAATTAACCACTCTAGGATTCAGTTTTCACATCAGAAGAATGCAGGTTTTAGATTAAATGAGTATTTATTGAACTTCAGTAAAATGTTGGTTTTGAGAGGTGAAGAGAACAAGTGCGTGGAGGTGTGCCACAGGCAGGTGGAAATTCAGAACCGGGCTTAGGAGAGAAGCCCTGGCTGGAGTGGTATCCTAGGTGAGTCATTTGCCAAGAGGTGGCAGATGAAACCAAGAGGGCACATAGGATCATCAAAAAAGAAAGTGAAGAGACAGGACAGGAAAGCAGATCTCCAAATCTGTGCATTTCAAATCAGCTTTATCAATCACAAAGCTTAATCACCAGCCAAACTGTTAACAAGGCAGGAAAAGAGTGTGGAATGTGGGAGTCACTAATAATGAGCACAAAGTTTCAGTTAAGCAAGATGAATAAGGTTCTGCTGTACAACATTGTGCCTGTGCGATAATGCATTGTACTTAAAATGTATTAAGAGGGTAAATCTCATGTGTTCTTTAAAACAAATTTTATTTTAAAAAGACAGCATTATTAGAGAGGAAAATGCCACACATCTTTTCCATGCAAAATTAAAACTATGTTTTCCTAAATAATTTTCTTCTTTATTTGTATTTCAGCATATTACAGGGGTACAAATGTTTAGGTTACATATATTGCCTTTGCCCCACATGAGTCAGAGCTTTAAGCATGTCCATGCCCCAGACGGTGTGCACCACAACCATCAGTTGCACATACACCCATCCCTCCTCCCTCCCATCTTCCTGACACCCGATGAATGTTAGTACTATATGTACATTTAAGTGTTGAACACTTTATACAGATTTGATGGTGAGTACATGTGGTGCTTGTTTTTCATTTTTGTGATACTTAGTAGAATGGGCTCCAGCTCTATCCAGGATAATACAAGAGGTGCTAGATCACCATTGTTTTTGTGGCTGAGTAGAACTCCATGGTATACATAATACTCCATTTTATTAATCCACTCATGTATTGATGCGTACTTGGGTTGTTTCCACATCTTTGCAATTGTGAATTGTGCTGCTATAAACATTCTAGTGTGGATGTCTTTTTTATAGAATGCCTTTTGTTCTTTTGGGTAGATGCCCAGCAATGGAATTGGTGGATCAAATGGTAGTTCTACTTGTAGCTCTTTGAGATATCTCCAACAGCAACTGTAATAGCTGGGTACTTCAACATCTCTCTGACAGAACAGGGCAGATCCTCCAAACAGAAAATAAACAAAGAAACAATGGACTTAAACAGAACTCTAGAACAAATAGGCCTGACTGACATTTACAGAACATTCTACCCAAAAACCACTCCTCTTCTTTTAAAATCTTTTCCAACAGAAGGAATATGTGGATGCATGTGTGTATGAATAGATGAGTTATATCTCAAAAGGATGAGATTTTTGAGATATGGTAAAGAAAAAGATGGCTTTTAAAGATACAATGAAAAGGTAGGATTATGCACTCCTCTTCTGGGGGGTCAATTAATTGAAGGACAAGGGCATTGCAGGGTCCTGAATTGTAGATGACTGTAAGGGACATGGTGACACAAGGGCACAGGAAGATTTCCATGGGCCTGTGATTTAAAAGCAGGTGTTGGGCCTCTTGGAAAATAAATCAGTGCATATATCAAAGGTATGTTTATCACAACTGAAGTATTTTCAGGTTTTCTGTTTTAGTCATTCACATCTGTGTCTTCTCTAAGATTGAATGCTTTTAATTTCTTGAGCATATTGACCATAAATATATCTGAACTTGATGACACGTTAGTCGATGGCCAATAATCTCAAATTGAAAACTGTGCTGATCTGGCATGCTGTGTAAGAAATTTTCATCTCTCTGGTATTATCAAAACCCTGACATGCTTTTAAAAAATTGTTAAAATTAACTACGACACTTGCTTTAGTATACACATTGCCTTATAATTTACAATGTATTTGCCATGCTGAAAGATTGATTTCAGATAGGTCTAGCTCGTCTGGCTGGGGAAAAAAAAATTGTCATTCTGTTTTATGGAATAAAGCAAGATTCCACAAGACACATTCAGTTAAAATGAAGCAAAAACTGCAATGTTTGAGAATGGTAATGCTTTGTGTTATCAGGATTTATTGATCAAAATAAAATCAGTGTTCCATTTCAAATCTGCCTGCAGCAGCATGCTCTTTTCAACCACCACAATTTTTTGAAAAGCTTCCCACTGCACCCCTCTACCTCCTTCGAGCATAAAAAAATCTTGCAGAATTGCATACTAACTGGAAGATTATTGAGTTGATTTCTCTAAAGTTAAGATAGAAAGTAATCCAATGAATTGAAAACCCATAGGCAGGAGAGCTTTTGAAAGGTCCTTTCTTAGCACCTGAAATTACAAGAAGTTTCTATTCAACTCAACAGGTTAGATATGAATATAACCTAATCTCACATTGAAAACTGTAGCCTGAGAGACTGTGTAAAATATTCTTCCATATATAGACTCTTAAAACCTTTTCTTTTGTTAGAAATTATGTATAAGGTATTGGTTTTTAAGTCAACAAAACAGAGAAAAATCAAAGAAATGACAGCTGCAAACTATCCGAAAACTTAATGGCTAAAAGAACCATTTATTTCCTGTTAAAATTCTATGGGTCAGGAATTCAGGCAGAGCTTGGCTGGGTGATTCCCATGTTGTTGACTGAGATTGCTTAGTGGTAGTCAGCTGGCAGATGGGCTGGTCTAGAGGTTCCCAAGATGTTTTCACTTGCGTGTCTGGCATCTTGGCAACCATGTCTGGATGGTTGGAAGACTTGGCTCAAAGGGCTTCCACCTTTTAATGGAAGTATTTGCAGAGAACTTGCAATAATCTTTAAATAGCAAACACTGTGTCTGCTCTGGCCACTGATATGTGGGAACATGAAGCCTAGAGCAGGTGTAACCATCTCAAAGCCATGTAGTGAGCTAGCCAACATGCTGAGGATGGCCCTGTGGAAAGATAGAATCTTGGTCCTTGGTGATACCCTTGTAACCCGATAGATAGATAGATAGATAGATAGATAGATAGATAGATAGATAGATAGATAGATAGATAGATAGATAGATCTATCTATCTATCATCTATCTATCTATCATCTATCTATCTATCTATCATCTATCTATCTATCATCTATCTATCTATCTATCATCTATCTATCTATCTATCATCTATCTATCATCTATCTATCTATCATCTATCTATCTATCTATCAATATTTGTCTAAATCGATATGATCTATCTATCTTCTAGCTAGCTGTATCTATTTGTGGTGGTAAAAAAACACATAACACAATTTACCATTTTAATCACTGTTCAGTGTCCAGTTTAGTAGTGTTAAGTATATACACATTGCTATGAAATAGATCTCCAGAACTTTTTCATCTTGCAAATCTGAAACTTGACACCCATTAAACAACAACTCTCCCTTTCCCTGCCCCCCTTTGCCCCTGGGAACCTCCATGGGTTTTATTAATGAATAAGCTATAATTAAAAGTATGACAGAGACTATAACCATGCCCAGAAAGAACACAATACTGAGGGATGCAGATATTTTAGGAGTAGGTAGAGAAAGAGAGTTCTTCAGAGGAGACGGGGAAATATCATAGATGGCAGGTAAAAAGAGAACTGGTAGAATACAAGGTCAGGAGATCCATTAGGGCGGGGGTCTAGGAGAAGGAGTTGCCACCATGCCAAGTGCTGTAGGAAGTTCTATTAAAATAATGCCTAAGAACTGTACTTTGTAATTAGGAAGTCATGTGTGATCTTGGTGAGACCAGTTTCAACAGAGTAAGGTTAGAAAGCAGAGTTGAAGAGTGAATAGCAACTAAAGAAATAGGAGTCTTCACAGCAAAAGAGAAAGCCACACAGTGAAATTCCCACTTTCCTAAACTGAGATAAGATTCAGACTCACCCCTTTAACACCAAGCTAACATGTCTCCTGTTTTCAGCTCTGTGCTGCAGAGAGCATTGCCATGGGACTGGACATAAACAGGAGCTGGAGCTTTGGAGGCCCTGCTATCCTCCCACTGCCTAAATGAGCCCAGATATTCTGGGGTGGCGTTGGCTGTGTGCCAGCTTTTGTTTAGCTTTGTGAGCTCTGTGACTGTATAGTGTTTCATACATAGATACGGGTCTGGAAAGAGAGATTGCTTCTTTGAAAAGGTTGCATTTGCCCAGCACAGGGAACTAATTTCAATACTGTTCTAGTTTTAGAACTATACATCGTGGAGGACGTGTTTGGTCTTTTCTGTCTCTAGTGCTACTTACGGCACAGACTTCTCTGCTTTAAGTTCAAACCAGAGTCATTATTATTATTTATTTCGCTATATCAGTTTAGGTGGAAAATATGTTTGCATTACTCAGTAACAAAGGTCACTCTTCTCACCATAATTTTTCCTCTGTATCTACAAAAATGAACATTTTTACCAAAAGGTTGCAATCTGTTTAATTATAACCCCAAGTGGCTGAGATGTCAGTTCAGCGGGCTAATGCCATTCATCCTCTGAAACTCTATAAATTGAAAGAATTTATAGCAAATTCCTGGATATCCTCAGGGCTAACTTGAAACATGACTAGGTTGTAAAATCTCTAGGCTTGACCAAAGTGAATTGTGTTTATCTTCTCTTAAAGAGATCAGTGGGTGGTGATGATCTTAAACAGCACGGAACAGATATATTTAGATAATGAAAATGTACTTATTCCTAAGGAATTATGTTGAAATAAGACTTGGATATTGAAAAACATCTCATTTAAGTCATTTCCATATTCAACGAACAAATCAAGTATCTACTGTGTGTAAGATACTGAAGCAATGTCAGTTTGAAAGGGTCTACGTAAAAAACTTAAAATCGTTTAGTAAACAAAAAAAATTCTTATTTTTGAAAAGTCAAATTTGCATATGTTGGGATGTTTTAGGTGGGTATAGGAATGATATGTATATAGTTTAGTGGCTCTTTTTTAGTAAAACATACTCATCTTTTCTCCTTCTATTCCAAATCATTGTTTCCAACATCAAATGTATATGAGTGATTCTCTTGACTGTCAATTACCATTCAGAAGACAAATCCAAAGACTGAAGTGCTGTGAAGATAAGATACTAAAATACATTGACTTACTCAGTAAAAGTTAGAATGTGAGTAGAAACCATCTTTGAAATAGTGTATGAAAAAAATCTTTTGGATATGCAGATTGGCTCACAGAACGTTTGGTGTTTTCAATGAATGAAATAAGTTTTGAAGCAACTTGAGGCAGTAAATATCAATTAAATCCCACAAAGATAAGCATATGTTTATATGATAAAGAAAAGTTTTTGGAGAACAAACCATCCTGGGCTTCTGAATATTTAAATGAGAACATTTCACTGTTCTACCAATATGGTGGTGGTAAATAAAAAGACAGTGACTGTGAACAAGCTCTTTTGTATGTATGTTGCTGCTTTGCAGTCAGGGTACATGCTGGGATCCGATCTCAGATATCTGTTTATTCGTTTGCCTGATTCCCAAAATGTCTCAAATGTAAAATTGCTTGTTGGCATTTAGTCCCTGTGGGTTTCTTACAGATTTGAGGATTTAATTACCTGCCTGTTCACTGTATTATAAAGTGGTCAGCCCGTGAAGCCAGCTCTAAGCTGATAATCACCTAGGAGGAGAAACTGCTGGTTTTTACCCTGATGATTTTAATTATCGTTGGTAGCTCAGAAAATAGTAAGTCTCTTTAAGGTGGTTGTTAACAAGAATTTTTGACAGCAGAAAGGCAGAGAATATATTTCGATATTAGAAGTGCCCAGATAGAAGGGAGATGCTATTCACAAATGAATGAACTAATGGAGGGAAGGGCTATAATTGGATGTCCTTTTCTGTTCCTCTTCCTTCAAATTCCCAAGATAACCAATTTAGCCTTGGAAAGAGTTTCCTTGGACTACAGGCATTATTCTCCCCATTTTTAATGTTGTCAACTTATTTAAAAAAAGGAAACAAAAACAAAAACAAAACAAAAAACTCACTAAGAGCTGCAGACTAAATAGGCCTGCTGGTTGATTTCTGCCCACAGGCCACCAATTTCCAACCTCTGCTTCAAATCTTCTGCACTATGTATGCAGCAGCGATTTCTTTCTCTTCTAAATTCATATAACAATTATTGTCTGTGAAAATCATTTGGAAATTAATCATAAACTGCCTTGTGACATATTTTCTATTATATCTTGAGATGTTGTTTAATTTTTTATGGCTCTGAAACTTTTCACTTGCTTTGAACCTCTAATCAATTGTTAACTCCTTTAGTGCAGAAACTGTCTTAAATTTCTTTGTACTTCCCCTGGTGCCAAACACAATAAATCCTCAACAAACTAACAACAAACTTGGTTTTGTTTTATTTCATAAAGATGCATCATATTCTATATTCACCAAATCTATATTCACCTTTTCTACAAGAATACTGAAACGACAGAGCATGAGATACAATCAGTTCATATTCATGAAGGGATGTTTATTTCTGCCTGCAAATTACTGCGGGATTTTTAAAAAGACACAAATGCTTGTGAGGAAACTC
Source organism: Microcebus murinus (assembly GCF_040939455.1). Taxonomy (NCBI): domain Eukaryota; kingdom Metazoa; phylum Chordata; class Mammalia; order Primates; family Cheirogaleidae; genus Microcebus; species Microcebus murinus. Next base: position 64,647,395 of record NC_134112.1, read on the forward strand.
AGTAACTGACTCATAGATGCCTCTGATGTGCTTCCCACTTTCCCCTTTCCTTGACTGAAAAGTGAGTAGAGGAAGGAGAAAGGAATAGAAGTAGCATCACATTCGGAAGTTTACATACCCATTTCTTTAATTCTTACAGCTCCATGAGTTGGAATTATTTCCCACAGTTTACAGATGCGGAACTGAGATTTATAGAGGTTAAGTACAAGGTCACATAGCTGCTGTTGGAGCTTGGGTTTCAATTTGGGTCTGTTTCATTTGCAAATCTGGTCTACCTCTCTTAGCCAAGCAGCTTCTAATATAGCCTGCTCCATAAGTGTTCCAGAGGAAGGGGTTATGGGACAAAGTCAGCACAATGCCAAAATGGTGACGTAGCTTTCGTTTAGCAGTTCTGTCCTCTCTTCATTTCTCATTTTTGCACCGTGTTGGCTTTAGTTTCCTCCTGCTTCTCTTGGCAAAGGAATCCATATGGATGCTTCTGAGGCAGGCCTTCCCCAGCCAGAGCACCAAACCTAGGCTCTAATCTAGAGCTTCACTTTGCTGCACTCTTATTAAGACATTAGTTCCTCGTCCCATTATTGTTTTTTATTAAGTCAATTTTCATTTATACATTAATGGCCATCAATGGAAAAATGTTATTTTTCTAGATAACATTTGGAAGACAACAGATCTTGTTAGGAATTCTGGATGTGATGGAGCACATGAATAGGGGAGAGTCTTGGTTGGGACTTGCTCATTTCCATCTCAAGACAACTTCTGTTATAGGCCCACCTAAAAGGGAAAATGCTTTCTTTTTTAAATGTGTGTGTGTATATAAAAATATATATAAATATAATATATTATATATAAATATATAATAAATCTATAATTTGATATAAATATTATATATAAATATATATTTATATATATTTATCAACAAATGAGGACTGTTTGAAACAAAGTAGCAAACAAATATTTTAGAATCAGATTTGGTTAGGCAAGCCATAAAGTCCACCTAATTGTGTCATAACTTTTTATGTGATCTTTGAGAACATTCTCTTTTTAACAGGTAGTTTGAGATTCCACATTGCCACACTGAGAAATTCATTTAAATAGGCAGATTATTTGCCAACATCAAGTTAGGTGCAGGACCCAACACACTGTGGCATCAGTCAACTTCTCCATTCCCAGGGAATTGTTCTTAAGTGCACGGAAAGGAAAGCAGTGCTAAAAATAATGGGAGGCCAGTAGGCTGAGATGGTTTCAATGCCCTGAGTTCCCGTGTAAACAAAATGAAACTTAAGCATTCACAATCATAGATGGCCAACTAAGCATTAGTTACATAATCAGGTTTTCCACTGGGAGAATAAAAATAAGACAACTGTTCAAACTTTAATTAATCAAATATTTTTTTTGCTCTGTTTCCACACTCACCCTATAAAAACCTTACTTTCAAACTCCTCCCTCAGAGCCCCAAACCACTTTCTGTTTAATGCTGCCCGATTCATGAATTGCTGTTTGCTCAAGTAACCATTAAAAATTTTTAATGTGCCTCAGTTTATCTGTTAAAACAGCAGTATTTTTATTGATATTTTATTTCTGTTGGTTTTTTTAATTGCTCCATAATAGTTATACATATTTTGGGAGTGTATGTGATATTTTATACATATATACAATGTGTAGTGATTAAATTATGGTGACTAGGGTATCCATCACCTCAAAAATTTGTTTTCTTTATGTTGGGAGCATTCCAATTTTTCTCTTTTAGCTATTTTGAACTATAAAATCCATTTTTGTTAATTGTAGCCATCCTATGATACTATCAAACACTAGGTCTTATTCCTTCTATCTGACTGTATTTTTGTGCCCATTATCGATGGGCTCTTTATCCCTCTCCCCACTTCCCAGCCTCTGGTAACCACTGATCAACTCATCAACTCTCTACTTTTATGAGATCTTTTTTTTTTTTTCTTAGCTCCCACATATGAATGAGAACATGTGGTGTTTGTCGTTTGTGCCTGGCTTATTTCATGTAACATAATAACCTCCAGTTTCATCCCTGTTGCTGCAAATGAGAGGATTTCATTCTTTTTTTACTGATGAATAATATTCCATTGTGTATGTGTACCACATTTTCTTTATTCATTCAGCCATTGATGGGCGCTTAGGTTGATTCTATATCTTACCTATTGTAAACAGTGCTGCAATAAACATGGGCATGCAGAGCACAGACATCACTTTGATATATTGATTCCCTTTCTTTTGGATTTATATCCAGCAGGGGAATTGCTAGATCATATGGTAGTTCTATTTTTAGTTTTGTGAGTAACATCCATACTAACGACATTTCCATGAACATGTATGGAGAGCATGTATGCATGCTCTCCTCTCTCTACATCCTTCCAGTATTTGTTATTTTTTATCTTCTGGACAAAAGCCATCTTAACTGGGGTGAGATGGTATCTTATTGTGGTTTTGATTTGCATTTCCCTGGTGATTAGTGGTGTTGAGCTTTTCTTATATATTTATTGGCCATTTGTATGTTTTCATTGGAGATGTGTCTATTCAGATCTTTTCCCTGTTTTTTAACTTGGTTTTATGCTATTCAATTCTTTATGCTTATTCAATTCAATTCTGAATTCTTTATCTATTCTGGTTATTAGTCACTTATTGGATGGATAATTTGCAAATATTTTCTCTTCTGTATATTGTCTCTTCACTTTATTGTTTCTTTTGCTGTGCAGAAGCTTTTTAGCTTGATTTGTCTACTTTTGCTTTTGTTGTTTATGCTTTTGGGTCTTATCCAAAAAATTTTTGCCCAGAGCAATGTCCTGAAGTGTTTCCATAAAGTTTCCTACTAGTAGTTTCATATTTTCAGGTCTTAGATTTAAGTCTTTAATCCATTTTTATTTTATGAGAGGTAGGGGTCTAGCTTCATTCTTCTGCATATGGTTATCTCGTTTTCCCAGAATCATTTACTGAAGAAGGTGTCCTTTCCCCAATGTATGTTATTGGTACCTTTGTAAAAACAAACAAACAAAAAAAAAAAACCAAAGGAATTGATTGTAAATATATGGATTTATTTCTGGGTTATCTAATCTATTTCAGTGGTTTATTTGTCTGTTTTTATGTCAGTATCATGTTGTTTTGGTTACTATGGCTTTGTAGTGTATTTTGAAACTAGTATGATATCTACAGCTTTGTTCCTTTTGCTTAAGATTGCTTTGATTATTCAGAGTCTTTTGAGCTTCCATAGATATTTTGGGACTTTTTAAAAATTTCTGTAAAGAAAGTCATTGTGTTTTGATATGGAATGCATTGAATCTGTAGATTGCTGGGGGTAGTATGGACATTCTAACAATATCCATTGTTCTAATTCTTGAGCATGGAATATCTTTTGATATATTTTATATTCTATTCAATTTCTTTCACCAGTGCTTTATAGTTTTCCTTGTAGAGATATTTGACTTTGTTGGCTAAATTGACTCGTAGGTATTTTATAATTTTTGTAGCTATTGTAAATGAGATCACTTTCTTGATTTCTTTTTTTAGTTTGTTTGCTGTTGAGGTATGTTCCTTCTATATCCAGTTTGTTGAGAGTTTTTATCGTAAATGCTTGTTGAATTTTGTTGAATGCTTTTTTAGCATCTGTTGAAACGATCATATGATTTTGTCCTTGATTCTTAACAGCAGTATTTTTGAAAGTGTGATCCTACATCAGAATCAAAGGTGGTTGTGAAAAATACTGGTTCCCAATGAATCAGAATGTCTCTTTCTAAAAAATGTTAGACTGATAAAGAGTTGTCTCAAGAAATCTTTCACTATCAAAGCAAATTCACTTCCTGGAAAAATGCATTGTTTTTAATTAATTCTGCACTTATCATTGCCAAATGTATGATACTTGAAGGCAAAAATGTCTCCTACAAAAAATGTCTTTGGATCACCAAAGTCAAAGAGAATTTATACAATTTTCTTTAGTATACTAAATACAGCTAGAGTATACTATATTCTTTATGTGTGGAGAAACTGTCATAAATATATTTCTGTATATTCCAGTATGTCTCATGCAATAACTGAGATTTTGTACAAAAGATGAAACTGCGCAGAGCTCCTAAGTGTCAAAATAGTCAATGGCATAATCACATAAAAACCCCATTAAAAGGCTGTCTTAGATCCTAAAGATTTCTTCCCCTTTTATGTTCTTTATCTTCTTTCTTATTTTTTAATTTCGTGGAATGCAGTTCTTTTAGGAAAAGAAATTGTATCTAAATTAACTTTTTGAATAAATTCCTTGTTAAGGATGTTTCAGTCTCCTTAAGTTGGGCAATAATTGGTGCATGAGTCAGGAAGTGGTTGGACCTGGCTTATTATTAACGAACTGTGCAATTTTACTGATGTAGCTTCACCTGGCCAAGCCTTAAGTTTTCTATCTAAAATCAGTAGGCTGGGATGGCTGATTTCTGATGTCCCTTCCAGCTGTACAATTGGGAAAGGAGCAGAGTCAGTCTTTGCATGTGTTTCCCTTGTTAGAACATGTTAATAGTCTAAGGAATCTTTTCTATTTTCACTGTGAAATAATATGCATATTTCTCTTAAGAGAAGGCACAGAAACAAAACATAAAATGGATCATTTGCATGTAAACTACTTAAGTACATTGGAAATTACTCACTTATTTAAATGAATCAGCATTTTCACTTCGAATTTAGTGTGTTGTCATGCATTTCTTAAGTTAATCACTTCAGGAAAATGACTCTGGAGGTGGGTGGGCCAAAGTTAGCAATGCAAGGTAGTTGTTTAAAAAAACAAAAACAAAAAAACCCTAACAATCCTTTTAATGTGTGTATGCTTGAAATGAGTATTTCCTTAGGAAATGAGTTGGGTAAGCATTTCAGAGCAAATCAACTAGAAATTAAAAATTGCCAAGCTCTTTTTTCTTACTGATCTCTTCTTGCCCTTTGTTCTACTGAGTGGCCTCAATATTTTTGAATATGAGCATTATACCAGTAAGAGAAAGTGAGCATGCACTGCGAAAATATATATTTATTTATAAGTTTTATATATATATACACACACACATACACAGCCATCTCTAGTTAGTATCTCAAGACACAATATACAAATAGGAAGAAGTTAATTCTTAGTGAAAGTAGATGGAAGCCTTTTAATAATTTCCAATTTATGGGGTTGACATAGGGCCACATATGATTAGATCATTGTTGCTTTTATTTACAACATGGCTTTTCTGATTTTCCCTTCCTAGTTGGTTGTGGATTTCATTTTTTTTTCCCTAGACAGGGTCTCACTATGTTGCCCAGAGTAGAGTGTGATGGTGCAATCACAGCTCACTGCAGCCTGAAACTCCTGGGCTCAAGTGATCCTCCTGCCTCAGCCTCCCATGTAGCTGGAACTACAGGCACCCTATACCATGCCTGGCTAATTTTTCAAATTTTGGTAGAGATGTTGCTCAGGCTCTTCTCGAACTCCTATTTTGGCCTCTTAAAGTGCTAAGATTATAGGCATGAGCCACTGTGCCTGAGCTGGTTGTGGCTTTTTTAACCAGAATTCTTATCTACTGAGATAAAAACACTATGATACCTGTCCTTAGTAAGGGCCTTAACACACATAGTTCAAGTGCAAATTGTCTGTTTTCTTTTAGGGTCTATATTCCTTTCCACAGAAGGAAAAATGAAATACCATTGAAATAGGAATATGTTATAAGGTTTTTAAATTGCAGTTAATATAGTTGCCCAACTGCCTGTTTTGACAGTTGGAAGCCATGCATATTTTCCTTCTGTCTTTTTCAAGTCTCTGTTATTCCCTGGGGCATGTTGTGAGATATATAAAGCTAAGCTCTGCACACTGATGGTGATTTTGCCCTGAATAAACATGTACAGTTGGCCCACATGTTTTTTTGTATAGATTGTCTTGGTGATCTCATGGCTGCTTTTTAGTGCTGTACTTAACTTTAGTGTGAAATATTCTGTCTTCAAATGCATTTGGCACTTGCTGGTCTCAGAGTTAACTGAAAATAGTGCATTTTTCAGGCAGAGATTTGCTTTGATCATGAAAGAACATTTCCTGGGATTGCTCTGAGATGGCATGAAAAGAAAAATGATTATTGCAAATACAGTTTTGATGTCCACCTTTAGATACACATTTCACAAATGACAACTGTATACTTTAAACATGTCCAAGGTACATAAACTCAGGAGAGAAGTTTATCTTATTTTTAGAACCTTGAAATCTTTGGAGCTAAATAATATAAAGGAAAAGTAAAAAGGGGTTGACATTTAGTAACCATTCGATGTTAAAAATGAATGTGTAGGCCGGGCGCGGTGGCTCACGCCTGTAATCCCAGCACTCTGGGAGGCCGAGGCGGGCGGATTGCTCAAGGTCAGGAGTTCAAAACCAGCCTGAGCAAGACCTCGTCTCTACCATAAAAATAGAAAGAAATTAATTGGCCAACTAATATATATAATATAAAAATCAGCCGGGCATGGTGGCGCATGCCTGTAGTCCCAGCTACTCGGGAGGCTGAGGCAGGAGGATCGCTTGAGCCCAGGAGTTTGAGGTTGCTGTGAGCTAGGCTGACGCCACGGCACTCACTCTAGCCTAGGCAAGAAAGTGAGACTCTGTCTCAAAAAAAAAAAAAAAAAAAAAAAAAAAAAAAAATGAATGTGTACAACCCACTCTCCAGTACTGTCAAGTTCAGGAAGGGAATAGAGGAAAACCTGCCAGTACAGTACACTCTGCCATGTTCTCTGCCTGAAAGCCAAGAAAGGAAATTATAACCCCCATGCTTCTAATTGGACTCACTTATTTAAAATCGATTTTTTGAAAATTTCAATTATGTAAGCAATACAGTCTTCTTGTAACAAAAAAAAAAAGAAAGAAATTAAAAAGTAATGTTTCCCCACCCTTCCCACAGACCATCTGCTTCCCAAATCCTGCTTCCCAGTGCTCTAGAAGGAGCCATTATTAACTATTATTAAGAATTTCTTGCACATAGTCCCAGGCATTTTTGATGCTTATTAAAGTGCAGGTGAGAAAATATATACACATGCACACAGACCTGTACACTTTTTGACAGTAGGCTAGGGTTCCTGGAAGGGGGAGCTCTGAGTGAATCCACACAGACAGAATGTGGGACATCCTCCACATGGAGGTACATTTCATGTGCCATACATAAGCAATTACTTTCCCATGTTCATTTAGACTCTCAGAGTCATGTTATGCCTCTGGCCAAGGTTTCCTCCAGCTTTCCAATGATTTCATGCAACTGTTGCCCAATCCTTCCAAACTGCAGTGATGTTTAGCATGTCCTGCATACTGTCAAAGCACTTGCATTAGTTCCCAATTGCTGGGTGAGGTCTTCCTTGATTTCTTTTACCATTGTCTCAAAAATGCTTTGAGCATCCCCAAATTTGCATTTTAAGCAACAAGGAGACCTCTTTTCTTTGTGCAGGTCCAGCACTGTTACAAACTTTCAACAATTGTTATGGATTTAATTTCTTTGCCAGTATGTGAATAAATAGCAGAAAGACATCATCATCATACAGCAAATAGTGGAAGATAGAGCACTCAATTTATAGCTGTAGACCTTATTGACTCCATTTAAATTATGGGGTTTCATTGGGTAAAAGTATATATAATATAGTCTGCTAAGAAGATACTGTCATTGGTTGAGAGCATATAAAATACTCAGATCATGAGAAAAAAATATACATATTCCAGTTATCTATTGCCCGTTATGCATTTATTGTGTAATAACCAGAACAAACAGTAATGGTATCAAACAACCAGTTTCTAATGCTCACAACCTCTGGCATCAAGAATTTGGCCTGAGCCCAGTGGCAGTGGCTTGTCTCTGGTCTATAGAGAGACTGGAAGGCTGGGGCTGGTATCAATAAGAGGCGCATTAGCTCACAGGTCTGGTAGTTGATGCTGGCTGTTGACTGGGCCTCAGCTGGGGCTGTCAACCGGAACACCTACAGATGGCGCCTTCATGTTGGCTAGGCTTGCTCAGAGCAGAAGCTGGGTTCAAGAGTAAGTATCCCAAGAAGTAGAAAGCGGAGAAACTGCCAGTTTCTTATGGCCTGGGCCTGGAAACTGATCCAGTGTCATTTTTTTTGCAATATTCTATTGATAACAGAGCCCAGAATCAGGGAGGGGGACATGGACCCCGCTTCTCTATGGGAGGTAGGTAAGTGGACACATAGGTGCTACAGTAATAGGGTATTGGGCAGGTGGCAGGGGGGAGGGGGGCGGGTATATACATACATAATGAGTGAGATGTGCACAATCTGCGGGATGGTCATGCTGGAGACTCAGACTTGTGGGGGGAAGAGGGGAAAGGGCATTTATTGAAACCTAAAAATCTGTACCCCCATAATATGCCGAAATAAAAAAAAAATAAATTAAAAAAATTATGTGACTGTTTTTAAACTTTCACAAATATGAACAGTATACTATAATGAATTGTTCATGTATTTTCCCCATATTAGTAAATAATATCTCTAAATAGTATTATATTGAACCACCCTACCTGTAAGTAGTGTAAAGGCAAACTTCTCTTCCTCTGCTCCCATAATTGGTATTATATTACTTTTTGCTGTTTTGTAATTTCCGTTTTTTACACAATAGCTTTCAATATCGATATTCGTTTTTATATAAATTTATCTTACCTTTTTATTACTTTGATAGCATTCTATTGTATAAATGTATGGACTAATTTAATTAGTCTCCAGTTAGATTTTTATTTATATTTAAATAGCACTTACTGTGTACTGGGCATTGTTCTAAGTACTTTATAAATATCAACTCATTGACATTTCATAATAACCTATTGACATCCCTATTTTACAAATAATGAAACTTAAGAACAGAATGGTTAAGTAACTTGCCTAAAGTCAAACAGCACCAAATAGTGGAACCCTCAGAGTTTACTATTATGACCATCACACTTTGTTGTCTATTATTAGGTATTAGTTTTTTTCCTGTTTTTGCTAGTATAAGCCATGCTGCAGTGAACAACATTTAATAATATCCTATATACACTTGTGAGCATATTTCTTGGCAGAGGTTGATTTCCCATGAATATAATAAAGCTGAGGCTTCAGGATCCTTTACTTGCATGGGCTCATTGAATGCTGAGACCTGTTGAATACTTTTGGTGGAAGGGGAGACCAGGATTCAACAAGAAAGCATTTTTATGAGCAATTCTGATAATTTCCTAAATAAAACTTGAAACAAACGAAAGAACGTGAATTTTCAAAACTCCTGTAATTTGTTTTAATTTTTTTTCCATTATACATATTTCACTTTTTTTGTGTTTTTGTTTAAACAACAGAAATTTATTTCTCACATTTTTGGAGGTTGGCAAGTCCAAGATCAAAGTGCTGCAATGGCAAGATAAGTTTTATTCTGAGGCCTCTTCTCTTGGCTTGTAGGCAGCCGCCATCTTGGCGGTGTGCTCATGTGACCCCTACTGTGTGCACGTGTGGACAGTGAGCTCGCTCCCTGATGTCCCTCTCCCCTTTTTCCCAACTAAACTTTTTTAAAATTATGGTAAGATGCACAAAGCAGAATTTACCATCTTAGCCATTTTTAAGTGTACAGTTGTTCGTTTAATACAGTGAATTGTACTAAATGTAATTCACACTGCTGTATTCCTTTTTAGAAAGAGGACCTCCCAAATTATGTAAGCTTCTGGCCTCACGAAGCCTACGTTTGCCTTTGTTTTTAGGGTATATAAATTATTGGCTGGTGCCAGCTGTACTACCTTTTCTGTAAATTGTAACTCATCTGACTTTTAATTCTCTACTTTAAAAAATCTAGGTGCTTAGAGATGTGGGGTACACCTATGTCTACTGGATTGATTACACATGACTTCTACACAGATTTGAGGGAATGGCAGGCAATGCAGATATGATACATAAAAATATTAAATAAAGCAATTTTCAAGAGTTGCAGCCAATGAAAACACTAAATCAGGCGTTTTGTTTGGTATTATCTAGACTCAATCTCAGAGCATAATCCTTACAAAAGAAGAGTAAGTTTAAAATACTGAGAAGAGCTCTCAAACAATATGGCAGCGCTTTGCATGTGAATTGCAGCTTTTGTTCATTAGGCTCTTTTAAGCTCCAAATTCCAAACGTTTTGCTCACTGTGAGAAGTGAGAGGATTAAAGAGAACCATAAGATCTGAGGATCAGGAGAGGCCATAGAATGGGGCCAGAGTGTTCAGTGTGGAAATTCTCTGCGCAGCTAAAGTGGTTATCAAGAAAGCATGACTGCTGAAACCACTAATAATAAAGCCACAGTCCTCTGGAGAAGGGCAGAAGTGATTAGTGACAGCAACCTCCATTGATAAGGTCAGCGATGACCCTTAGGGGGGACATACCCTTTACCCTAGGGGACTAAAAAAAGAGACCCTGGCCTTGAAAAGAGAACCCTCAGTGGGGTAAGAGGTTAGTGCAACTTGACCACGAAGTCTCCTGATGTCAGTTAAAGCCAAACCATTTGAGGCACCAAATGTAGCAGATTAAATAATCATAAAGTTTCCCAACCAGACAGAGGCACAAGTCCCTTGTGCAATTCAGTGCAGTTTGTGTAATTATAAAGAGACAGCTATAGAAGACTAAGATAGAAGCAAATGAAAAGTAGTGGTAGCAGAATAGCAGAAACAGTAGCAATTAAGGCAGACAGCCTTGTAGATTGCAAATTGAAATTAAGTGTATTTAAATAGAAACCTACAGCTAGAACAATGCTGGAGAGTGTTGCTTGAGATACTTTTCTTTTGGAGCAAGGAAGGCTATAATTTATTAATTAAATATAAATAGACAAGTACTGCTAAAATCTATACTGTAAGCCAAAAACAAAGTAATCAGCAAATATAAAAGTTTTGTATTCATAAGCTGATAATGTCAAAGATAACTTGCTTTAAGACTGAACCTCTATTTTACCTGTGATTAGAGGAAAGTGAGCAGAAATATGACACTGAGAATATATCATGTCATTCATAACCCATTAAGGATCTAGTACAATTGGGTTTGGTTCTCCCATATTATTATATTAGTTCATAATTAAATTTATTTATGTATAAATTTCCATGCTAAAATACCATTCAGGTAAAGAAGTAAAAATAGCTGGGCTATGTGAACCCCTTAAAATTTCCAGTGTTATTCCTCTCGTGTTGTGGGAAGAGATAAAATTTTGTCTTCTAGGCCCTAAGTCACAAAAGTAGTAATTTTATAACTGTCCTTTGAAAAGAGACTTGACTTTCAGATATGAATATTGCTTTACATGGGCATTATAAAACATCTTATCACACTGATTCATGGGATTCTGGAATTTTACTAATAATGTATCATTTGCTACATCTGTGGCTTGAAAATTAGTGTTAGGATTAAAAATAGTTGATGTTTCAATTTTCTTGGCTAGCCTATGCTTATTGTGAAAGAGATAAGTAAAATACATAAAATGGAAGGAACCAATTTTTTAAATTATCAGCTTAAAGTTATTACCATTAAACCTATTTCCCAATGTAAAATATTCAGCTTGTCCACAGTATTACTGAAGAATATTAATATTGTCTACCTAATATCTTACTAGTGGCCTCCCAAACTCTTTAACTGTTTATGCAAAATATCTTCTACATTGCATTTTCCTAAAACCATTCTGTATTTCTTCAAAAATACCTATTTACCTATCTCTAATACAATTGTGGGTTTTATATAATTAAAAGGTAAGTTTCTATAAATCCATTTGGACCTTAAATCTCTTACTACAATTTGACCCATAAAAATGATCCCTACATTTTATTTATTTTTTATTCCTGGGTGGAATCTATCCCAATATTGTAAGTAGACAATTCTTTCAGCTTTGTTAATATGTATGGCCTTCTCTGGGTAGGTTTGGTTTTCTCAAATTTATGGCAGTCGTTGGCATTGAGAATGGAATAAACAGGTCTGCTTAGCTCTGCAGAAAATAAAATAAAGTGTAATTTCATCAACTCTCTTTTTAGTTGTCAGCTCTAAATGCAACTCTCACATTACAAGGTTAGTGTAAGGCTGACATTAAATCATCGTCTAGGGCCATAGCTGAAATACCTTGAATTATGTATTTAAATGTGCTCACATATTATCTCCATATAGAATAAAACAAAGTAATCAGATTTCCATTTTATTTCTCTGCCAGAACCTATAGTAGTATTTTGCACATGCTGGAGGGAATTGGGCAATGTGCTATTCTCCTCAGGCCTGTTTTCACACGATAGCAATTGACTGAAGTGTAGTGTAAAAGTATTTATTAAAAGCAATTCCCCTCTGGCACTTGGAAATGAAAGACAATAGGAGTGTGCTGTTTTCCTTTCTGGGAAGGGCTTACATTTTGTGAGTTGATGAAAAAGTTTAGTGTATCACACCCTTAAATAAATATCTATGCTTGTCCCTGGAGTAGAAAGTAGCAGGAGTTTTCAAAAGTTCTTAAAAAGCTTATGTGAACAGTGCCCAGTATCTTGGAGCATGGATGAAGACAGTTTAGGGGCCCTGTCTTTCCCAGCCCTTTCAAATTTTAACTCTGATTGTCTTCACCTGAAGGTTCAGTCCCTTTCATTGGCCCATTACCATTCCTATCCCAGCCTCCCAGCATCCAAGACGGTAATGGCTATTAGATGTGTACTTACAGTCTTAGTGTGTAGAGGTCCACTTACAGTATCCTAGGGGTGAAGGAAAACTTCCCCTTTCCCCCAAAAGTTTGCTGAAAGATCAACTCACAATTACGGCAAATTAATAAGAGAAAGGTTTATTTACCATGCACATGGAGAGAATCACAGAGTGATTAAACAATATCACAGCAAAGTTCAGATATTTTTTATACCTGTCCTTTTTGAGGGGAGGGGAAGATGAGTACAGGTGATTTTGTTTGGGGGGAACAAATGGTGCCAGAGAGGACAAATGGATGGGGAAACAGACTTGTAAATGATTCTCTTTGCAAATTAAATGAACCTGAGCAAATTAACCTGAGAGACAGGTATTATATTTAAATGATTTGGGCCAGGTTTGACTGCATTCTTAATCATTTTTCCTGCAATATACTGAAGAGAACAGTATAGAGAAAAGGAAGTCAGTTGCCCGTTTGATCTTTTGATTTGTCAGTTGGGTTTATGCAGATAGAGGGAAAGCCCCTTCTTGTGTTTTTTGATCTCGAATGGCCTTTAATTCGAAATAGTCTTTATACCAAGGAGTAATATTTTGGGGTGAAATTTTTTTAGCTCCTTCAGTGGAGAGGTCTACTAGCCTCTGGAATCTGAAATTATTCTTGTTGACTGAACCAACATACCAAGGATACCAGAAGCAATCATGAGCATCCATATACCCACCAAGTTGTAGCTTTTACCCTGTGGACTTGTTCAGGCCAACTGACGGGTATTTGGCTTCTGTTTCTCTGGCTAGTTCTTCCCTGAGTCTTTACCAAGCCCTTCTCACAGAAAAATCTAGCCAGCTCTGTCTCCTGACTATTGAAGGTACTCTTGGAATCTGTTAAACTTCAACCCATGTGTGCTGTGGATTTCTGCTGCAGTACTCCATTTGTTGGCTTGGTGAGCAGTACCTGCCTGCATGAAATGTGAGGCTACTTAGCATTGGGATGGTGACCATCAGATCAACTAGTGGCCATCCCTGCATCTGAATCAGTGGCTACCGGCTCTTCTACCTATTTTTATCTGTTCTAGTTTTTTTTTTTTCCTCATAACTAGCTGTGTTGCTTTTTTCCCTCACAACTACCTGTGTTGCTTTGGTTGTCAACGGCCTCTTAGTTGAGGCTACTCTATGACAGATTCAACAAGTTATTAATAAATGATTTGTGCATGGTAATTATTAGCATGCTTTATGGAACAATAGTTTTACTACTTACTGAATGATCAATTAAAACCATTCAATTAAAAAAAGCTCTCATTGATCATTTTAAAAATAATAATTATTGATATAGATCCCTGAGCTCCTCTTCTTCCTTTCTCTTCTCCCAAAACAAAAATCGCACCAGACGAAGTTAAACAGGCAAGGAAGACTTTATTCAAGGCTATTGCAGTAGAGGAGAGAGGCCAGAACTCAGTCTGAGCTCAACTCCACTGAAACAAAGGATGGTAGAATCGTTATACTCTGGGATCAGGAGAACATAGGCTGAGTTTGCTAATTGGCTTTACCCAAATGAAAAGTAAACTTTCCTCTTATCTTTGTGGCAGGAGGTAGTCTTACAACTTGGAGCAAAGTGTCCACCAAAGTTAGGCTCCTGCTTTCCCACAGAAACAGGGAGACAGGGGTGCTGTCTCCCTTGATGCTTACTGTCAAAGGAATGGTTCCTACGCCCTCGAGAAAGACATTCTTGTTTTGAAAACTGCCGAGAGACTCTAGAAAAAGATTTAAATATATTTTAAAGGAGCAGAGAAAGAATTTACAATTAGTAAATTCTTTCGAAAACAAAAGTTTTCCAAATTAAATGCTCTGAGAAAAGGGGGGTCAGGAAGAAACCTACCTGAAGTTTGCTCAAGCCGAGGGGAATGTTAAGGCAGTCTAGCTCTCGCCTCTCCCCTCCCTTCTCCCTTCTTTCTGTTTTTCCTTTCTTAGCCCTTGTCTTTTACTTCCTTTTCCTTCCATGGGGTATTTAACATTTTATGCTAGATTTATTTATTTTTTAAAAGACTTTCTCCTATCATCACCTTGTCGTGTGTCAGAGTTGTTTGTGAGCTACTCTAACAGTGCAAAAGAGGCGTTAAACATATCCTGCGTATCGCAGCCTGCTTGTTTACCCAATAAACAATTTTTTTCTGCCAGGGAAAATCCCTGAGTCTGTGGATTTGGTTTAAGACTCTCAGAGTTCTTACTTACCTCACTTTGAGAATCATTTCTGTAGAGTAAAACATTTTTTTGTTGTTAAATAAAGTTATTTAAAAGAGCTGAAACTTACATGCATTCACTTGTTTCTTTGTTCCCTCACTCCTACACTCAATCAGGCAGGTAGTGACTATTCATTCCTCTCCAACTTAGATCTTTTCTAATCACTTGGACTTTCTCCCAGTGTTCTTTGTATCTTGTTCTTTCAAATGTATCTTGTCCTAATGGAGCTTTGGATACCCTGCTTGTCTCACTTTACTACCTTCCTTTGTATACCTGGCAATCCATTTTCAGGCATTCCTTTTTGCTTTTATTCAGGTGCTGGAGAGCTAAGAAGGCTTCTCAAATTATGTCCAATTAAATCATGTGCATTAAGGACTTGAACAGAAACTTTTCTAAAGAAGACAGAAGAATGGCCAACAAACATATGAAAAAATGCTCATCGTCTCTAATCATCAGGGAAATGCAAATCAAAACTACAATGAGATATCACTTAACTCCAGTGAGAATGGCCTCTATCAAAAAGTCTCCAAATAACAAATGCTGGCGTGGATGCGGAGAGAGAGGAACACTCCTACACTGCTGGTGGGACTGCAAACTAGTTCAACCTCTGTGGAAAGCAATATGGAGATATCTTAAGCGATACAAGTGAATCTACCATTTGATCCAGCAATCCCATTGCTGGGCATCTACCCAAAAGATCCAATGACACTCTACAAAAAAGACACCTGCACTCGAATGTTTATAGCAGCACAATTCATAATTGCAAGGCTGTGGAAACAGCCCAAGTGCCCATCAATCCAAGAATGGATTAATAAAATGTGGTATATGTATACCATGGAGTACTATTCAGCTCTAAGAAACAATGGTGACATAGCACATTTTATATTTTCCTGGTTAGAGCTGGAACCCATACTACTAAGTGAAGTATCCCAAGAATGGAAAAACAAGCACCAGATATATTCTCCAGCAAACTGGTATTAACTGAGTAGCACCTAAGTTGACACATAGGTACTACAGTAATATAGGGTATTGGGCAAGGGGGAGGGGGAGGGGGGCGGGTATATACATACATAATGAGTGAGATGTGCACCATCTGGGGATGGTCATGTTGGAAACTCAGACTTGTGGGGGGAGGAGGGAAATGGACATTTATTGAAACCTTAAAATCTGTACCCCCAAAATATGCCAAAATAAAAAAAAAAAAAGAAAGAAAATAAAATAAATCATGTGCATTAGATTTACTTTGTCTGTTGAAGTAGTCTTTTTTTGTTTTGAGAGACAGGGTCTTGTTTTGTTGCCCAGGTTGGAGAGCAGTGGTGCGATCATAGCTCATTGCAGCCTCGAACTCCTGGGCTCAAGTGATCCTCTTGCCTTACCCTCCTGAGTAGCTAGGACTATAGACATGGACTCCCCTACCCAGCTGATTTTTTAATTTTTTGTAGAGACAAGGGTTTCTTTATGTTGCCCCGGCTGGTCTGGAACTCCTGGGCTCAAGCAATCCTCCTGTGTCAAATTCTCAAAGTGCGGGGTGGGCCCAGCTGAAGTTGTCTTTTTAATTTTATTTTGTAGAAAAACATCTATAAAATAGATGTTCTTGACTTATTTCTTGCCTGATGCTGTAAAATTTCTCCATTGCTTATTAGGTGGTAAACTCCCTACATTTTTCCACGTTTTCAAGCCATGAATTGACAAATGCAACACTTTTTTAGTGCCTTTTAAAGATCTAACTTCTATTAAATTAATTGTTGTCACTAATTCTCAATTTTCATCACAATTGTTTTCTCATTGTTGATGTCATATGATATAAATATGAATATAATCTTGCATAAATTTATTACTTATTTTATGAATACACTATTCCTTGAATACTGAATAATGGACAATATGGAAGATGTCACTGAAGACACATCTAGATACCGAACTAGTTTTATGAATGGCCTTGTGAAGGCATTCTAATCCTAATTTGCATTTTTTAAATGCCTGTGCGCCAGGCACTGTTTTCAGTACTGGGTAGTGAGAATATGGGGTGAATCAAGGCACACTCTTTGTTTTGTGGCGCTTACTCTCTATGCATCTTTTGGAGTAAAGGAGAGAGTACCCCCATAATAAGTTGTGTAGTATCTTGCTCATTCTTTTGGTCACATTTTGAGTGTGATTCATTCTTTAGATCTTGCCTGAAATCTGAAGTATTAATAAAAAATATGAAATAGTTGGAACTTATAATGGGAAAAAAACTGGAACATTATGAAATTCTATAATATACTTGATTGATCATTATTTTTTCCTCATAGAGGGCATTATCCACTGGGGTCATCAAGGAATGAAATTTTCTAGAAGCCAATTGCATTCTTTTACCACTTAGGATGTTTTATTTCTGATGAATGACTGCATGAATAACTAGTTAATAAGATAATTCACATTAGAAATACTTCATGCATTTAATTGAAGAGGTGAAGCCTAAAGGAATTACTTTTTTTAAAGTAAGGAAGAACTTATCAGAAGATAATGTTAATTCCGTGTGAGGATAGCTACCGATTGCCTAGTACCATAGCATATTTATAACTCTTGTCATACTCATTTCTTCCTTCTGGATATTTTGACTTCTTTTCTTGAACCCCTTTCAGCCTTCTGATGTTTCATCTAATTTCCAAGTTCTGTTGCTACTTTTTTCCCTTCATTTTCACTTCTGAGATTCAGTTCCTGTGTTTTCTTTTGATGTAAAGAATAATAATGGGCTGTTGATTGAATATTTTTCAGGTTTATTAATATGTATTATGCCTTTTGTTACCTATTTTCAGTTGTTGCTTAAAATCTACTTTAGTAGCTGCCTTCTGGCAGGCTTAGAAATAGACAGCATAGTTACTCAGGATTTAAACTGAGAACAAGTGGATGGGATAAAAACAGCAAGTGAAAATATGACTAAATTGGATTATCAAATATTTTTTATAATTTAATTTTCATAATTCCTATACTCTACAGTATCCAGATTATTACAAGTTGATGTTAAAATGGAAAAAAGAATGAAAGATAATAATCATAAACTAGCAGAAATAATCTTAAGAATTTTTATTGTGAGAATTGGCTTAGAACATGGCATTATTATTTGAGGGAGATTGTCAAAGAAAAGAGCAGCATCCTCTGAGAACAGAGAGAGATTAAGGAGCAAGTTTGGTCTTGAGGAAGGAAATGGGGGGGGGCAGTGTCACTCAGCAGTTGATGTAGGACACTACCAGTTGTTTCAGATTTCTAGAAAATAATTTCTGTAAAAAATTAGATAATAAATAAAAAATGTGAGGAAGACATACATCTAAGACAACATAACTGAGAAAATTGTTTTAACATAACGCTATAGATATTTGTAGGAATAAATAAATGATAAATGGAGAGAATGTTACTGCTTCTGAAGGAAATTTGCCAGGATAGTTTAACTGGATGTTTTTCTTTCTGTTTTAAGAAATAATGATGAAAATGTATATTTAATTTTATCTGTATTTAAATGAAATTATCTCAGATGAAGAAGAAATATAGTTTACATTTTCTCTTAACATTCCTTGCTTCACTCACCCGTCCATTCATTCAATCAGTTATTGAGTCCCTACTGTGTGCCAGACACTAAAAGAAATTGCTTAAGACTAAGACATCGACAGAGCAATGGTAGGACTTGAAAACTCATCCTAGAACAAACTGGGACTTTCTGTAGGGCAAAGTATTAAGTAGGGATTCTAAAGATAAACTATTTTAAGAAAACCTAGTCTGAATGTTTAGTGATAGAAATGATATTAGTGTCTCTTATTTACTTATATGCTGCTTTTTTTTTTTTTTTTTTTTTTTTTTTTTTTTTTTTTTTTTGAGACAGAGTCTCACTTTGTTGTCCAGGCTAGAGTGAGTGCCGTGGCGTCAGCCTAGCTCACAGCAACCTCAAACTCCTGGGCTTGAGTGATCCTTCTGCCTCAGCCTCCCGAGTAGCTGGGACTACAGGCATGCGCCACCATGCCCGGCTAATTTTTTATATATATATCAGTTGGCCAATTAATTTCTTTCTATTTATAGTAGAGACAGGGTCTCGCTCTTGCTCAGGCTGGTTTTGAACTCCTGACCTTGAGCAATCCGCCCGCCTCGGCCTATATGCTGCTTTAATGGATAATTATCTTCATAATTTCTATATATTCTGTTTTTCAATTAAGCTGTAGACTCTTTAAGGAGTTGTGTTTTATACATCTCATAAATCAATATTTAGATACTTTTTGGGGCACAGTAAAGGTGCCCCATACTGAATAATGGACATTATGGAAGATGTCACTGAAGACACATCTAGACACTGAACTAGTTTTATGAATGGCCTTGTGAAGGCATTCTAATCCTAATTTGCATTTTTTTATGCCTGTGTGCCAGGTACTGTTTTCAGTACTGTTTTCAGTACTGGGTAGTGAGAATATGGGGTAACAACTATTAAATAAACAAGTCCAACTCGAAGACTCATTTTTGGTTAGGAAACAAGTTGCACCTTCATCCTTTTTAAGAAGGTATAGCAATTGTTGATTTGCCTTTTACTCAGGTCAATGAAATTGGGATTATAAATGTATCCTAAATTCTCTAGAAGCCTTCTAACATTACTGTATTCCAACCTATGAAAAGGGCAAAAGTACTATGATTTGAAAAGAAAAAAATGGCTATAAGATTTATCTTAATAATTTATTAATCATTTGTCTTTAAGTCACTGTAGGCAGGAGTATGAAAAAGTTAAAGGAGATTGAATTGAAGAGTTTAAAACTATAAATGTGCTACATTAATTACGTAATGTATTATAGTAAAATATATATCATATATGAATATTATAATAGTAATTATATGCTTACAATAATATTATAGTAAAAACTGTTAACTAGGAGAGTGAAACATTAAAAACAAATGTACATTTATAATGATACAAGTATCTTCACTTTTATCTACAAATTTCACAACTGCCTACAAATATATTTTGTCTTAATTTATCGGATAACAGACAATACTGTGAATATCTTTAAAAATGACAAGAGTAAGATTTTTAAGATGATAGTGAAAGATTCCCATTTTTGTTCCAGTTCCGAGATATTTTTGCTGACAAAAGGTGATTTGCCATAAAATGATTTTCAATCTCTATTAATTTATAGAAAAATGATATGTCTTTTACAGTCTTGCATCATTTCATTTATCAGCCAAAGAAGCTAATGAAAGTTTGCCTAAACTCTCCCATTTTAAATGGGCAGACTTAAACTTTTCTCATATTAATATAAATTAGATGACTTTTGTCCTTGCCTGAGGTGACAATGTCAATGTCTGAGGCTTACATCTTTCATGACTATCAGCTAATTAGAATGCAGGAAAGCTTGAAAGGTCTCTCTCTAATCCTCCATTCTGGATCACAACCAGTGTTAGCGCTCCTGTCAGTCACTGCAGGGCCCCGAGCTGCATTTCCCAAACCTACGATAAGCATAGTTTCCATGAGAATCGACAGGAGGGGGTAAAAAAGAGCCACTTTTTTATATATCGGAATTTAAAATAAACATGATAATCATACTACTGTAACATCCTCAGTGCCCTACCACTGAATAGATACCATCTTTCTTAGAACTGAAAGGCTATCAGTCCAGGAAGTGCTCTTGCTGTTTCTTGTTTATGCACATGTGCACAACTAGGAATTGTGGTTTTCTGAGAAAAGTCAGCTTTTGGTTAGTGATCTCTCCTGAGTTCGGGAAGGACGTTGACTTTCCTATGGCTCTCCTCGCTAGCTCTCGATTCTCACCTCCTCCCAGCCTGGCTTTCCCAGTCCTCACCCGAAGGGCAATGTCATGAGACAGCATTTCCCTTCCTTTCACTCTCACCACTTACTCCAACCTTTGTCTGTTGAAAGTCCCCACTGCAGCATCAGTTTCTTTACAGTCTTGATCCTTTTCATTGATTTTGTCAACACCTTATTTAACAGGAATGTGTTAGTACATTCAGACGTAGGTGAAGCTTATTTGAAAAACTGCCCTCCAAGCCTTTGACTGAGAACCACTCATTTTCCCATCTCCCTGCATCTCGGGGTCAGTCATGAACTCCAGGTAGCCATTGTTTTTTCCAGACAGTTTTTCTTCCGAAATGTGAAATCTATCTGTTCTCTAGACTCGCCAGGTCATATCCCTCTTCAGTAGTTTCTAGGTCTCTCTTCTCCAGGTGCATTAAAGAATTTCACACTTGGCTGACAGTGTTCCTCTGGACTCAAACTGGCCTTGTCCTGTGTGGACTCAGTGTCTTCAGAGAGAACCCATCTGACATTCCAGTTGTGCTTCAAACAAGGTTGTCTGTGACTCAACTCAGGCACTTGTGCCCACAGTTACTCCCTAAACCGTGCCATCCTCTGACACTAATCCATTTTGGAAATCTTAATCCTTGAATTCCCACGGCTTCATTTCTTTCTCTAATTCTGTGCCTGTCTTATGCTGCATTTCGAATTCTTGGCGCTCCCTAGGTTCTCTAACCTCTTCCTACTCAAAATCAGTTAGTTCTGTGTGTGGACGAGCAGCAGGGGCATCAGCCTTATCTGGGAGCTCGTTGGAAATGTGGAATCCACCAGCCCCTCTCCAACTCTAGTCTGCAATTTTGAAAGATCCCCAGGTACTTCATGTACACATAGGAGTTTGAGAAGGACTGCTCCTCACTTCTTTCCCACCCAGCCTGGGTTTCTAAGTCAAACATTTGAGTTTGTTCCTCACCAGCTTGTTTATCCGTCACTGTACCCATTGGCCAATCCTCTCCCTGCGTCAATCAAAGCACCCTCTTTTTCAGCTACTCTGCCTACGCTGCTGAGGACTGCTAGTGTAAATGACTTCCCTCACTGGGACTGCTTATGATCTCAACTGGCCCCCAAGGCTGCCCACTGCTCTGTTTCTAAGAACCAGTTTTTCCTACTTTCCAAAACTTGCATACCTCTCCTCAGAGGTCTTATTATGTATCTCCAAACTTTTCTTGTCTTTTAAAGCTTATGCCTTATATTTAGAGAAAATGGGATTCTTTGGCCATGAATAATCTTAACATCTTGCCTACATGCCTACAAACACCTATTTTAAATCCTGTTCTTTCTGTCCTTCATTTTGTCATCTAGGGAATGTCTTTTAATTTGTAAGGCTATACAGCTACATTATTCTGACTCCACTGAGCCACTGGCCCCTCCCCTTCGTGAATAAATTTTTCATTCTGAGATAATTCTTTTAGTTTCAGAAAAGTTACGAAGATTGTGTAGAGATTTCCCATATACCCCTAAAGTGGGTTGAATAATAGCTCCAAAGGTGTATCCAAGTGCTAGGCTTGATATCTGTGAATGTATGAATAGAGACTTTGAAGATGAAATTAAGAATTTCAAAAGGAGATCATCCTGGATCAAGGGTGGGATTTAAATACAGTGACAACTATCCTTATAAGAAGCAGAAAAGGTGAAGACATAGACATGGAGTGGGGGGAGGGGAGGAGGTTGTGGAGAAGGTCATGCAAGAGTGAAGGGCAGCTATAAACCAAGGAACACCAAAGATTGCCTCCAGCCACCAGAAGGTAGGAAAGAGACACGGGATGGACTCTCCCCCACAGCTCCCAGATGGAGGCAGCCCTTCCCATGCTTGATGTAAGACTTCTGGCTTCCAGAACAATGAGAGAATATGCTGTTTTATGTTTTAACTTATGTTAAAATGTCATGAGACATTATATTTTAAACTTATGATAATTTGTTATGGCAGACCTAGGAAACGACACAAGCCCTCACCCAGTTTCCTCTAATATTCACATCTTTACATTACCATCATGCATTTGTCAAAGCTAAGAAACATCATCAAAACGTTGCTAGTAACTAAACTCTAGCCCTTACTTGGATTTCCCAGGTTTTTATATGAATATCCTTTTTCTTTTCTAGTTCCCAATCCAGGATATCACATTGCATATAGTCACCACATCTCCTTAATCATTTCTGATATGTGCCAGTCCACTTGCAGGTTTATGTGACTTGCGCATGTCCTTCCCTGTTCCTGGACGACCACCCCCTCATTTCCCACAAGCTCTCAGTCTGTCTTCATGACCACCTCAAATATATTCTCTGTGACCCCTTTCCCCGAATTCTACAGAGGTAGATATTTCTCTCTGCCTCCATAGCATCTCAGTATCTATAAGACCTTTTTGACATTATATTTTCATTATTTACATTTGTAAATTTTCTTTGCTAGACTGAGTTACAAGAAAGTAGTGGCAATAT
Source organism: Microcebus murinus (assembly GCF_040939455.1). NCBI lineage: Eukaryota > Metazoa > Chordata > Mammalia > Primates > Cheirogaleidae > Microcebus > Microcebus murinus. The sequence continues at coordinate 64,670,525 of NC_134112.1, forward strand.
TTTGTTTGTTTTTGTATATGGTAGTCCTCCATTATCTTTGGGGAGTATGTTCCAAAGTCCCCAGTTAGATGCCTGAAACCATGAATAGTCCTGAACCTGATTTCCATCAATGGGAACAAATTTCTGTTTATGTCTTCACCTATAAATTTAAAGCCTTTTCCATCTTAGTACTTACCACGCACCATGGCTGTAGCTTTTGCACTTTGAGGTGTGACAGCAAAACTAGCACAAATTTCTTTTTCCTTCTTCACAATTTCATGGATAGAAGATTTGTTCTTACCATAGATCTTAGCAATCTCAGCCTACAGTTGTTTTTTTTTTTTTTTTTCATTCCTTATTAAGTCAATAACTTTCACCTTTTCTTTTAAAGGAAGCATTTTACAGCTTCTCTTTGGCATATCCACATTGTCAGCATAACTCCTCTTGTACATTGGGGCCGTTGTGAAATAAAACAAGGGTTACTTGAACACAAAGTCTGCAGTACCACAACAGTCAATCTGATGACCCAGATGCATATAAGTGAGTAACTGGTGATATGCTGTACAAAGGGATGATTCATGTCCTGGGCAGATGGAGCAGGATATCGTGAGATTTCATCACGTGATGCAATGGTATGTGATTTAGAACATGATTTTCTAATTTCTGGAATTTTTCATTAAGTAGTTTTGGATTGTGGCTGACAGTAGGTAACTGAAACCGTGGATAAGGGAGGACTACTGTATTCATTGCTAATGACATAGTAGCTGGTTTTCAATGCTCATTTGGTCAAAGAATGAAGGCATACAAGGCTGCAAATGTCTTGTTTTCCTCCTGTCCAGCTAGATGGTCGTTCTGGGGTGATACTTGTATTATACAAATGATAATTTTAACTTCAACTGATTTCTTTTGTTTACTGAAGAGACAGCCTATTTATCATTCAAGCTGTGACTATAGAAAAGGATCTTTGAGTTTCAGACATGGTTTTGGCATGTACTGGTTGTGAGAGGTTCATGTTAGCAAACATCATTGAATAGCTGAGTTTGTGACATGCAGCTATACAATAAGGAAAAGGATATTAGAAGCTTTCCCATGATGGCTTTCTCATGTTCTCTCTTCTCGTACCGTGCCATGCTCCAGATAACTGATGTTTCTCTCCTTTGACCATCTGCCACCTGGTACCTTGATGATGCTTCCAAACATTCCTCCCTACTTACTTCCCCACTTTTATCTCTTCCACCACCTCACTTAGCTCCCATAGCTGGAGTTTCTTTAACATACTCTATTGGAAAGTCATATGCATTTTCTCTAATGTTTATACGATACATTAGAATTGTAGCCACGCTTTACCGTACATTCTCATTGGATCCTACTTCAGAGGGATATGTCCATGTTTCAAATAAGAAAAATTGAGATTCACTGAATTCATGCTTTCCCTAATGCACCCCAAATTAGAAAAAGTTGGATCTGAAATCTTGGTTTGATTTAAAATCCTACGTACTTTTCAACTCAGAGAAATCAGGTCCTGATGCTATCATTTGTACCCTGGAAAAGTAGTATCTAAACTAAAATTATACAGGGATATTTCAGTTATAATTACCAATATTGTTTTTCAGGAACTAGTTTAAGCCAGGTTTTCTGTCTGCATAAGAGATGATTATAATCAAAATATTCTGATCAGATGTAGCCTTTACAGGTTTGAATTTTGTGGCTGGCGAATATTCACGAGTGTGATTTATAAGGCATCTGAATGTGTATGTCTGTGCTTGTTGCAGAGAGGAAAATATAGAAGTGTTGTCATGTATTTCATTGCCTTCTTTGTGACAGAAAAAAATCAACCATGAAATGAAAATGTTCTTTTTCAATAGAAGTGCCCCTGCATTCATATTTTTCTTGAGTGCTTTGGATTTTTGTTTATTTGTTTAAAACCAACTTAAGAAGTTGAATATAAATATAATGGATCAGGAAGTGAGGAAAAATACATACACTTTTTACACATTCCAGTCACCACTAAAATGAGGACTTTCAGAAAGAATCAAACCAAGTCTATCCCTGGCTTTTTCTCTCTGGTTACAACTGACACTACTCCTGGTAGCGGAGTTACGTCTTTCTGGAACACCTGTAGGGGATATGGGCCAGCGTCCCAGCAAAGTGGTAGTAAGACACATCAAGGAAAACCTTTTAATTCCTAAGCAGCTTAGTTCACTCATGGAATTTTTCACGCTTCTCATTACAGCAGAACTACCAAATCAATACAATGGCAGCCTGGTGTATAACCCTAGGGTTTTGCCCACAAATTGCCTTCAGCACACAGCCTACATGGCTTGATTTAATCTAGGTAACTCACAAGTAATCTAGCTGCTCTGAATTTTACTGCATTTGTTTTGTTTCATTTTTTTAAGAATATTTCTCTCCTCAGAGAGAAATATTTTGTTTGATAACTGTTACACTCTGAGAAACAAGAAATACATATGTATCTTTGGATCTTGAATCAATTCTGATATTTTCATGGGCTTGGCTTAAATTGGCTCTAGAAATGTCCCTAGGTGATGCTAGGAGGTCACATTTCTGAGTTACATTGTTCTCCTCGATGTACTCTCTGTGTGAGTGATTTTCCTACTTTGGCTACCCTGAAAGTTATTTTTCCCTAGAAGCCTGGCAAACCCTGCTTTTTAGTTGGAGCTGATGTTCTTAGTTCCTGATCTTTCAAGTTTAACTGCAAGATGAATACAGCAGTCGTTTGTCTTATAGAACAGAATGCACAATTTATATAGATCTCATACGAAAATCTTATCAACATTTAAAAATGGCATTTGTAGTGACATGTTACAGAACTAAAAGTCCGAAAATATTATTTTGAAATGCTACCCGTACACATTGACTTTGCAAAAATAAATCAAAATTGCATTCTAAACAAACTAAATTTTCAGTTTTTGTTATTCCTATATGCCATCAACTAAATAAGAATGACTTAAATACAAATTTAAACAAAAACTAAATAAATGCTACTAAAAAGGTGATGTGGAATGGTGGAAAGTCTGACAGTTTTAAATTCAAATTTATGATTTCAAATATCAGCATTATCCCTTCCTGCCTCTTTTTCGCGTCAAGAAATTAAATTTATGTGAATAAAATTCCTTATATGAAAATTGAGGGTAATGATACATACCAAAAGGAATATTGTGTGGTTAATATATATAAAATGCCTGACAGCTTTTGGGACTCAATAAATGTAATTATTGTTATTATAATGATTTTTGATACCTTCATTTCAGGTTCTTATTGTGGCTGAAATTGGGTTAATTGATCCTGGTTTTTTTTCGTGTGTGTGTGTGTGTGTGTGTGTGTGTGTGTATCATCAAGTGAATTTCTAACATCTTTGCCCATAAATATATCAGTACAAAGAGTAGAAACATATTAATCGAATGAAGATTTATTACATGGGAGAATAAGTATGTATAAGCATACTAATAGTGTTAAAAGATAAGCCTGTACTATAGCATTTCCCAGTTCCAAACATCACAATAAGAGTATGCTTAGTAGAAGTTAAGAACATAGCAAAATACAACTAATACACAATTATACACATTTTCAAGAGCTATTATTGTTTATTTCACACATGACTTTTTATAGAGGAACTCAATCTATTTCCATAGTTGGTCCCCTGGTGGACTTGGCCTTCCCTGTAGGAAACTCCTTCATTCATTTAAAAATGAATAGATATTTATGGCAAGCCAGTATTTTTTAAGTATATAATTTGATCTGATTTTTTATTATCTGTTTTTAGCCAGAAATTATTTTCCCACTTTTGGAGATATTTTCATAAGACTTTTATTTGCTTGTCAGTGAATCCCCTTTCAGACAGGATCATAGAAAAAGCCCAACAGATTTGTGTTAAAGAACAGTTCTGCATCAGAAATCAATAGGATAATCAGCAAGGGGGTGCCAGGTAAAATTTCCATTATTTATGAATAGTAATTCATAATGATTGCACGAATTTGCCTATCAATACTGGTATTACCTGCAGAGATCTTTGAAATTACCACCCTAAGTCACAGAGGGTTAAACTTAGGCAAGGCAATGACAAATTTGTATGAGTTGCTATTTTTGTCTGATAGGTTCTTGGGGCACATCGTTTTAGTAGTAAATCATAATCTTTGATACGTTTATTAGAAAAAGCAAATTCATGTCAAATACCTGTTACCTTTTCTTCAGTTTAAATTATCCAACATTTTAAAAATATCTTAAAATTCACTTTCCAAGCCTTTAAGTATTTTTGTTATTTTTCTGAAACTTTAATGATTTTTTAAACTCAGAGAAAGTCCAGTGCTGAGGAAACTGAAAAGTCCCTGAATCTAATCATTGCTGTCTACCTATCTGTCTTTTTAGGGCCTTTTTTTTTTTTTCCTGGTTCTGGCCCTTTTGCATTTCACTTCTAAATCCATTTCCTGTACAAGTTTGTACTTCTTTGGATCTTTGGAAAATGATTATGTTTGAATCAAGGTGTTACCAGATAAGGCTCAATTCAAAGATAATTCAGGTTTCTTGAACACTCAAAAGGATGCAGCAAGCATATATCAGAATAGTTGTTGCTCACTGATGGTCTTGGTCAGGAGGCACACCTGCTCTGCTGATTTTACAATGTTGATCCACAACTGGGTGCTTCAGTCTAAACAGAATTTGACTTTTGCTGAAGGAAAGGCACTATTTTACTTTTGCTAATATAGTTTGACATAATATTATACATATAAACTACTATTTTGTTCTCACAAGGTATCTAAAGGTATATAGCATTGTTTCGGGCTTAGTTGGGACAAAATCAAAGTGGATAATGTATTTAACAAAAAATTCAACAATCTTCCTTGCCTACTTTTTTCATTGACCTTTTCAGAAAACCCACAAAGGCTTGCTGTTTCTATCCATGTTTCTTTATCTTTCCAGAGGCCTCACATGACTCCCCAGGGCAGCGTCTCAACTCCATACCTTTGGATATCACTGTTGATTCAAAATTTAAATATTTTCAGAAATTGTCTACTATATTTCCATTTTTTTTTGTTACTTCCCAAATGTATATGTCTAGATTTTTGGATGACATAAATCATGTTCATTTGTACCTTTAAAATATATTGAGAACCCAACCACTTCTTACCTACTTCATTGCTATCATCTTAGTCTACCACATCAACATTGCTCATCTGAATTACTGAAATTACTCCTCATATGTCTTATGTCTCCTTACTTTTATTATGCCTGTCCTACCACAGACACCAGTGTGATCCTTCTGAAAAATAATCTAAATCCTGTTATTCCTCTGCTGAAAACCCTCCAGTAGTTTCAAATTTCTGTCAAATTCTATGCACAAAAGTGCATAGAATCACTTGCAATGCCCTCCATCATCTCACTCATCTCTGACATCATCTACTACTCCTCCCATGTTCTCTCCGTTCCACCAACAGAGATCTCTTTTATCTTAAGCATGCCAGGGATGGTTCTATCACAAAGCCTTTGCATTGCTATCCCCTCTGCTGAGTTATATATGCAGGACTAATTCCACCACCTCTCTTGCATTTCTTTGCAAATATCAGTGAGGTCTTCTCACATAAATCTAAGTAAAAGTAGAGAACTCATTGCATGTTCTACCTCCTTCCTTGCTTTGTCTTTGCTATGGTCTGAATGTGCCCCCAAAATTCATGTGTTGAGACTCAATGGTCAATGTAATAGTATCAAGAGGTGGGGCCCTTTGGAGGTGATTAAGTCACAAGGACACAGCCTTCATGGATAGGATTAAGGCCCTTTTAACAGGGCTTGAGTGAGTGGGCTCATTCTCTTCTGCTTTTTCACAATGTGAGAACATAGAACAAAAGGCATCATCTTGGAAACAGAGACTGGACCTGCTGTTGGATTGATCTTGAAATTTCCAGCCTCCAAAATTATGATAGTAAATTTCTGTTATTTATAAATGATCTGGTTTCAAGTATTTTGTTATAAGCAGCACAAACAGACTAAGACAGTCTTCATAGAATTTATCACAAAATGACATACCATATATTTCCTCCGCTTTTTTTTCTGATTCCTCCCACAGAATGTAAGCTCCATGAAATCAGGGTTATTTGTCTGTTATGTTCACTGCTATATCTACACTTAGAGGCTATCAGTTAATGTTTATTAGGTAGATGGGTCAATGTATAAATGCCTGTCATGTTAATATTCTGTGTATGTAATGGTAAAAGACATTGGGTGAGATAGTGATGGGCTATGAGGAAGAGTCAGGTATGTTCCTTACAAAAGTCTTAACTAGTAGTGACAGTGGGAGTCATATTTTTCCAAAGTATGAAAATGTTTATCAATATTTCTATATTTAGATGAGACATTTCAAATATATTAGGTTACTTATTTTGATCTTTACACAATTTCTAAATACTAGCTCTTTTAACCAAACTAGTTACCAAAATAAGAACTCTAAACTATTCCTCTACTCATGTTTGTTTACATCAATTTAAAAAAGATCTGAATGGCATGCATGCCTTAGAAACTGCCAGGATATGAAAATCAGCTCACTGAGAAGTCATTTAGCTATTTTCCCCAGCTCTTTATGATAGTAAAATTGGGGCCTTTCCAGTCACAGGAAAGAGAGATTCCTTGGAAAATAATTCCTGGTCCTACAAAGTTACTGAGGGTCAAGAAATTATCTGGGTGGGATGGAGATGATGATGATGATGATGATAAAAATAACAATTGCTTAATACACATGTTGCTTATTCTGTGCAGGTGCTGTTCTAAGTGGTTACTAGTATCAATGTATTTAATCTTCAAAATAACCCTGTGAAGTATACATTATTATTCATATTTTGCAAATGAGAAAACTCAGGTAGAAAGAGGTTGAATAATTTGCCAAAATCATGCAGAAAACACAAAAAGCAGAGCTGGGATTTGAATGCTTGCTGCCAGAGCCTTCTCTCCTTTTACCTCTAAGCTATATTGTGCCAATCTCCTACCTAGGAAATGAGCAGAACTCCAAAGAATGTATGTGCATACACATGTGTATATGCATGTCCATGTGCATGTGTGTGTGCAAGGGTAAGCACACCTGTAATGTGTCCATATATATGCACTTAATATCGGGCAGCTGGTATGGTGATGGCACGATGTTAATGATGGAAGTGATAAAGCTTTGGAGAGACTGGAGGTGAGGAGGTGAGGAAATAAATGCCACTTTACAGCTTTACTGTTTTTTTTTTTTTTTTTTTTTTTTTTTTTTTTTTTTTGAGACAGAGTCTCACTTTGTTGCCTAGGCTAGAGTGAGTGCCGTGGCTTAAGCCTAGCTCACAGCAACCTCAAACTCCTGGGCTCAAGCAATCCTCCTGCTTCAGCCTCCCGAGTAGCTGGGACTACAGGCATGCGCCACCATGCCCGGCTAATTTTATATATTAGTTGGCCAATTAATTTCTTTCTATTTATAGTAGAGACAGCTTTACTGTTGTTACTTCACTAATTAAGTGAAGTTCTCTTATAAGAGAAAATCATTGATCTCTTTTTTTTATTAGTTGAGATAGTAGAAGATCAGAGAAACAAGAATCCCACCCTTGCGTAAGGCCTGTCCAGGCAGATTGGACAGTGAGACTGGAAGGAAAATCTTTGCTCCTTATGGGTAGAGCTGACAGCCCCACTGGAGGCACCTAGAAAGCACCACTTGGCTTCCCTGTCTATATCCTCTGTAACCAGAAGCATCTGTCTGTTTCCTTTGTGGGTAGGAGGGGACACATGCCAAGAGAAGACACTGCATCGGTCTAGGCTACGTAATCTGGGGCTAGGGCTGACGAACATTGGGACATGTTTATACTAAAAAACATGTTTAGTATAGGAACTAAATGTTTGTTTAGGAGTAGTATATGAACTACTAGTATATGAATGTAGTATAGGAACTAGTATGTTTAGTATGGACATGTTTATACTAAAAAAAATTATTGTTATCTGAAATTTAAATTTACCTGGGAGTCCTGTGTTTTTGTTTGTTTATTTTTTAATAGTATGACATGGGATATTGGGTTCCCACATATGAATTTGGAGACAGGGCACCAACATTCATACCATAGTAAATATGTACTTGTCTACTTGATGGAAGGAGATGTCATCCAGATATGACACATCAGTTGGAAAAAGCTTCCAGTGAGACTTGAGATACTAGGAAATTCTGTAATTTGAGTTTCTCTAAAGTGTTAATGTAGACTATAGAATATTACTATATTGCATATATTATTCTTTTAAAAATTAAATTATCTTCTGATATGATATTGCCGTGTGTCTATTTGACTCTCCAAAAGTGAGATTTTTCCTCAGATTTCTAACAATAGCCTTAGGTGAGGTGTGAAGTGTGGTATTTTTATAAAATATAATAGTTTATAATAGCCTAGACCCCTTGGGCCACACTCATTTCTATACCAGGGTCATTTATGAAAGCCTTATTTCTGGAAGGAAAATGGTCACTGCGTTTCATAGGGTTAAAAGCAGGAGCTGGACCTACAATTTTTCAGACCAATTCTATATTTCAGTACAATATTTGCGATACTGATATGGTATGTGCAGGCATTCCTGTGTTAGTTGTTGAACACCCTGGCTATTGAATCCTTTACAAAGTCAAGTCCAAGCAGCAAGCATTCTGGGAGGGAAGCCAGCAACAAATTGTAGTAATCCAGCCTTGTTGTTACAGAGGCATGAATCAACAGCTCAGCATCTTGCTGAGACAGCAATCGTCTTAACCTTGTTATACTCTTGAGATGGTAATATGAGGTCTTATCAATATGGTTGATATGGCTCTCAAAGGAAAGCTGAGGGTCAAAAATGGCTGAAATTTATCATGGAGAATATCGCTTTGTGGGATGTCCGGCTGTAGAATTGTGACTACCTATTAAATCCTCTGTGAAGCAAGAAATATATGGTCCACTGCCTGTAGGATAACAGAAGGGGAAGGAGGTGGAATCAAGAGTGAAATAAAACTGGTCAAATGAGATGAAAGTCTGATATCTTAATTTTCAGCCATAGGCATCAGATTTTGAGATTGCCCCTTAGGCAGCTTTTGATTAAGTGAGGCTAGTTCCACTTCCACGCCACGGAAGATTAAAGGCTTTCTGGGTGGCTGTATTTTAAGGGGTGAAATGTTTTCAAAGAAGTTTTTGTTTTTGTAATCGAGTGCAGGCCGTGTTCATGTTCATGTGAAAAGAAGCTCTAAGTTACCTAGACAATTAATAGTATTTAAACACGTGTACAAAACAAGACTGCTGTGATCTATGGTGGCTATTTTTTATTTGCGCCTTATATCTAGCACTTTCGTAGAAGTCAAACCAGGATTGATGCCGGGAAGACAGAGATTTCTTTAGGAATTATTATTGATATTCAGTTCCAACCTCATGCCCTCTAGGGTGGAGGGCAATATGCAGAGTGTTCAAAAGCCCAGGCTTTTTTTGGGGGGGTAGATAGCCAGTAGTGGGGTTGCTGGGTGAAAATGATAGGTCTACTTGCAGTTACTTTGAGGAATCTCCATAGTGGTTGTATTAGTTTACACCCCCAGTAACAGTGTTTAATCTTTCCCTTTCCTCTGCATCTGTGCCAACATCCATATTTTTTTTTTTTTTTTTTTACTTTTCAATAATGGCAATTCTCACAGCGGTAAGGTGGTATTTCCTATGGTTTCAGTTTGCATTTCCCTGATAATTAGTGATGTTGAGCATTTTTTTTGTAAGTTTATTGGCCATCTGTTGATCTTCTTTTGATAAAAAAAATCTGTTCATGTCTTTTGTCCACTTTTTGGTGGGGTTATTTGTTGCTATAGCCTTGTAGTGTAATTTGAAGTCAGGTAATGTGATGTTTTCAGATTAGTTATTTTGCTTAGGATTGCTTTGGCTACTTGGACTATTTTTTAGTTTCATATGAAGTTTAGGATTAGTTTTTCTAGATCTGTGAAAAATGATTTTGGTATCTTGATGGGAATTACATTGAATCTGTAACTCACTTTGGTTAGAATGGACATTTTCACAATGTTGATTCTTCCAATCTATGAGAATGGGACTTTTTCCATTTGTTTGTGTTATCCATTATTTCTTTTATTAGTGTTTTGTAGTTATCCTTTAGAGGCACTAAAAGTCCTTACTTCAACATGATACACTTCATCCATGTAACAAAGAACACTTGTATTCCTTACATTCCTTGAAGTAAATGTTAAAAAAAAAAAGCCAGTTTTTGAAGTAAGAAAGACTTGGATGTGAATCATACCTTTGTCATTTCCACCTTGCGAGACCTTGAGCATGTTACTTAACCTCTCTGCGCCTTGGTTTTATTATCTATAATATGCAGGTAATATTAATACAAGTACTTGCCTCATAACATTTTTGTGAGGATGAAATGAGATAACTTATGTAGAATGTTTCTATAGTGCTTTAGCACATAGTATGCACTGTATAAACATTAGAAGTTGGGATTTTGAGACACGCCCCTCCCCCTAATCTCACTCTTCCACCCATTTTCTGAACAGTTTGGGAAACTTAGAAAAAATAAAGACAGAAGAAAAATAGCACTTTATTACTTTTAGAGACAGGATGAGAATGCAGTTTAATCTGAGAGATAAATTGGCCTGCCAAATGCCCCAGAATTAGATAGACTTGCCCTTCCTGTCATAGGAGAACTACCTGGTCCAGGTTTCCCATGGAAAGAGGAGAAGGTCCCTACAGGAAATCTTTTTCACAAAGCATGGCAGTACCCGGCTGAGCATGCACAGACATTGTTTTCAAATTAACCAAAGGCATTACTTCCTATCACCAGGGCCCAAAAGAGTAAAGGGTCAGGAGAGGCTAAGAGTGTGTCAGACAAAAGTCCTCCTCATGGAAATCAAGGCTGGGGAGAAGACGTTCCCATCCAACATAAGGTATGATCATCATAGTCATCATCAATAATTCATTTCCACTATGCTTTATTCTATTATTTAATTTGGTACTACCTTTATCTTTTCAAATCATACTATCACTGTACTCATTTCATATTGCTGCTGTAACAAGTTACCCCACACTTAGTGGCTGAAACAATATGAATATATTCTCTTACAGCAATGGACAGGTCAGAAGTCCAAAATCAGTCTTACTAGGTTAAAATCAAGGTGCTGACAAGGCTGACTCCCGTGGAGGTTCTGAAGGGATTAATGTCTCCTTGCCTTTCTCAGCTTCCAGAGTCCACCTATCTGTGGCCCCTTTCTTGCATCATTCCAACCTCTTGGTCATCATCACATCTCCTATACCTGCCTTTGACCTTCTTGTCCCCCTCTTTTAAGGATCCTTGTGATTACACTGAGCCTACCTGTATAATCCAGGATAACCTCCCATCTCCAGATTCTCAATCACCTTTACTAAGTTCCTTTTACCATGTAAGGCAACATATTCACAGGTACCAGGGATTATGATGTGAATATCTTTGGGGAGCCATTGACAGTCTACCACATGACATTTTGATTGTCTGGATCTCCTTGTAGCTTTATTCATGTCCTTGCAGACAGCGTAATAGTCCTGAGTCAGATTGTAAATTCCTCAAAAGTAGACATAAGTCTTCTAGGTTTTTATATTTTTCCTATTTTGTTACTTCACATGTTAAAAGCAAAACATCTGCTTATAATAGGCAGTCAGTAAAGCCTATTGATTTAAATTAGAAAGTCTTTAGTAAGGAGGTATGGATCTGGTCTCCTTATACAGGACAAACATAATCTTAGCTTTGACTTTTGGTTCTACAAACTTTTGGATTATGTAATAAACAATGTATTTAGAGTGACAAGTTAGAATGTGACTTGTTTTCTAGAATTCTCACTGTTGGACTGAAGAAAGGCTTTGGAACAGTCAATTAAATGTTAAGATTTACCAGAAATCCATAAGATTATTCCTGCCACACTTTCTTTCCTTCAAATAAAGGAGAAGAAATATTGCAATTCTTGGGAGTGGTTGTGAAAACTTACACTGCACAATTTAACCTGGTCTCCCCATTAAACTCTGGAGGAAGGAGAATTATTATACAATGGAGTTTGCTTCTGATTTTGCTGCAATGACTGATAAGAAGTATATTGTAACTTGAAATGAATACAAATGCAAAATAATTCTAGCTCTCAGACACAGGAACATTTTGAATGCATGATTGTTCATTACTTATGGGTTGAATTAGAAAATTATGGAGACCAATATGTAATTTTAAGGTATTCAATTTAGGCTAATAGATATCTAAATGAACCATAGAATTAGCTTTAAAACATAGCCCCATTCACTACTCATAATTTTAAAATTTAGTGATGCTCTCTAGTTGCTTTGAATATAAGTTTTGTTATATTATTAAGACAAAAAGATTACCTTTTTTCTTAGCCCTGAAAATTTGCAATTGATCTTTGTGCTTGATTCGTGCTACTTTCAGACTTTTCTCCCTCCTTTCTCGAGTTCTCCTGCCTAGAATGGTGAAATCTGAATTGTATCATAGAACTGGAAAGGACCCTAGAAGCCATCTTGTCAATTTGGATGTTTTATAATCAAGAAGGTAGTTTTAAAGGCATTAATTGACTTGCTTAAGGTCATACAGTTATTGGTACAGCTTTATTAAAAACTTGGGTTGTCGTAATCTGTAAAGATTGTTCTTGAACCTCTCCCCCATTTAGGTAAGATAATTTAAGAATGGAGAGAAACAAGAGGCATAATTGAGTAGCAAAGCAAAGGAGGGTTAGAGGATGCTGGAATATTGTGGCTTGAGGGAGACACAGTTTTCTCTCAGTCACCCACCTTCTGGAGCTTCTCAGATGGTAGAGCCAGAGAAAGAAAGATGGTCCTGCCCTGGGGCATGAAAACAAGGCTGCAGATGAAGGTGTAATTCTGATAGAGACCAGCGTCACAAAGGCTTAGAGAAAATATTGTTTTATGATAAAGGAAGGAGTAAAGAGATAGTAGGAAATTGAAAAAAGAAAAAGGAAAAGCAGGCAGTGAAATGTTAATAATAAGAAAAAAAGAGCCCTGGAGTAGTAGTACACTCCTGTAATTCCAGCACTTTGGGAGGCCAAGGCGGGAGGACAGCTTGAGGCCAGGAGTTTGAGATCAGCCTGGGCAACATAGTAAGACTTCATCTCTATAAAAAATTTTAAAAAATTAAGTCATCCTTCTTTATGGCTGAGTAGTACATGGTATACACATACCACATTTTGTTAATCCACTCATGAATTGATGAGCATTTGGGTTGATTCCACATCTTTGTATTTGTAAGTTGTGCTGCAATAAATATTTAAGTGCAGGTGTCTTTTTGATAAAATGACGTCTTTTCCTTTGGGTAAATACCCAGTAATGGGAGAGGGAAGTAAAACTCAGCAGAAATCATCCAGGGGGAGGGGGAAGAGGGGATGGGTGAAAACCTACCTGAAGGGTACAATGAACAATATCTGGGTAATGGGTACTCTTCTAATCATGCCTCAAGCATTATAAAGGGATCCATGTAACCAAAATTATTTGTACCCCATAATACTTTGAAATAATAAAAAAACATAACTCTCTACCCAAAACAACAACAAAAATTAGCTGAGTGTGGTCTTGCACACCTATAGACTTAGCTACTTGGGAGGCTGAGGCAGGAGGATTGCTAGAGCCCAGACATTTGAGGCTGCAGTGAGCTATGATCATGGCATGCCACTGCACTCCAGCCTGAGGGACAGAGCAAGACCCTGTCTCTAAATATAATAACAATAACAATAATAATGATAATAGGAAAAGAAGTATGTAAAATTAAAGTTAAAAGTACTAATCAAGCTAGGGAAGAACGTTGTGTCATTATAAAATGACAAAATGAAAAATATGTAACACTATGGGTAGTATAGTATATGTACTAAAACACCAAACAACAAATGCACCAAAAGACAACAAAACTGCTAAATGTGAAAAGTAATATCTATTAGATATGCAAGCATAAATTATAAACTACAATTATAATGGGAAACCTTAATATTCATTTTTAATTAGATAAAAATAAGGGAATGGAAAAAATGATATCAATACATTTTCTTATGCACAGAGAGTAAGATAAAAAGATTCAGAAATGTACATTCTTTGAATTGATAATATAAATGTATTTGTTATATCCATGGAAACTTTAAAAAAATGCTCAAAAAAAAACCTTACTAGAATTTGAAAAGCAAAAAAGTTCCAGACTAATTTTCTTGACCATAATAAAATAGGACAAGATAATAAAATGGTGATCTTCTCTCCCTGCCCACCTGCTTAATAGTAACTACTTGGAAATTAAGAATACACTCATGGTTATCCCATGGATTAAAGACAGCATGAAAACTGAAATTATAAACCATCTATAAAAATAATAAAAAGGATGAATATCCAAATAGGACATAGAAAAAGCTTGAAGAAAATTTATACCCTTAAATTTCTTTGACAAGTGGTAAAGTATTCATAAAAGAGAAAGAGAATGGAACATATTTGAAAGCCTAAAGAAAATTGTTTTCCCTGCAAAATGAACATTACTAAAATTGTTAGATAAGTATAGAGCTAGAATAAAACAATTAGGACTGAAGAAGTGAAAAAGGAGATTAAAGATACACCATTAAAAGGATATAGTGAATACTGGTAAAGACATACCTCATTTTAGTGCACTTTGCAGATACTATGTTTTTTACAAATTGAAGGTTTGTGGTAAGTTTGCATCAAGCAAGTCTATTGGTGCCACATTTTTCCAACAGTGTGTGTTCATTTTGTTTCTCTGTAATTTTGGTAATTCTTGCAGTATTGTAACATTTTTCATTATTATATCTGTTATGGCAATCTGTGATCAGTTATCTTTGATGTTACTGTTATAATTTTGCGGAGCAGAGAGCCACAAACCATGCCCACATAATCAATAAATGTGTGTGTTCTGACCATCTCCCTTTTTTCAGGCCTTCCTATTCCCTGAGACACGATAATATTGAAATTAGGCCAATTAAAAACTGTACAATGGGTTCTAAATGTTCAAGTAAAAAAAGAAGTCATACCTTTCTCATTTTAAATCAAAAGCTACAAATAATTAAGCTTAGTGGGGAAGGCATATATGAAGCTGAGATAGGCTGAAAACTAGACCTCTTGCGCCAAACAGTTAAGTTGTGAATGCAAAGGAAAAATTTTGAAGGAAATTAAATGTGCTGTTCCAGTGAACACACGAATGATTTAAAAAAAACCCAAAAAAACCCAAAAACCCAGCTTTATTGTTGATATGGAGAAAGTTTTAGTGATCTGGCTGAAAGATCAAACTAGCCACAACATTCCCTTAAGACAACACCTAATCCAGAGCAAGACCCTAACTTCCTTCAATTCTGTGAAGTGAGGTGAGGAAGTTGTAAAAGAAAAGTCTGAAGCTAGCAGAGGTCAGTTCATGAAGTTTAAGGAAAGAAGCCACCTCTATAACATAAAAGTCAGGTGAAACAGCAAGTGCTGATGTAGAAGCTGCAGTAAGTTCTCCAGAAGATCTGCCTAAGATCATTGATGAAGATGGCTGCACTAAACATCAGATTTTCAATGTAGGTAAGACAGCCTTCTGTTGGGAAAAGGTGCCATGTAGGACTTTCATAGCTAGAAAGGAGAAGTCAATGCCTGGCTTCAAAGTTTCAGAGAACATGCTGGTTTTCTTATTAGAGGCTAATGCAGCTGATGAATTTAAATTGAAGCCTATGCTCACTTACCATTCTGAAAATCCTAGGGCCCTTAAAAACTATGCTAAATGTATTCTGCTTGTGTTCTATAAGTGGCACATCAAAGCCTGGATGACAGCACATCTGCTTATAGCATGGTTTATCGAATATTTTAAGCCCACTGTTTAGACCTACTGCTCAGAAAAATAGATTCCTTTCAAAATATTACTGCCCTTTTTTTTCACTCATTATCTTTTTTTTATTTTTTATTTTTTTTAATTTTTATTTTTTTATTTATTTCATCATATTATGGGGGTACAAATATTGTTAGGGTTACAAATATTGCCCCTGCCCCCCTCCCTCCTCCCAATGTGTCCAGTCCCCCAGTGGTGTGCATCACACACGTTATAAAAGCATACACCCCTTTCCTCCTGCCCTTTTCAATATACCTAGTCACCCAAGAGCTCTGATGGAGATGCACAAAGAAATTGATGTTGTTTTCATGCCTGCTGACACAACATCCATTCTGCATAGATCAAGTAGTAATTTTGACTTTCAAGTCTTATTATTTAAGGAATACATTTTGTAAGGCAATAGCTTCCATAGTGATTCCTCTGATGGCTGTGGGCAAAGTGAATTGAAAACCTTCTGGAAAAGCTTCACCATTCTAGAGGCCAATAAGAACATTTGTGATTCATGGCAGGAGGTAAAAATATCAACATGAACAGAAGCTTGGAAGAAGTTGATTTCAACCCTCACAGATAACTTGGAGGAGTAACTGCAGATGGGATAGGAATAGTAAGAGAACTAGAATTAAAAGTGGAACCTGAAGATGTGGCTGAATTATTGCAATCTCATGATAAAACTGGAATGGATGAGGGGTTTATAATTATGGATGGGCAAAGAAAGTGGTTCCTTGGTTCCTTGAGAAAAATCTACTCCTGGTGAAGATGCTATGAACATTGTTGAAGTGACAACAATGGATTTAGAATATTATATAAACTTAGTTGATAAAGCGGTGGCCCGAGTTTGAAAGGGTTGATTTCAATTTTGAAAGAACTTCTATTGTGGGCAAAATGCTATTAAACAGCATTGCATGCTACAGAGAAATCTTTCTTGAAAGGAAGGGTCCATTGACGTGACAAACTTCACTGTTGTCTTATTTTAAGAAATTGCCACAGCCACCCCAGCCTTTAGCAACCACCACCCTAATCAGTCAGCAGCCATCAGCACTGAGGTGAGATCTTTCACCTGCAAGAAGATTACAACTTACTGAAGGCTCAGATGTTAGCATTTTTTACCAAAAAATTTTTAATTAAGCTATATATATTATTTTGGGGGATATAAGGTTATTGCATACTTAACAGAATACAGAATAGTGTAAACAGAACTTTTATATGCCCTGGGAAACCAAAAATTTATGTGACTCACTTTATTGCAAGACTTGCTTTATTGTAGTGGTCTAAAAAGAAACCTGCACTAAACTGCAAGGTATGCCTGTATATTGCTGGTGGGAATATATAATGGTGCAGCCACCAGAAAATAGCATGGCCATTCCTCAAAAAATTAATCAGAATCAACAAATAATCCAGCAATCCTACTCCTAGGTATGTACCCAAAAGACTTTAAGGCAAGGACTCAAACAAATATTTGCATATCCATGTTCATAGCAGCACTATTCACAATAGCCAAAGGTAGTTGCCTGTAACAACTGGCTGTCATTCAGTTAGCACTTGACATTTTTGTATTTTTGACATGCATTTCACTTCTACAAAATCCCTTTTGTAAAGTTTTATTAACCTTTTTTTTCTTCAACTTTTCTATATTTCCTTTGGGAAACATTTTATATAACCCAGTAGTTTATTGCTGAAGATCTCTACGTATGCATCCTTCAGTTGAGAGATATATCATTGATGAATTCTTAATTCTGTATTTCTTATCCATCATGTGACTGACTATAAGAAGCTGAGAATTCCAATCACATCACTGGGTGCAACAAGTCCAGGATGTAAAAGTTCTTGAGAAGGCTTGACACTTGTGGGGCAGAAAGAATGAGCACAGCCTATGGACGATCAGGAATGGGAAAAGACTAAGTGCTGAGCAACTGCAGTCAAGGTGCCATGGCTCACGGTAGGTCACAGAATTCCTAAACAATGACTCAGAGTTATTCCTCAACACAGGTTATTTCTAGAATTTCCCACCTTCCATGAAGCAGCATCACAAGGTAATTGAGGCTGAAAAGGCTCTGATGAGTGAGATGAGGCACAGAGAGGTGAGGACCATTGCTGGGTGACATCACAGCCATCGTGTTGTTTATATGGGTGTCTTTGCATGTTTGAGATCAAATACGTTTTGTGCACTGAAGAAAAGTTAACTGGAGCTGAAGAAGTAGTTTATAAAGACCTTCTACTTGACTTGTAAGCAATCACATATAGATATTATAAGAATTTTGGACAATAGTTTTAAGAAACCATGACTGTTAACATATTGGTAGGGAGCATATGGAAAGTAAAGGGAAAAGAGACAGTGCAAAATCAGGATGATCAAAACAGAAATAAAAACAAAAATGAATGGGGTGGTGGTTTTTCTCTTTATCATAATGAGGATTTTATATACATATAAATAATAAAAATATATTGATATTTATGTATATACTTATAATCAATGTATGTTTTGTATATTTATCATTATATTGAGTATATTTGTAGTCTGTAGCTTGATATACATACACACACACAAACACATACACAAACAACCCCTGTTGGATTTCCAGATAGTGTAAGTTCGTCATAAATACTGCATGCTACATACTTATAAAAAATTATGTGTTATTTATCTGAAGTTCAAATTTAACTTGGCATTATGTATTTTTATTTGCTAAATCTGGCAACCCTATTCTTAAAAATTGTTTGCGTTCTATTTTTAATGCAGAGGACTTTCTTCTTGGTATCTAAGTAAAACTGATGTTGACTCCACTGATTCCACTCTGTGGAAGTTCCAAGAAGTCTTCCAAATAAATGTCTGGCAGTTTTACGGGGAGGATATATTTTCAGGTCTCTCCAGACCTTCATGTTTCCACACTCTTGTGTACTATCTCTGTCCCACAACTCCTCAGTCTGACGTGACGTTCAGCTCTTTCCTCAGTTTACATGGACAGTTTCCCCACCTACTGCCACACATGCACACCAAGTATTTGATGTTTCGTTTATTTATTTGGTAGATCATCATCAGAGGCAGTGACATCTAAAACCCTACTTTTTCCCCCTATTTCTCATCTGCTATACTCAAATTCTCTCTTCCTGGTAGCCTGTGGATGGCTAAATTTTTCAATGAAATGTTGCAATCAGCCTTTTCTTGGGCCTGGACAGTTTAAATGGAAAGGACAGAGGAGCTCACCTTCTACTGTAAAAGATTAAAACATTTTCCCCCTGAGAGAGACCTACCTCTCCTGAGGAGGAATTCTGCTACCAACTGTGAAGATAATGCATTTTCTCCATCTTATTACATATTTATTGTAAGCATAAATGCAAGTATACAAGAAAAGTGAGATTCAGTAATATATTACATTGGAAAAATCAGTGTGAAATTATGTCCTTAAAAGAGTTATTTTCCAACTCTATCATTATTATAAATGGCCTAACAGCAGGGACACTATTCTAATGTATTATCAACTCTTTGTGTGCACCCCTAGCACAAAAATTTTGATCCCTGGAGGGTAGTTGACTCCAAGTTTGGCATAAGGACAAAATGAGGTGGAGCCAAAGCAACCTGTTGTTAACCAGACATCAAGACTACTTCTTGAAACATCAGGGGGTAGTGCTTCAATAACAAAAGAGCTGGCAAATAATAACAAAAATAATAATGCTGCTCATTAAAATGGAAAAAGTTAAGCCTCTAAAAAGCCACAGTAAAAAGTTCACAGTAACTGCTCAAAAGAGAAAACACAAGGTGAGCAAAAAGGTACTTGTAATAGAACAAAAGAATGAGTCTAACAGGATCTTTACATCCTTATTGAGAGTATTGAAATATGTTTTATTCTTTTTGTTTATTATGTTTCCATATGTTCACATATATTTGTTTGTATTTGTGTCAGAAAGAAGGAGGAGCTAAGATACTTGAATGAACCAATTATGACATAGGATTTCTGCATAAAGAGGTAGATCCTTTTCCTACTGTAGACAATATCAGAAAAGGAGGGGATTCTAAATACTAAAAAACTCATCAGCATTAACAGTCTTACATAATAATGACTTACAAGGTTATTATAATTGATTATAGCTATTCCATACTGGTATATACAGTAGCTATTACAAAACAGGATGTTCCAAAATTATAAATGGATCAAATGTTCTGTAGAGGAAAAGATGAGATTCAATCTCTTATCTCCTAGAAGATGAAACATCTAATTATAAATAAACCCCTATGAATTTTAATAAGCTACTAATAAGAAATACATATATTTTGATAATTGAAACAAAGTACTTCAATGTATCACAATGTCAAGGCAATGGCATAGTATTTCTGGCTGTAAGAAATGTCAGGAAAGATAATGAATCTTCAAAAATTAAAATTTACATTAAGGACAAGTTCAGTTCAGGATGGAAATGGTGAGAGTTAGATATAAAAAGGCACTTGGTCTATTGTGGGGACTGCAGTTTGCTTCACTTTGGACCATACTGTTGCCACCCAGCCAGGTTCATATGCCTGCTGCCCAAATAGCAGCCAATATGCACAGTCAGCAGGTTTTGTGGCAGAGAAAGAGTCTTTATTCTGCATAGTGTTAATTGGGGAGACAGGAGGAATTTCTCAAATCCACCTCCCTGAGAATTTGGGAGACATGGTTTTTAAGGGTAGTTTGGCATGCAAGGGATTAGGAAATTGGGTTTATTAATTGGGGAAAAGTTATAGGGGTGTAGGAATCATCTTCTTGAGTTGTTTTAGTAGCTGGGGTCACAATTCCAGTTGAGTAGGTTTCTTGGTATGGGCTGCTGGTCCATTGGGTTAGTCAGTCAATCCACTAGAATGCAGAACCTAGAAGATACCTTAAAAACTACCTTTAGGTTTCAAAAAGGTAATATTATCTATGGAGAAAATTAAGAATCCTTATGATCACCAGCTGCATGGCTCTGGAGTGGCACTTATAGAGAAGCAAACAGGGGACACCAACTAATTATTGTCATTACTCTTAGCTAGAACTTTACCATAGTTCTCGCATTATACCCTGTTATTGAAGGGCAGTGTCAATACTACCAAGTCTCATACTTCAAACATAAGTGAAATATCCAATAATCTGGTTTCTGGTATTCTGAGATGGCATTTGTTATTTTTTTTTTTTTTTTAGATCTGGAAAAATTTGCAAAAAAAATTCCTAGAAAGATTGTAAACATTGGTTCTGGTAAAGCTACAGAAAGTTTACAAAGGAGTTAGAAAAACTGGATCCCTGGAAAGATGTAAAAATAAGAATTAAAATTTCACTTAGCCAGGCATGGTGGCATATGCCTATAGTCTCAGCTACTCGGGAAGCTGAGGCAGGAGGACCACTTGAGCCCAGGAGTTTGAGGTTGCAGTGAACTATGATGATGCCACTGACTGCACTCTAGCCCAGGTGACAGAACAAGACTCTGTTTCAAAACAAAAAAGAGGAAAGTAAAGTTTTTTATTCATGGTTAATTTTTGCCATCAGTATTATTTTGAGGTATTGATTAGTTATGAAATCATTGAATCATTGTGTTTTATTTGTTCTTTAGGATATTAAAAATACTCAAAAGAGTCAGTCACACAAATTACTAAATGCAGTTTAAATTATTTAAAGGAAGTTAATCAAATTTATAGTGAATAAATGCCCACAAAAATTGATTTTCTAAGTTTTGCTTTTTAGATATATGGATTTAATGTATTAAGCATTGAGTCAAAGAAATCATTATATTGAACTACAATAACTCATGAGATGTTAATTATAAAACAATTTGTTTTTGTCTTTCATTGTTTCTTTAAATATGTTCTATTGGGCTAGTTCTTCTGTACTTGTTGAAAACTGGGGTGGGTCTGTGGTTCTTCGGAGTTCAGACATAGCCCTAATTAATAATTAAAATATTCAGTTGCCTGTACTAATCAAACTTAAAGCTAAGATTTCTACCTATTCTTCACTTGAGTCTGCTGTAGACAGGAATCCTACCCGTTGGGAAGAGATGTTGTTGGTTACCTCTCCAGCACTTCTGTTTCTCATCTCCATCCCTTTCCCTTGAAATGGCTAACTGTGTTTCTGAACACTTTGTAGTAGGATTATAGGAAGGGGGAGAAGAAGGAAGACAGAAGAGTTCTTAATTGACCAATACTATCATTAGCTGGTACCACCCTCTCTGGGACTCAGGAGATTAAAGTGGGTTCCTTCTCTTTTAAGGGTGTTTCAGAAGCCCTCGTCTCCCTCAGTTATGGAGGACCTCTTACCTGAAGTTCTTTTGACCCTAGCAAGTGAATCTCTATTTTGGATAGTTTTTCACTCTTTTCTCAGGACTTTAATATATTTCTTGATACCTTCAGATTCTGTTACAGTCAACTGTCATGTGAGTCTCTTAGGCGGGACTTAAGATGACCCCACACTAGGTCTTCTGTGGAATCCTCTATATCTGGTTTGTGGAAAGTATTCATGCATTGTTTACCTCAACTGAGTCTGGATTTGTAAGCCAATCCCAATTCCTGTCTTCTATGATCGAAACGGCAAGCTACCTTCTCTCTTACCCTTTTGATTTCTTACATGTGAGTCAGACACTTGTCTTCTGTGTCTCTAAATTGCATGGGACACATGTTAAGCTCTCCAGGTGGTCCTGTTAAGTACTCTCACTAGATTCCTGGGGAGAGGAGGTAGTTCTTTCCTTAACTTCCCCATTGGGAGTGATGGGTGATACTTATGGCATTGTTTTACCCAAAGAAATCTCACCCTCCAGATTCTCTTCAAATATTTAATTCTTGATGCATTTAAATCCTTCCAATGGGTTTGTGTTGAACAGACATGTGACTGGTTTTCAAAAACCTTCTTTTTGAATTTTGTGTATAGTCCAGTGCCTCCTTTGGAATAAAACCTCTGTTGTGTTATTTTGCTTTGGACAAACTTCCATTTTAATATGTAGTAATACAAAGTACAAATTTAGTGAGTATTCTACTCCTTGCACAAAGTCTTCTCTATCAGAGACTACCACAACATTTGTAAACATCTGAGTTAAAAGACCCTTTGAACAGAGGACAGATTGTAAACATCTGTCAGTAGCTACTTAAATTGGGTGGACCTCCAAATGAGAACTATGATTTTGGTGCTTGGGGAACATTGAGCAAATTAGCAGCTCTACTTAGTGAGTAATGCTTGAACAAGATTTTTTCCTAATGTTCCATTAGCATGGTCTTTTATGTTTCCAATTAAGTTATTAGTGCTGGGAGATCAAGTTAGAGCTACTTAAGAGCATTTATTGGTGGGGAGATCATAGGTCTTGGTTGTTAATTAACAGCACAGGAGTGCTCCTGTCTTCTTAGGTCTGTAATGGAAATCTCTGCTTGAAGACTTGGTACCTTTACTATTATAAGGAACCCTCAAGTACTGGGTGATTTTTTTTTTTCAATTTTCAAAGGATTTACAGGCACCAAATACATTTTTTTTCTCTTGAAATGACTTAATGTTGTTGTTTAATAACTGTTATTTTGGAATCAATTTTTTTTTTTTTTTTTTTTTTTACTAAACATGAAGAATTAGAGACTGTACCGCACATAAATATGAGTCAGTAGAACTGTACTGGGCCCTAGGTGTTAACATTTTAAATAAGGACTGCAGATGGGATAAGGGACAAACTTTGACCTAGAATATTTTTTCTTCTTTTTTTAATTATCACATTCTTTCCTTCTTTTTCCATATACAGTATAATTTTATTACCCATAGTCTTCATGCTGTACATTATATCTCTAAACTTATTCTTTCTCTCATCCAAGTACTAACCAGGCCCAACCCTGCTTAGCTTCCGAAATCAGACAAGATTGGGTGCGTTCATGGTAGTATGGCCGTGGACTAGACTTGTTTTTTTCGCTCTCTGGCTTGCTTCACTTAGCAAGATATCTTCCAGACGCATCCATGTTGTGGCAAATGGCAATATCTTATTGTTTTTTAGGGCTGGATAACATTCCATTGTATATATGTGCTGCAGTTTATCTATTTGTCTATTGTTTCTGTATCTTGTCTATTTGAATAATGCTGCAATGAACAGGAGAGTGCAGATTTCTTTACAAGGTAGTGATTTCATTTCCTTCAGGTATATACCTAGTAGAGGAATTGTGGGTCATATGGTAATTCTATTTTTAATTTCTTTAGAAGTCTCCATACTGTCTTCCACAATGCTGTGCCAATCTACATTCCCACAACAATGTACAAGGGTTCCCTTTTCTCCACACCCTCTCCAACATTTGCTATCTTTCGACTTTTTGATAATAGCCATCTTAGCAGGTTTGAGGTAGTATCTCATAGTGGTTTTGATTTGCATTTTCCTGATGATTAATGATGCTGAACCCCTTTTTATATAGCTGAGCACATGGAAATTAACTCCCCAAAAGGTGACCACTAGGAAACGAGTCAGGAGGGAGCCACATAGATAAATTCCTTCATCTTCACCCCTTGTATCTGCTACTTTCAGGCACAGTTTCTGTTTGCATATTGTCCAAAGAAGACTGTGTCTTAAGTAACCAAACCTGTTGAGCAGGCTGCACTGTCTTGCTCTGTGGCTTGTTGTGAAGTGTTATGAGGTGTAACCAAGGTCAAGCTTGTACCACTCACTACAGGACAACCAATAAATGGAGAGGCAGGTGTTAAGGCAGGGGAAATGACTTTTATTCAGAAAGCCAGCAAACTGAGGAGATGGCAGACGAATGTCCCCCAAAGACATCTTAAGTTAGTATAAACTTTAGGCTCCTTTTTTTCTTCAGGAAAGGTTGGATTGTAAGAAGTAACCAATGACCGCAAACATCTGAGGGTCTGAGCATCAGTGAGGGTGTGAGAAGGTTGTAAACTTCTTTGCTCTTGGTCACTTTGGAGGATGAAGGTCAGGGTGTTTCTAAAACTCTTTAACATGGAATTGTTACTTCTGTGTATATCTTTTTTATCTCCCTTGGAGTTAGTTTTGGAAAATGCACAGTTGTCACCTTTCTTCTAGGCTACGTACATAGCTAAGCAGAAGCTTTTAACCTAAAGGATATTACTGCAGGGATCAGAAGCAAAATGGAGCTAGTTATGCTAAGCTTCCCTTCCACTGCTGCAGCAGCACATAAAGCCTCACTGTGCATTAGTTTATAATCCATTTTTTCCTCACTTCCCTTTTTCTCATTCTTGCTGCCCTTGTTTTGCACCTCCCAAGTAAAGCATCAGCACTTTAATCCTCGCCTCAGGCTCCATTCTCCAGAGAACTCAAGCTAAACTGTGTGGCAATTACAATAGCCTGTCTTTGGAGTGGATTATATACTTTTCACAGCACTTAGGGTGTTTCCTAAATCACAGCCCATGTTAAGCAAAGTTAAAGCTTTTGAATGTCTATATTTGTCTTTGAAATGACAAAAAAATTACATAGGGTTAAATGTAATATGCATGCCATATATATTATATATAAATTTAAATCTGTAATGTACAAATATAATATTTAATATGTAATTTATTTCTAATCATGAAACAAACTTACTGAAATACTTAATTTCTTGATTGTCATTAGTTGTAATGAGGCAACAGTGTTCCCTAAGTGGGAAATATAATCAGGTCCTTTATTTCTATATCAAGATTTCATTTCCAACAAGTGGTTCCAGTTTGTTCCCGAGCTGTCCTTCTTGCTCCTTCTAGCACTATAGAAAGGTATAGGTAGTGACTGCAGGGCTCTATTTTCTTCTCTTGATGAAATCTCATATAAAGTGTTCTTCCTTTGTATTAGTAATAAGGGCAATTGAGCAACTGACAAGTTATAAACCTATTTTTCTCCTTAAATAGAACTTTGGCTCTTTTATAATTGCAACCGATGGGCCTAACAATACAATAATGGCTCTAACAAGAATAACTTTTTCACAGTAACTCTGGGGCACAGGAAATTGAATAGTCTTTCACCTCACATAAAGTAATTTTTAGGCATAAGGTCAATGACTGGGGAGAGGAATAATTCTGCATTGTAGCATTTACATTGAACCCAACATGTAGCTATAATATCACACTTCCGAACTATGCCTTTTCTATTCCCCTTTAACTCTTACAAACATTTGCCATTTTTTTAATTAAAAAAATTTTTTTATACAAAAAACAAAAATCCCCCCCCCCTTTTTTTTTTTTTGAGACAGACTCTCACTCTGTTGCCTGGGCTAGAGTGCCATGGCATCAGCCTAGCTCACAGCAACCTCAAACTCCTAGTCTCAAGCAATCCTCCTGCCTCAGCCTCCCAAGTAGGTGGGACTACAGGCATGCACCACCATGCCTGGCTAATTTTTTCTATTTTTTAGTAGAGACGGTTCTCACTCTTGCTCAGGCTGGTCTCGAACTCCTGAGCTCAAACCATCTGCTTGCCTCTGCCTTCCAGAGTGCTAGGATTAGGCGTGAGCCACCACACCCGGCCAACATCTGCCATTTTTAAGTGAATTGAATTCCATCCCCATTGAAAACCAATAAAGATGCGTGTATTGATCAGTTATAATGTCAGAGCTTGATCTATATTATCACCATTCCGAGAGTAGTGTTTTTAGAGAAAGCAGTAAGTTAGCTTTCATATTCTTTCAGTCTCGAAACTGAAACAGGCCAACAAAAAGGTGACAGAATTTGACAATCAGGGTTTCCACATTTCACCTTTCACACTATCATAAACAGGAAGAGTGGGAACTTGTCTAGCCTTCCATGTTCTGATACAGATGCACAGATACACGCACGTACATCTGTTTGTATAAAAACATGTCACCTGTTGTTTTTATACATCTCCCAACAGGGAAAACCTAGTTGGAAGTACTAAACTAATTGGATCCCCAGGGCTTCCCTAAAGCCCTTGTCTGGTATGTTGATAGCGACATTCTTGTTCACTTTTTGAAAATTGAAAACCTGGGTTAGGTTTTCCCTTGCTTGGTTTTTAAATGTTTTTATGCTGAACGAAAAAGTTGTTTTTTATCTTTAAAGAATAAATTTATTTGGCATGATTATTTTTTCTTAAAAAAGTTAATTTAGTTCTTTAACAGAATAACTAGTGTGACTTTAATTTTTCCCATTAAAAATTTGTCTGAAAATCTGCCCATTTATTTGTTTCCAAAATGGCTACGTACCTTACTGTTCAAATACACACACACAGTTCAAGTAATTGGAACAGGTGAGATAGAAATTGAAACTATTAACTTTTTAAAACTTATGTGTTTTCCATTTGAGAAAATAAGCAATTGGAGAAAGATACTATATTAAAAGTTTGGAAGGCTGCAGTGCTATGAGGACAATATTCTTTAATAAAGCCAAAAGAATGATGTGAAAAATATACTACCCAAAGAAAGACACAGTATAAGAGGGAACAATTATCCCATTTTCCCCTTTTACTACTAGAGAAAACCTTAATATAGGGGATATTCACCTTCCTGAAGATGAGATGAATCCCTGAACTACTCAATCAAAAAAAAAAAAAGGCAAGCAAGCTACCATTATTGTATTTCCCAGAGCAGAACATCTTGTCTTTTGGTTATTTTTAGTTGAGGAACTTTGAAATCTTGAATGACGGAGCATTCTAACCACAGATGATTCTCCTGGTTCCCTTACCCTAATAAGCTCTTTGGAAAATACTTGTAACAAACCATTTTCATGCTCACTACCTCCTACATCACTGAGAGAAAAAAAGAATCAACTATATTTTAATACACAAATACATATCTTAATTTATGACTTAGACAGTTTAATATATCTAAAATGTAGGTTACTTATTCAGCAGCTATAGTTGAGATGAAAAATGTCCTAAGGTGAAGTTAGAACTGCATAATTAGTTCATTTGTTTGTTATCTAAATATTTTCATGATTTTATAGTACAAGACAAACAACTTCAGTGATGTCTTTAAGAGGCTGAAGCATAATAGGCTGCCTTTTTGAATGTCCAAGATATGGTATTTATTGCTTACAATTACTGAAATTATCATTGAATTGAGTAATTGAATGTACTTAATTGAAGCTACTTCTTGGCAAGCATCTCTTGTGTGTAGTAACATTTTTACCAGTTAAATGGAACCTTCTGCAACTGCTTCGCAAATCAATTTTATTAGAAATGATCAAGTAACTTTAATTGTTTTGGCTTGCTGCTAATGTATTAATAGACTCTGAACCCAAATAATTAATGAAGTTAATTTAATATGCTTGAAAAAGAGCTCTGATGGTAAATATCTAATGGTTGAAATTTTTGCTGAAATTCCATTTACCACTTTTTTTTGTTTTATCAACTGCTTAAATAATTGTAATATTGGATAGAATGAGCAAAATTTAATTGAACATTTACATTCTAATGCTTTTAATACATCTAGCCACTTCCACCATTTTGCATATGTGTATCAGCTACTATAGCTGCAAAAGAATATTAGGGCACAATATAATTGACAAAATTCAGACTTCTATTAATGCTTTTTGCCTTTGAAACATCCAAGTAGCTAAAATGAACAGATTTTTTGCTATTTGCATTTTTTAGTTATCTGCTTTGTTTGTTCTCTCTGCAGAACATCCACACAAATGTTTGGACAGCAATGAGCTGATGCACATATAAAGAGAGCATTATAATTGTACAAAACATTTCATTAACAGTCTAACATAAGAATATATGCTACCATTTGAACCACCAGATGTGAATATGTATTGTTAAATTATAATATTTGAAGTAATGATGTGATATAAGATAAGAATAGAAAGACAAACCAAGGAAAATGAATAAAAGTTCCTGGGAAACAAACTAAAGGCATATATAATAAAAGTGACATTTCCTATATTTGGAAAAAGAAAGACTTTTCAATAATGATACCCTAATGATTAATTAATAACTTCATTGGAAAGGTTGGAGATGTGTTTTTGCCATATACTCTAGGCCAAAATAAATATTTAAATGCAAAAATGAAATTGAAGGCTTAGAAGAAAATGTAGTTGAATATGTTATCTGAACTCATATTTGAGAAGGCCATAACACTAAGAAAAGACATGATAAAAAATAGATTAGTAGATCTGACAAGTAAAAATTGAAAACTTTGCTAAAAAATTGTAAACGGAATTAAAAATATAAAGCAAGTGAGGAGAAAATTAGGAAAGTAAATGAAAAGTAAAGACTGTTTCATGAAGAGCTTGATAAACAGCTCTTATAAATCATTAAGAAAAATAAGAACACCATGCTAGAAAGAAGGGAAAAAAATATTGAAGTATTTGGAAAAAAGAAAAAAATATAAAAGGCCAATAACCTTAGGTAAAAATGTCCAGTTTTACCAACAATTAAAGAAATACTGATTAAAACAATGAAATGACATTTTCTCATTAACTTTATGATTTTTTTCTAACAAGTATATGTTATTGGTGGGAATCAAAATGGGCATAACTTTTCTAGTGGGCAGTTTAACCTTACCTTTTAAAAAACAGAAATATTCATTTAAGTAAATATAGAAATTATATCTCTCCGGGTTCATCATATGTACCTAATGTTAACATTAACAGATGCTCTTCATATTTTTTTTATATGTTTTCCAAAATTTTTACAATGACCATGTTTTGTGTTTATTATTGTGGAGAGAAAGGTTAATATTTAAAGTACTTTATAGTAATATAAATAGCTTAGGGATAAAAATTCCCAACTTACAGCTACATTAATTTCCTTTCTGACATTTTACATTGTTTCTCTAGATCCTAATACATAAATTCATTGGTAGGTAAACACAAATATTCTTGATAAAAACCTTCTTGGAACTATTTGCCTAGTGTTGACATATTCAGGCAGACATGAAATGTGTCTGACAAGTACTTAGATGTAAAATAAAATGTCTGAGTTTATAAACTCTATAAACTAATGTATTATGTATCTCAATTGTTCAAATTAGGTTAAACATTTTCTGAATATATTTTTATCTTACCTCCAGGCTATTGTTCTTCCTGAGTCAGTCTGGATTGTTCTTATGTGTCTTATCACTGGTAAACACTTCTCATTATTTAGCATCCAGCAGGTGTATCCTCTTATCAAGGATACATCTCTTCCCCACCCAGTTTGAATTGGTATCCCCTTTCCTTGTACTTTTTAGTTCACATGTGAGTCTCTTACTAAATGGTGAGCTCATAAAGGGATGGGAATATGTCCAACTCTTCATCTCTATTCCAGCAACTGAGATGTTGTCTGGTAGTTGATCAAATGAATAGTGGTTGAATGAGTTAATAAAATAAAATAATAAATAAAAACGAGGCATCAGGTTCACATCTAGAAATTTTGAAGGCTATTAGCCAGATCAGTAGTGTGTGAGGCATAGTTAGAAAGCAATAACAAATTGTCATTTGGTAATTTACCCTAAATATCAGAAACATCATAGATCAGTTTTAAGTTTACGAGTATGAATTAATAGAAAAAATTTAAGAGGAGACTGAATAACATGGAAACAGATGATGATAAAGCATGTTACACGGCATCACAAATGAAGAGATTTAAAACAAATAACTAAAGGAAGAATGAATTTAAAAGCTGAATTCCATTAGATCAAAAGTACCTATCTCTAAACCACTGCTTCATTTACAGTTCTCTTTTATAAATGAGAGAGTAAATCTTACTGTTTTGGTAGTCATAGCTCTTAGTACATTTCTCCAATGAGTACATTTCTCCTCCTGAGCTTAATCATGAATTTCTAAGCCTTCTGATTTATAATGCTATGTTTTTACTAATCACCTTCCCAAATTTGCCACATTTAATTTGCAGTATTAAATTATAAGAAACTAGCACCATTTCTTAATGAATTCATTGCTATAAACTATACTAATAGAATCACTCCAAATTACATCAGTGTACCAGATGGATGCCAAATTTGCCAGCCTAATGCTGATGTTTTAATTAAACTTCACTATAGTTGTCTTAAGATGAATTTCTAATAATGGGAGGCTGTATTCATTTATTCAGTCATACCTGTATTAGTCTTCTTGGGTTGCCTTAAGAAAATGCTACAGGCTGGATGGTTTAAATAACAGGAACTTACTTTCTCTCAGTTCTGGAGGCTAGAAGTCTAAGATCAAGTTACTAGTAGGGCAACTTGAGTTCCACTGAGGCCTCTCTTCATGGCTTTCAGATGCTGCCTTCTTACTGTGAGCTCATATGACTTTGACCTTGTCTCTGTGTGCATGAAGACAGAAAGAGCTCTGGGGTCTCTTCTTGTAAGGATGTCAATTCTATTGGATTAGGAGTCCACCCTTACGACTTCATTTAACCTTAATTACCTCCTTACAGGCCTTCTCTCCAAATACTCACACTAGGGGTTAGGGTTTCAACTAGGAGCTTGGGGTGGGGGCACACAATTCAGTCCATAACGCCTGCTGACCAGAAGAGCCTAAACTTTCCTTCAGCTTGACTAAACTTTAGACAGACTTCTTCCTAACTCTAGGCCCTGACCACCCTTTTCTTAGAGCATTTTACTTTAGAAGAAAACTTGTGACTTTGTAAATCCTTTCTCTACCTCTTTGAATTGTAAATCTTTTAAAAAGTCTCTTGCCATTTTTAAGACCTTAGAATGTCTTTCTCAAGGACCTAGGAGCCCTTTGAAATCTCATCATCAAGAAGAATAATACCTCTATCTCCCTGTCTCTGGGGGAGGGTAAGAGACTAACTCTAGTGAGTACCTTGCTCCAAATGGTAAAAGCACCTCTTGTCACAAAGACAGGAGATAGTCTACTTTTCCCTTTAGTAAGCCAATTAGCAAATACAGATGGCCTATAATCTCCCCTCATCCCCAACTTAGCTATTAAAGATGCTCCAACCTTTTGTTTCAATGAAGTTGAACTCAGACTTAGTTTTGGACTCTTCCATCTATTGCAATAGCCTGGAATAAAGTTTTCCTTTTTTGTTTAACTTGTCCAGTGCAATTTTTACTTTGACATTGCAGAAATGCATACATATTTTTTTCTTTCTTTCTTTTTTTTTTATAGGCAGGGTCTCGCTGTATCACCCAGGCTGGAGTGTAGTGCCACAATCATAATTCATCATAGCCTCAAATTCCTGGGCTCAAGCCATCTTCCTGCCTCAACCTCCTAAATAGCTAGGACCACAAGTGTGTGCCACCACATGTGGCTAATTTTTTTTTTTTATTTCGGCATATTATGGGGGTACAGATTTTAAGGTTTCAATAAATGCCCATTTCCCCCCTCCCCCCACAAGTCTGAGTCTCCATCATGACCATCCCCCAGATGGTGCACATCTCACTCATTATGTATGTATATACTCGCCATCCTCCCCCTTCCACCTGTCCATACCCTATTACTGTAATACCTATGTGACCACTTAGGTGCTGTTCAGTTAATACCAATTTGCTGGTGAGTATATGTGGTGCTTGTTTTTCCATTCTTGGGAAACTTCACTTAATAGTATGGGTTCTAGCTCTAACCAGGAAAATATAAGATGTGCTATGTCACCATTGTTTCTTAGAGCTGAATAGTACTCCATGGTATACATATACCACATTTTATTAATCCATTCTTGGATTGATGGGCACTTGGGCTGTTTCCACAGCCTTGCAATTATGAATTGTGCTGCTATAAACATTCGAGGGCAGGTGTCTTTTTTGTAGAGTGTCATTGGATCTTTTGGGTAGATGCCCAGCAATGAGATTGCTGGATCAAATGGTAGATTCACTTGTATCGCTTTAAGGTATCTCCATATTGCTTTCCACAGAGGTTGAACTAGTTTGCAGTCCCACCAGCAGTGTAGGAGTGTTCCTCTCTGTCCGCATCCATGCCAGCATTTATTGTTTGGAGATTTTTTGATAAAGGCCATTCTCACTGGGATTAAGTGATCTCTCATTGTGGTTTTGATTTGCATTTCCCTGATGATTAGAGATGTTGAGCATTTCTTCATATGTTTGTTGGCCATTCTTCTGTCTTCTTTAGAAAAGTTTCTGTTCAAGTCCTTTGCCCACTTTTTAATGGGGTTATTTGATTTTCTCTTCCTGCTTTTCATGAGTTCTAAGTACATTCTAGTTATCAGTCCCTTATCGGATGCATAGGATGCAAAAATTTTCTCCCATTCTGTAGGTTGTCTGTTTACTTTCATGACTATTTCTTTGGCTGTGCAGAAACTTTGTAGTTTGATCATGTCCCATTTATTTATTTTTGTTGCTGCTGTGATTGCCTTTGGGGACTTCTTCATAAACTCTTTGCCCAGGCCGATGTCTAGGAGAGTGTTTCCAACTTTTTCCTCTAGAGTTCTAATAGTTTCATACCTTATGTTTAAGTCTGTTATCCAGCGTGAGTTGATTTTTGTGAGAGGTGAAAGGTATGGGTCCTGTTTTAGCCTTCTACAGGTGGCTATCCAGTTTTCCCAGCACCATTTATTGAAAAGGGATTCTTTTCCCCAGCGTACATTATTGTCTGCTTTGTCAAAGATTAGATGGCTATATGAGGATGGTTTTATATCAGGATTCTCACATCTGTTCCACTGGTCAATATTCCTATTTTTGTGCCAATACCATATTGATTTAATTACTACAGCTTTGTAGTATAGTTTGACAACTGGCATATTAATGCCTCCCATTTTGTTTTTGTTGACATGTGGCTAATTTAAAAAAAATTTTTTTTATAGAGTAGGGTTCTTGTTATGTTACCCAGGCTGGTCTTGAACTCCTGGCCTCAAGTGATCCCCTACCTTGGCCTCCCAAAGTGCTTGGATTACAGGCATGAGCCACCTCATGTAAGTGAATCTTTATAATAGTAAGCAGTATTAGTGGTAATAACACTTCTTTAACTACTCTTTTGTGCCTTGAGGTGTGATCTACTATGCAGCTACTTGAAATTGCCTAGCCTACAGGGGTACTGGGACTTTGCCTTAGGCCTGCCAGGCAAGTTTTTAAACACTTGGGTAGAAGCACCCCTATGTCAATGCTTGCTTAATATTTTTCTACATAGTTACCATTTTCTTTACTCATCTTTTGCTTTTCTTGCATCTTTTTAGCATGTTCCTTCCATCTTAAGTACATTCTTTAGAACTTCTGTTATTTAGGGTTTACTGGAAGTGTATAGCTTTAGTTTCTTTTCTTCTGTCTGAAAATGTCTTTACTTCACCTTCATTCTTCAAAGATTGTTCCACTGCAAATATAGAATTTTATGCCAATAGTTATTCTTCTCTCAGTCTATTGCGATCTTGTTGCATTGCCTTCTAGCTTCTGCTATTCCTATTGATCTGTTATCATGCTAATTGTAACTCCTTTACTGTCTTTTCTTTCTGATTTCTTTTAAAATTGCTTTAGGATTTTTCAGCTTCTCTATGATGTGCCTAAGTGTGGATTTTTAAAATTAGTATTATTATTTATTCTGCTTGAGATTCATTGGGCTTCCAGAGTCTGGAAATGGAATGGATAGAATTCAACTATTCTGAAAAATTCTCAGCCATTCTCATTATATATTGTACTGCCATTGTCTAATCTAGTATATACTTCTAAAATGCTGATTAATATGTGTCAGAGATTTTCACTTTATCTTCACTATTTTAAATCCCTCTTTCATAGTTTCCCTTTCTTTTATATCTTTGGGATAGGCTATAGATTACTTTCCTTGGGTCTGTATTAGTCAGGGTTCAGTCAGGGAAACAAAACCTACATCCCATGATTCAACTGATGGAACTAGTTGCAAAGTATTAGAAGGGCTAAAAAAGTACCCAGAAGAAGTAAGGCAAATAGCACAGGCAATATGAAGTCACACTACAAAGTTGTGTGAAGTTGACTTATGGTTACAAATACTCCAGGGAAATTAGTTTTTCCCTCCATCCAGTTTAAGGCTTGAGGCTGATATTTTTCCTTATAGTCCTCTTCTCAATGGGGAATTTCTCACTCTCCTCTACACAGAGTATGTAGCCCAAGGGATATGTATCAATCAATTATTGTCACAGTAATGCAGTTATATTAAATACATTACATAAAAAAATCATCCAAAAACTCAGTGGCTAGGAATAACACTCGTTTGTTTTCTCCATCTGCAGATGTGATGGTGGTTGGGTGATTGAGGCTGTGCATGGCTGTTTGCTCACGGCTGCCGGGGTCTCTTATCCCATGGTACCAGCAAGCCCCAAGGCTTGTTTTTTTCATAGCAATCATGGAGGTAAGGAGGGCCGGTACCACTGTGCAAATACCAGTCAAACCTTTCTTTCATCACATCTTCTAACATCCTGTTGGCCACAGGAAATCACTTGGTTAAGTCTGATGTCAATGGGTGGCAAATAAGTTGAAGAATGAGCCAAACCATTACCAAGGACTCAGTTTATTCAAGAGATTTCTATTAGACTATCTACCTTGGGTAAATGTTATGCTTTATTTTCTCTCATCTACTGAGTCTTACATAGCCAAGACACATGCATCAAAGTGCAAAATTTCCAGAATTCAAGCACAAACCCTCAAAACCTTAACTGACCTTCCAAGATCCTCTTTGGCTTCAGTGGGCTCCTTACCTTTGTGCCAGATAAATGAATAATTAATAAATGTTTTAAAAGATCCTTAACCATTCTGGATGTTTTCATCAGGAGGATCATCCAGCCTACAAAGTCTACCATACTGAAGGATGCAGAAGTCAAGCTTCCTTTTTATAGTGTCACCATTCTCATCTCAATTTACTGTCTTTGAAGTTCTGGTTTAATTCCAGTTGGGTAGCTTGGATGACACTTTCTTTACTTCTATACTGAGAATTATACAGCTTTCGTTTAGCTCACAGACTTCTCAAAACTTAGGGGCAGTGAAAAAGAAGAAAAGCTAAGTACAACTCACACGTTTTCAGTTTCAGTAACTGAGTGGTTTTGGTCACTCAACATTCAGTAGATGATATAGGAGGATAAATAACTTTTGGATGAGAAGAGTTGATAGAGATGAGTTTTTAAAATGTTAAATTTCTATCCTCCAAATGGTAGGTATGGAAATCTCAGAATTAGTTCGGTAAGTTTGGAATTAAGATAGCGAAAGCAATCAGCTAGGGAGTGGGTACAGAACGGCAAATGAGAACCCAAAGGGCCGTGTTTGCGAGCACTGCATTAGTAAAAGTAGCAAAGGCTACGTGAGATGACAATCTCTCAAATTAAAATCTCCAGTTTAGCTTTCACTTATGCGAAGTCTTCTATAGACGTTGGTGGATATGGTGGGTGCTCTCCTTCCTTTAGTGACTCTGGGATCCTGACCTGCATCTTGTGGCACTGCTGCCCCACACAAGTGGCTTCCAAGCCACTGTATTAGAGGAAGATAAAAATGGAGGAGGCACTTCAGATTTTAATTTCCTCCTCCTCGAAGTGATTTATGTTATTTATATTCATAGTTAATTGGTGAGAAAGTCACTTGGCCCCATTCTCATTTTCTCAGCAGCACGGTCTGGGGATACAGGGGAGCACATGTAATATTTGATAAGCATTGTCTGTCTCTGTCCAAAGAATGGGCTCTGGAGTGAGAATGACAGACTCTGAACCTTGGATCCACCATGTATTTGCTGCATGACCTTGGACAAATAGCCACAGCGTGCGTCAGTTTTTTCCCCTGTAAAATGGGGGAATAATAGTACTTATGTTATTGAGGTCCTATGAGGTTTAAATGAGTTAATAGAGCTAAATCTCTTAGAACAGTGTGTGGCAAATAAGCACCAATAACAGTATTGTTCTCATTATTCTTGTATTATTATTATCATTATTATTAAAATGGTGAATGGAGACAAACCATTAGGAGAATTCTCACAATTACAATGATAGCTAAGGGAAAAAATAACTATCAACTGAGAATTCTATAGAGTCCCTCTTCCTTAATATCTAGATGTCATGTTTCCCAGAATGAGATCACTTTTGAATCATTGTTGAATTCTTTGTAGACTTTGGGTGGTAACTACTGCCACCAGTCATGACATTTTTCTGGTAAAAAATATTTATTCTGTGTGTTCTTTTGGCCTCAGAGTTAGCAGTCATCTGAGGCAGCTCCATGTGCAAAATCCTGACTTTTGTTCCCTGTCCCTGAGCACAGCCATAAGGTAAACAATGACAGGGTGCTCTAATCACATTGTCTTCTATGTAAACATGCCTCCAAAAGTTGTGCAAGACAGCGGTGATGCCTCTGGGTCTATATCTAGACAAGGAGGGTGGACATCCATCCAGTTTTGGACATTTCTTAGCTTTCTTAAATTCATAAAGGAAAACCAAGTTTGCCACTGGGTTATTAGTTTCCAAAGTATAACATGAGGAAAATGAGAATATTTCACCCCTTAAGGTGCTTTAAACTTAATTCTCAACTGCAGTCTCACAAGTAGAGCTTGACACACTGAGGCTCCATTATAATCCTTCTAGAATCATCTTTCCTAAATTATATTCCTGGGTTAGATCCTTGGCCTTTATCAGTGATCATTATAAGGAATTACCATTTAGAATGTTACAGCTTTTGTGGTAAATGCAAATGTGTCAATAATGTTGCAAACATTCTCTGTTATATCTGTCAGTGTCCTCTCTATAAAATTCTATGTGATCACATCTTTTAGAAGTTAGTTCAGGAAAGCTGCCTGGAGGAACTGACTCTTCCTCCTCCTTTCCATGGCTGTCAGGAAGTTCAGAAACAAATGTGAAGCTTGATCACAGCCCCTGTCTTGTGTCTTCTGGGATCTATATTTGTATTATTCTTCTGTCTTAATTTTTACCTCAGTTTTATTATTTTATTGATTTTTGGCTAGCTTGAGGCTTTTGTAGAAAGATATAGGAAATAAATCATCATTTTTTTTGTTCCTGAGCTTCTTCATAAACATTTTAATAGTTCTATTAATATCCTGTTTGATTTTATATTTGTTCTGCTATCTCATAATAGCCTTAAGTCTAGTTTTGATGTCTTTTTTTTATTTCAGCATATTATGGGGGTACCAATTTTAAGGTTTCAAATGATGCCCTTGCCCCCACTCCCCCCACAAGTTTGAGCTTCAAGCATGACCATCCCCCAGACAGTGCACATTTCACTCATTCTGTATGTATATACCCGCCCCCCTCCCCTGTCCCACCTGCCCAATACCCCATTGGTGTAATTCCTATGTGTCCACTTAGGTGCTGACCAGTTAATACCATTTTTCTGGTGAGTATATATGGTGCTTGTTTTTCCATTCTTGGGATACTTCACTTAGTAGAATGGGTTCCAGCTTTATCCAGGAAAATATAAGATGTGCTATATCACCATTGTTTCTTAGAGCTGAATAGTACTCCATGGTATACATATACCACATTTTATTAATCCACTCATGTACTGATGGGTACTTGGGTTGTTTCCACAGCTTTGCAATTGTGAATTGTGCTGCTATAAACATTCGAGTGCAGGTGTCTTTGTTGTAGAGTGTCATTTGATCTTTTGGGTAGATGCCCAGTAATGGGATTGCTGGATCAAATGGTAGTTATACTTGTATCGCTTTAAGGTATCTTCATATTGATTTCCATAGAGGCTGAACTAGTTTGAAGTCCCACCAGTAATGTAGGAGTGTTCTTATCTCTCCCCATCTATTGTTTTGGGACTTTTTGATAAATGCCATTCTTACTGGAAGTAAGTGATATCTCATCGTGGTTTTGATTTAGATTTCCCTGATGATTAAAGCTTTGCAAAAAGCCTGACTGGTTTAACTGTGTCTGGTGGAAGTTGTGCTTTGACAAGTGTTTATGGATATGCTATTCTATGGCCTCAGTGTACTAAAGGTTTTCCCAGGCCAAGATTTTTAGGTATAAAAAAAGAAGAGGGTTTTAAACCATAGAATAGCATATCACTTGTCAAAGCACAACTTCCACCAGACACAGTTAAACCAGTCAGGCTTTTTGCAAGGCTCTGGCAATGGAAGACACCAGAATTCAGTATGTGCTAAACTTCACTAAAACAAGGAGCGTAACAGCTTTTTAGAGTTGAGATCGGAGGGGATACTAAGCCATCTGTGTTTGCTAATTGACTTTACCCAAAGGAAAAGTAATCATAATAGGAGGTAGTTTTACAACTTGGAGGAAGGTACCCACCAGAGTTAGGCACCCACTCTCCCATGGAACTGGGGAGATAGGGCCTTATCTTCTTCAATATTTACATTTCAAAGAGATGGCTCTCGGGTCCTTGAGAAAGACATTCCTGGGTCTTAAAACTGGAAAGAAACTTTTCAAAAAATTTATATCTTAAAAGGGCAGAGAAAGAATTTGTTTTCTAAAGTAAATGCTCTAAAAAACAGGGAGGGAAGTGTGGGAGGTGGGGCACTGGGGCTCTAGCACTCTGGGAGACTGGGGAGCATCTGAAGATTGCTAGGAGTTGAAGATAGGCCAGGAGTTGGAGACCAGAATGAGTAAGAGCAAGACTCCCTCTCTATGAAAAATAGAAAAGTAATTAGCCCAGCATGGTATGCCTGTAGTCCCAGTTATTTGGGAGGCTGAGGCAGGAGGATTGCTTGAGCCCAGGAGTTGGAGATTGCGGTGAGCTAGGTTGCACTCTAGCCAGAGTAACAGAGTAAGACTCTGTCTGGAAGCTGGGGGGCCAGGGGGGAGGTAATGGAGCAGGGAGGGGAGTTCTGGAAGCCTATTTAAAGTTTTGTTAAGCTGGGGAAACATTAAGGCCCTCTTGGTCACATTATAGGTTAATTGATTAAGATTGGGAAAAGTCACAGGAGTTCTAATAAGACTTTTTTCCTTCTATACAGAAACAAAGGTCTAAGTCCTGGTTTCTCTCTATATGAAGCTGCCATTTACTTGGCTGTTTGGATCACCTACTTTCATCACATTTCAATATTGTTCAATGACGACACCACAATGAAAGAAATTTAACATGAATTTTGTAAAGATTTAGTCTGTATTTTGGTGGAAAAGGAAGTGCTAAGTAACTAGGTGAAAAAAAAGATTTCAGTACTTTGCAATTCAATATGACTAACTCCTCATATAACAACAAACTGTCAAAAATAAATTTCTCATTCAAGCTGAGAGCAAATGAAAGGAAGATAGCAAGAAATAGTAGCTTCAGGAATAAAACTGATTTATTATTTCACTGAATGAACACTTCAGGAAGCAATATGAGCTGATGGTGATTTCTCTGATATTTGGGTGGTTTTTGCCTTGCGGGGAGCCAATGTGAAAATGGCCAGCTTTAGGAACTGAAACCATACCAAACTTGATGTCTGTTTTTATCATTTCTTAATTTCCGAAGGCAAAAATGAAAGCTAGAGTTAAACAAAGACAAGATGTGAATATTTTGGAAAGAAAAAGAAATGTTTCCATAATTCATCAATGCTCAGTTTTTATTTGGAGAAATCTCAGAATACAAGACCAAAAGAAAATAATTGTTTCAGGGAAAAAAAAAAGACTGTTGGACATGGTAAGGCTTTACAGAGGGAAAAATAGTGTTTAATCTAGAGATGTTGGAGGCTGAATTAAATGTGGTGTAGTTATTAAGGCCAGTTTTCCTTCTAAATAAATGATTCAATTTAGGGAAGACATATTTGGACTCAGGTCAGAACCATTTTTTTTTTTTTTTACTTAATTGCTTCAAGGGACATCATACAGAAAACTGACAGAACGTATTTACCCCAGATGGCAATGTTAAACTCCTTAGGCAAGTGTCCAGGTGTTGGAGTTTACATAACACAGTTATGCTTGCACTTACAAAAGTGCTAAAAATACAAAGTGGAAAGAAAATTGTATGTCCTCCTTCCCCTCTTGAGAAATGTACATTTTAAATTCTGAATTTTGCTTTCTTCCCTGCTGAATGTAAGATTCCACTTGGATATTGGGCAGTAAAGCAATTCATTAATAATGTACTACTTAACATCTAATTCTCAGCGTGATGGTACAG
Source organism: Microcebus murinus (assembly GCF_040939455.1). Lineage (NCBI taxonomy): Eukaryota > Metazoa > Chordata > Mammalia > Primates > Cheirogaleidae > Microcebus > Microcebus murinus. The sequence goes on from NC_134112.1 coordinate 64,711,182, forward strand.
GGCCTCTCCTCAACCTTCGGGTTACTTCGCTAGGTTCTCTGTGTAAGAGGAAGAACACTTCAAATCATCACCAGCCTTTGCAAAAATGCAAAATTTCCTCTAGAGATCAATCATTAGGGTTTTGGCACACATCGAAGAAAGTCTTTGGGATGATATTTGTTCTCTAAGATATCAACTTTGACTCTAATATTGTATTATTCCTGTAGTTTCTGATTTCTTTTGATTTTCCATGGGTTCCACCTGCTCCTTACATGGTGAGGCTGTTTTGACTCAATCCTCCCCATTCATTCCTGACTCGCTTCCGTTCTGCTTGTTCTTTTGGTTTCCACCTGATGTTTTTCTGTGGCAGGTGGTGAGTGAATCAGCAACTAGAGTGCTTACCCTAGGTCTGCTCAGGAATTCCTTCTAAACATAGTATTGAACATTCTTCCCAAAGTTAGCTACTTCAAAATTCAAAATAGGTCATTCATTATATGACAGCTGCTGAAGAGTATTTCATTCTGAGGCTTTGTTCAGACGCTCTTATGTCTGTGAGACTGCCCTTCCTCCCCTGTCTATTTTCCGTTTAGCCTCCCTGGAAGTCACAATGCAAGGCCCACTTGGGTATTTCTGAGGCTAACACAAACCTCTCATACACATCCATTCTATATTTTCTTAATAGTAAATGCTGTAATTACCTTTTTAATTGTAGCTTCAGTGCTCTCCAAATGAGAATGTGATCATTTCATTGAGAATATAATGTGGGTAGGACTAGAGTTTATAAAAACAGGCAAATGGTGGGCACAGTGGCTCACACCTGTAATCTTAACACTTTGGGAAGCTGAGGTGGGAGGATCGCTTAAGCCCCTGAGTTTGAGACCAGCCTGGGCAACAGAGCAAGACCCATGTTTATTAAAAAAAAAGGATTATGAGTTCTTTGAGTAGAATGGATGTTTTAAAAAAGTTACAAACAAGCAAATGTCCAACAGTAATTTGAGAAAAGCCTTTTCCTCTCTCTAATTTTTAATGTATATCCACAATAAAACCAGGGAAGGGAAGCGTGGAACTAGGTATAGGCATAATAAATTCTTTGTCTTAATTCCACTTCCTAGAAAGCAATCAATAGTATAGATTTTTTTTCCAAAGACATTATTTTTTTGTATGTGCTTTCTGTGTGATGGGTGATTTCAAAGAAGCTGAAATAATCACATGACGTTGTGTAACTATAATCACATTAGCATGTGTATTACACTTTTGGGTTTTTTTTCTTTTTTTTTTTTTTTTTGGTCTTTTTAATAAAGAATTGGGCATGAAACTCTGACTTAAAGATGAAAACAATTGCTGATATTTCTGGGATTCTTAGCACCAGACACCATTTTTCTACTGTATTTTTAGGAAACTTCAGAGGGTAGTAAACTGAGCATATAACGGACTTACCTAGCTATAACCAAAGCGTGACAAAAGTTATCTCCAGGATAAGCATGTTTTCTCTATTATGTTGCTACATTAAAGAAGGCCCTGTGGCAGTCCTACTTCTTGCCAGTTAGTTTGAGATGGTTTGAGGTCAGACATTATCAAAGGCAAAGGGATTTGAGTAGGCACTGTGAAGACATCAAAGGAAGGACTACCATGCTGAACGGAAGTAGAGAAAGAGGTAAGCATGGCTTTCCCCTAAAGCTCCAAAACTTGGACTCAGACTTCGCTCCCTGTAAGTGTGTGGATTTGGCCCACTGATACTGAAATTTAGTTAGCAGTAGGGCAGAGCTGGGCAGTGGTTGTATAAAACATCATGGGATCATGAAGTAATCTTTGATTTAGTGGAGAAAAGATGCAGAAGAAGCAATAATTAGAGACAATCTATAAGCATTTTGCAAGCGGAAACATGCCACTTTCTAAGGTGTTCGGAACCTGCAATGGATCATTTGGTCAAGGCTTTCATTTACTTGCGTTTTCTTTTCCATTAACCACCATGTGATTATTAAACATCTTCTGTGTACCAGCTAGACTGTAAAAGATGTTTCTGAAGAGAGTATCTTGTGGTTTAAAAAGGAAGGATTACGTTTAATAAATTAATGGAGAAAGATAAAAATTAGATATCAACTATTAGATTGTAGCGTAAGGACTCAGAGAAAGAAAGAGGCTGCAGTGTTTTGGGATTTTGGTATGTATGCATATGTGCCAGGCATCATACACATGTGTGATGTACATGTACACATGTACATCATACACATGTGTGATGTACAAGTAGGTATAAAGATGCTTAGGGACACATGAGTTCCCTGAATTATTATCAATAATTTTGGATATATATGCACATTTCTTATGCACATTTTTCTGGGAAAGAAGACAAATAATTTTCTTCTATCAGCTTATTTATTTTTAAATTTACAAATAAAAATTGTATATATGTCATGTATAACATGTTGTTTTGAAATACGTATATATTGTGGAATGGCTAAATCAAGGTAACTAACATATGCATTACATCACATCTATTTTTGTGATGAGAACACTTAAAATATACGCTCTCAGCAATTTTTAAGAAAACAATACATTATTATTAACTACAGTCACCATGTCATACAATAGATCTCTTAAACTTATTCTATATATGAACCCCAATTTTCTAAAATTCTCCAAGTGGTCTATGTGAAAAAAGTTAAGTAATGGTTGTTTTTATATCTGCTATTTTTAATGAAAAATTTAAAATAAGTTATTGGGAAGAAGAAGTATTTTAACACCATGAAGGAAGTATATTTTCCAATTTTATTGCAAGCATTATCTGATATTTCAGAAAACATTTATTACAGGTATAGAATATTAAGCATAATTTAAAATATGGTTGTAATAATTAAATGAAGTAGTCAATAAATATGAGCTCTGTTTCTAACCACGGGTATATACACTTTTGTACCAATTATCTTCTAATATTTCTATCCATGTTTCTTTCATTTTGGTCAATGCTTCCTTGCATATAATCAAACCATACTTTTGCCTGAATTTGGCTAACAGGTTGATTGGCTGCCTGAAAAACTGAGTGAGTAATCACATAACTTGGTTTGAAAAATTATTGTATGCCTAAATCCCTTCTGAAGCCAAGCTCATCTTCCTGACTGGGTCTGATGGTCATTTAACCTGCTTAAGTAGGAGGCAGAGAAGGTAAATTGATATGAAAGATCACAGTAAATGGTAGACAGAAATAGTCTCACTGCCCATAGCGTTCTTATTGATCCTTCTTTCTCCACCAAATGTTATCTAACCAATGAGTCAGTTTAAAATTAATATTAAAGGCATTTGGAAAAAAGAAAAACCAGTCATTTTTTTTGTAGCCTGTGGAGTACAAATGTAGAAGTTAGAATGTTATCCCACCCATATTGTCTTGGATGATGGCGCCGTGGTTATAATTTTAAAAGCCTTGTCTTTTTTTTTTTTTTTTACTATATATTTTTTTTTCTTTATTTTTTTTTTTTAATTATTTTTTTTATTTTGGTATATTATGGGGGTACAGATTTTAAGGTTTCAATAACTGCCCATTTCCCCCCCTCCCCCCAAAAGTCTGAGTCTCCATCATGACCATCCCCCAGATGGTGCACATCTCACTCACTATGTATGTATATACCCGCCCCCCTCCCCCCTCCCACCTGCCCAATACCCTATTACTGTAGCACCTATGTGTCCACTTAGGTGCTACTCAGTTAATACCAGTTTGCTGGAGAATATATCTGGTGCTTGTTTTTCCATTCTTGGGATACTTCACTTAGTAGTATGGGTTCCAGCTCTAACCAGGAAAATATAAGGTGTGCTATATCACCATTGTTTCTTAGAGCTGAATAGTACTCCATGGTGTACATATACCACATTTTATTAATCCATTCTTTGATTGATGGGCACTTGGGCTGTTTCCACAGCCTTGCAATTATGAATTGTGCTGCTATAAACATTCGAGTGCAGGTGTCTTTTTTGTAGAGTGTCATTGGATCATTTGGGTAGATGCCCAGCAATGGGATTGCTGGATCAAACGGTAGATTCACTTGTATCGCTTTAAGGTATCTCCATATTGCTTTCCACAGAGGTTGAACTAGTTTGCAGTCCCACCAGCAGTGTAGGAGTGTTCCTCTCTCTCCGCAACCACGCCAGCATTTATTGTTTGGAGATTTTTTGATAAAGGCCATTCTCACTGGGGTTAAGTGATATCTCATTGTGGTTTTGATTTGCATTTCCCTGATGATTAGAGATGTTGAGCATTTCTTCATATGTTTGTTGGCCATTCTTCTGTCTTCTTTAGAAAAATTTCTGTTCAAGTCCTTTGCCCACTTTTTAATGGGGTTATTTGATTTTTTCTTCCTAATTTTCGTGAGTTCTAAGTATATTCTAGTTATCAGTCCCTTATCGGATGCATAGGATGCAAAAATTTTCTCCCATTCTGTAGGTTGTCTGTTTACTTTCATGACTATTTCTTTGGCTGTGCAGAAGCTTTGTAGTTTGATCATGTCCCATTTATTTATTTTTGTTGCTGCTGTGATTGCCTTTGGGGACTTCTTCATAAACTCTTTGCCCAGGCCGATGTCTAGGAGAGTGTTTCCAACTTTTTCCTCTAGAGTTCTAATAGTTTCATATCTTAGGTTTAAGTCTGTTATCCAGCGTGAGTTGGTTTTTGTGAGAGGTGAAAGGTGTGGGTCCTGTTTTAGCCTTCTACAGGTGGCTATCCAGTTTTCCCAGCACCATTTATTGAAGAGGGATTCTTTTCCCCAGCGTATGTTTTTGTCTGCTTTGTCAAAGATGAGATGGCTATATGAGGATGGTTTTATATCAGGATTCTCACATCTGTTCCACTGGTCAATATTCCTGTTTTTGTGCCAATACCATATTGTTTTAATTACTACAGCTTTGTAGTATAGTTTGATATCTGGCATATTAATGCCTCCCACTTTTATGAAGCGAATATTACTCTGATACCAAAACCAGGAAAGGATGCAACAAAAAAAGAAAACTACAGACCAATATCCCTAATGAATATAGATGCAAAAATTTTCAACAAAATCTTAGCTAACCGAATCCAGACACTTATCAAAAAAATAATCCACCATGACCAAGTGGGCTTCATCCCAGGGATGCAGGGATGGTTCAACATACGTAAATCTATAAATGCAATTCACCACATAAACAGAAGCAAAAACAAAGACCACATGATCCTTTCAATAGATGCAGAAAAAGCTTTTGACAAAATTCAACACCCTTTCATGATACGAACACTTAAGAAAATAGGCATAGAAGGGACATACCTAAAAATGATACAAGCCATATATGACAGACCCATAGCCAACATCATACTGAATGGGGAAAGATTGAAATCATTCCCACTTAGAACTGGAACTAGACAAGGCTGCCCACTATCTCCACTTCTGTTCAACATAGTGCTGGAAGTCTTGGCTACAGCAATCAGACAGGAAAATGGAATCAAAGGTATCCAAATAGGGGCAGAAGAGATCAAACTTTCACTGTTTGCTGATGATATGATATTGTATCTAGAAAACCCCAAGGATTCAACCAAGAAACTCCTGGAACTGATCTATGAATTTAGTAAAGTCTCAGGATACAAAATTAATACACAGAAATCAGAGGCATTCATATACGCCAACAACAATCTAATTGAGAACCAAATCAAAGACTCAATTCCCTTCACAATAGCAACAAAGAAATTAAAGTACCTAGGAATATATTTAACCAAAGAGGTAAAAGACCTCTACAGGGAGAACTATGAAACACTGAGGAAGGAAATAGCAGAGGATGTAAACCAATGGAAATCCATACCATGCTCGTGGATCGGCAGACTCAATATCATCAAAATGTCTATACTACCCAAACTGATCTACAGATTCAATGCAATACCTATTAAAATCCCATCAGCATTCTTCACAGATATAGAAAAAATAATTTTACGCTTCGTATGGAACCAAAGAAGACCCCGAATATCAAGAGCAATTCTAGGCAACAAAAGCCTTGTCTTTTATACTTTCGACTACACTGGCCAACCGCCCATGCTGTGCCTAGCTAACCCTGTTAAGGAGTCTCCACAATATTGGTCTGGGTGAAATTGTGATTGTCATAAGAAAATTTAGGTTGTGTTTTAGCACAGTTGGTTTTACTTCTCTTCAAATATGAGAGATGTAAACTACCCCTAAAACCCAGAAGGAAACATTTTCCAAGAATAGCAACAACCAGAGGCCTACTGAAAACTGCATGAAAATATGGGACAAAGCTTGCTACATCTTAGATAAAAGATGTACAACCCTTATAAAATATATCCCACATTTCACACTCATAATTATGCCGTCATTGTAAATATTTCATATTTCTGGACAATTACAGACTATTAGGGCATTTGCAAACTTTGTTACTTTAGTGTTTTAACTGGTCCTGCTGATGCACTGGCTAGACTGAAGGTAACAGTTTGAGGAACAGGGGACTCTGACCTGACAGAAAACTTTATTTAGTTACTTGGCAAAGTTTAGTCACAGCAAGACATGTGACACCTCCAAAGAAAACCACAATCATAAGATCTAGGGGTGACTGCCATTCTGCATGGATAAAAACAATTACTAAGTCAAAGTAAAGCTGTGGAGCTTAAAGATCACAGTGAATATGAATTGGGTGATAGGAGAGAGACAAAAATGATTAAAAAAAAAACCTGGGGATATAAAACAATATAAAAAATTTGTCTATTATCTCAGTGATAGAGATTTTCCCCAAATTAAAAGAGTTTAAATTATACATTTATATGTAGATAAGGAGACAATATATGGGTCCATAGAGGTATATTTTGGAGATAGATTAAGCAAATAAATGAGTAGCATTGGGAGAAAAAGAACTTGAAGAGGGAGGTAAAAAGGAGAGCTTGATCACATTGAGTCTTGTGGTGAGTGCATGGATTTAGGAATCTATGTTTGAGTTCATGCTCTGCTGTTTACTGTCACTTTCCCTCACTGAAACTTGGTTTCCTCTTTTATGAAGTGAAGAATGTTATTACTTAATTCATGGAATTATTAATAAGGAATGATATGTGACACATGAAAAGTTCCTTGTACAGACTGTAGCATATAAAAATGCTCAGTAAGTGGCAGATCATCTACCTGTATTGCTTTCATAGTGTGAAATGACTTGCTTCTCCTAAGTGAATTTTACGGCTCAGTGGTTAAGCTAGTTCATGTATTTTCTCTGATCCATTGGAAAATGCCTGTTTTCAGTTGCAAGGTGGTATAAACGGAGTTGACCACTACATGTACTTTTTTTCTTGCATAGAAACCTATGCCATTACATCATTATTATGGAAATATAGAAGCAGAATTGCTGATACTGGCTGTTCCTAAAATAGTTAATAATATAACTCTTTAGTTTTGCAAATTAATTTTTTTTGCTCTTCTTGTGTTATTGTAACTTCAAATAGGTAATAGTTTTAATAGAATTTTGATGACTTACATAATGTCTATAAAGCTAATGTGCATATTTGGGCCATCTTTTTGTACATTACACCAAGGAATAGGCACTTTTACTGTTTACTAGGTTCAGCCTGCTTATTTTAAAGGTGAAATTTTCCATCTTGTTGAAGAAACTTCATTTCTTACCTATTGTAGAGAAAGAGTCAAAGTGACCTCTTATTTCAGAACAACTAGAGATTACTTTATAATTAATAAATAAAATGTCTCTCTTTAAACCGATGAGAATTTAAATTTACTCCATAGTTTTAACACACTCTAGCTTAAGTGTCTTAACTAACATGATTTTAAATATAATTACAGTGTGGAAAATGATAACTTGAATTAAGGTATTTTATTTAGTGGGCCCAAATACCTTAATTCAAGTTACCATTTTCCACACTGTAATTATATTTAAAATCATGTTAGTTAAGAAATACTATCTAAATATACAATTAATTATGTTCAACAGCTACATCAGTATACAATACTGGACAAATGGCTATTTGCAGCCCAATTTAAAGAAATTATTCAAAATTATAATTAAGTATGAAACTTGCTATTTCTAGATATCCTATATGTGATGTTAAGAATGTGAGAGTTGGTAATAATGTAGAGTTTTGTGTAAATACGTCATTCAATATACAAAATGCATATCTAATAAAATTGTACTTGTCTAATTTTTCCACTGAAAATGCTTCTACACTGAACTTTATTAACACTAATAGAAGAGGATATCTTTCCTTAAAAAATGAAACAAAAAGTAAAAATCTCTTCATAGTGGTAGAATAAATGGAGGTACAAAAATTGGACTTCACATTTCATTTTAAAAATAAATGGTAAGATTTGAGCCTAAATAATTTGGTACCTTTATTTCCCTATCACACCTAAGAAAGAGTTAGAGGACATGCTCCACACACACAAAAAAAATCTTATGAATTTTTAAGAGAACTCAATGAAACTATTTATAATACTATCTAAATTGAAATTTATGAGCTCATGATTTAGTTAGTTTTCTAGAGGTCTAGAGTTTTCTAGAGGTCCAGTTTTCTAGAGGACTCTAATTCATGGGATAGATCAAGTAACATATCTGTAGTTGGGTTTCAAGTATATTTTTTTCACACAATCACTTGTAGCAAGGGACTTCAAATTGTAGGTTACCCAGCTATATCTGTGTAGAGAACACCAGCCCCTTTTGCTAACAGAATTAAAGCATTCGTTGTGTCACTAGTAGTCCTGCATGGCCTCACCATCCTTCCTTTCCTTCCTTTTTGGCATGAAAATGAGTTCTGTGATATTGTGTATTTGAAAACATTGTAAATCAAGGTCACTTAATTCATAATAGCAAGCAATACCATCTTGTGAACAATTTTAGTAACTTTGAAAACTCACAGGTAGTGTTTGATTATAGGCACAATTTTTTTTGATATCTCTTCAAATATTATTGAAACTTGATAAAAATGAAAAGAAAATCCAAGCAGGGCTGTAGGTTATTTGCAAATATAAAGAACATCATGTCAGATAGTTCTTCATGTATCCTGAAGAAAGGCTTCTAGTGATGATAGATGGCTCAGAGGCACTTTTCCTCTCTAAGTAAATGGAGCAGAAACCAGAGAAGCCCCAGTTGACAGGGATGGAAATGGTTACAAGGTGCCAGAGACAAAATAACAACTAAAGCAAAAGTTAATCATAGTGATCAAGAGGAGAATATGGCAGGGTTATAAAACTTTGCTACAAGAACTAGCAGGATGGATTGAATAAAAACAAAATTCTCTCTCCAATATTACATTTGGGTGGTATATTTGTATGCCTGAGAAGGAGTGAAGGGTTGAGGATGATGTAGTCACTCATGTGGTAACAGGGTGGAGAGCCATGTGGAGGTGAAAATCCCTCTAGCAGAACCTGATAAGAAGAAGCTAATAACAAGCACATGAGGAAAAACTTTGGATGTTTGGAGTTGGAATTCATTACAGAGAAGGAAGACAGATGTGGGAGGTAGTCCACTGGAGACTGGTGATGGGGAAAAGGAAGACATGAGAGTAACTAGTGAGTTGCGGAATGGAGGCAGCACTTTGGCTTGTTTGCTTATGGATGGGAGTTATGAAAATGATGATAGACTAAGAGGGAGGATGTAGTGGAGAGAACAACAAACCAAAAGGGTAAATTTTGGAGTAAGCTTAGAGTACAATTGGCATTATACCTTCCTGATCATGTTCTGATGAATGATTGATCGCTGTCTGCCTGAAAAGGAGAAGGAAGAATATGAGAGACAGGAGCAGTGGCAGTGAAAAGTGTTAGCACAGAGACAAAGAATACACAGTATCTGGGAAAACTAGATTTCCACATGCAAAAGAATGAAATTGGACTCTCATTTTGAATCATACACAAAAATTAAGTCAAAATGGGTTAAAGACCTAAACGTAAGACCAGAAACTCTAAAAGTCCTAGAATAAAGCATAGGTCCTTGACATTGGTCTTGCCATGATTTTTTGGATATGAAACCAAAGAACAGGCAACAAAAACAAAAATAAATGATACATAGACTACATCAAACTGAAAATTTCTACACAGCAAAAGAAACAATCAATAAAATGAAAAGGCAACCTATGGAATGCAAGAAAATATTTGTAAACCATATATCTAATAGGTGGCTAATATCCAAAAAAATATCATACAACTCAATAGCAAAAACAAGAAAGTATCTTTAATAAATAGTGCTGGGAAAAATTGATAACCATATGCAGAAGAATAAAACTCGATCCCCATCTTTCACCATACATAAAAGTCAACTCAAAATAGATTAAAGCCTTAAATTTAATACCTGAAACTATGATTTTACTAGAAGAAAACATTGAGGAAATGCTATAGGACATTAGTCTGGGCAAAAATTTTTTGGGTAAGTTGTCAAAAGCCTTGGCAATAAAAACAAAAATAGATTAATGATATTACATCAAGCTAAAAAGCCTCTGTATGGCAAAGGAAATGATTAACAAATTGAAGAGACAACCTATAAATGGGAAAAAATATTTGCAAGTTATCCATTTTACAAGGGATTATATAAGGAAGTCAAACAACTCAGTGGCAAGCAACCCAAATAATCTGATATTAAAAATGGGCAAAAGGCCTGAACAGACATTTCTCAAAAGAAGAAATATAAATACCCAACATGTATATGAAAAAATACTTGACATCATTCATAATCAGGGAAATGCAAATCAAACCATAATGAAATATCATCTCACTGCAATTATAATGGCTATTCCCCCCAAAACAAAAAATAACAAATGTTGGTGAGGATGGGGAGAAAAGTGAACGCTCATAGTACACTGTTGGTGAAAACACAAAGTAGTACAGCCATCAGGGGAAATGGTATGGAGGTTCCTCAAAACATTAAAAATAGAGCTACCACATGATCCAGCTGTCCCACTTCTTGGTATATATCCAAAAGAAAGGAAATCAATATATTGAGGAGATATCTGCACTTCCATGTTTATTGCAGTACTATTCACAATAGCCAAAGCATGGAATCAAACTAAATGTCCATCAGTGGATAAATAGATAAAGAAAATGTGATATATACATAGTGAGATATTATTCAGCCATAAAAGGAATGAAATGCTGTCACTGACAGCAACTTGAATGGAACTAGAGATCATTATGTCAAGTGAAATAAGCCAGTCACAGAAAGACAAATACCACGCGTTCTCGTTCATATGTGGGAGTTAAAAAAGTGATTCTCACGAAGTGACTCACGGAGTGACATGAAAGTGACTCTCTCATAGAGAGTAGAATGGTGTATACCAGAGGCTGAGGAGGGTAAGTGGGGAGGGAGGATGTGGACAAGTCTGTAAATGGGTAGTACAAAAATATAGTTAGATAGAAGAAATAAGTTCCAGTATTCCAGTATCGGATAGTACAGTGGGGAACTTAGAGTTAACAATAATTTATAGTATATTTCAAAATAAGTAAAAGAGAAGACTTGTAATATTTCCAACACAAAGAAAAGATAAATGTTTGAGGTGATGATGTCCCAATTACCCTGATTTGATAATTATACATTGTATACATGTATCAAAATATCACACATACCCCCAAAATATATACAACTGAGATATAACAATGTTAAAAAAAAAATCCCAAATAACCTGATTAAAAAATGGGCAAAGGATTTGAATAGACATTTTTCTAAAGAAGACATGCAAATGGCTGACAGGCATAGAAAGAGATGTTCAACATCACTAATCATCAGGGAAGTGCAAATCAAAATCACAGTCAGCTATCACCTACACCAGATAGGATGGCTATTATCAAAAAGCCAAAAGATAACAAGTGTTGGAGATAATGTGGAGAAAATGGAACGCTTGTACACTTTTTGTGGAACTATAAATTGGTAAGCCATTATAAAAAACATTATGAAGTGTCCTTTAAAAAACAAAAATAGAACTACCATATGATCCAGCAATCCCATTTCTAGGTATATAAATGAAACCAGCACATCAGAGAGATGCCTGTGTTCCCATGTTCATTACAATAGTCAAGATGTAGAAACAACCTAAGTGTATGTCACCAGATGTACAAAGAAAATGTCATATGTATAATATACATGTACATACACACACATATATCCACACACCCACAATGAAAAATTATTCAGCCTTAAGAAAAAGGAAATTCTGCTATTTGTGATAACATGGATAAACCTAGGGGACATTGTGCTAAGTGAAATAAGCCAGACACAGAAAGATAAATGCTTCATGATCTCATGTATATGTGGAATCTAAAGAAAATTCAAACCCACAGAAACAGAGAGGAGAATGATGGTTGCCAGGGGTTTAGTGGTTGGGGAAAATAAGCAGGTGTTTTTCAAAGGGTATAAACTTTCAGTTATAAGTTAAATAAATCTTTGGAGATCTAATTAATAAATAACATGTTACTGTAGTTAATAATGTATAATTGAAATTTTCTAAGATAGTAGATCTTAAGTGTTCTCACACACAAAAAGGTAAACATTTATCAATACCTCAATAAAGATGAAAAAAAAAAAAACTCCAACAAAAAGAAAAGACAACCTCTTCTTTGTGTTAATATTTTTGACTATTTCCCGCATACCAAGAACTCCACATTTTCTCAGTTAAATTTCATAACAGTCCTTTGGTATAGGTACCAATGTTCTCCCAACTTTATGTTGAGGAAACCAAGGCTCAGGGTGGTTAAGTAACTTGATTGTAGTTGCACAGCTAGTGAGTATCATAGCTGGGATCCAATCCAAGTCTGCCTTTCTACAAACTTCCACTTCTAAATATACTTTTTAGCATTTAAGCAAGCACTTTTTCTACCTTAACTCAATTTTTGTGTAAGTATAAAAAGGGGGTCTTTGATTTATTATATGTGGGCTTTCTTCTCAGCTCAATTAAAAGCTCCTTGTGAAAAGGGACCCTGCCTTCATTTGTATGAAGCAGAGAATTTTTATTGTTACACTGTAAGCTCTTTCCACATTTTTGTTCTTTGCAAAAGGTTTTCCTAGTCATTTGTTTTCATTAAATATTCATCAAGGTGGCATTTTATAATCTAAGTATTAATGAAACATGCCCTCTGCCGTGGATTTTGGAGCAATCTGGAGATAGCCTGCATCTCCATACTGACCGATTCTTTCTATACCTTTCATGTTGTCATTGGGTGAAGAGGGCATTTATGACCTTCAATGCCATTTCTTATTTTAGCTTCTATGTATGGATAGAATTACAGAGGTATCTTTCATCCAACACCTTTATGTCATCATATAAATTAAATGCTACCAAGAAAATAGAGTCCATTTTGCTTTACTTAGAAAGAACCTATTTAGAATTTGTCAAATGCTCTATACATAAATAACCCAGAGAAGTTAGTCACAAAGGACTTTAAAATATTAAAAAAAAAATACTCTCCCCCCATACTACCCCAGCTGTTTCATACCTGTGTTGAAATGTGCTTAGGGATCTAATGTTCCCCAGACCAGCATCAAAGTCAAAATCCTATTTTGCAAGGGATATAAATCTCTGAATTTGAAATAGCTTTTGAAAATGTTTGGAGTTTTAATTTCATACTTGCCTAATTTTAATGTGGGTCAAGAAAATGAGATGGCAGATGCAACTGGTAGTTGGAATAATGAGGTAGCATTATCAAGAACTAACAAGAAGAGCAGAGAGAGAAAGAGAATATTAAAATACATTTTGCATCCATATATGTAAAAGAGAATTGTTTTAATTAAGTAAAACTGCATTATTTTGATGATAATTAAAACTCATAATGTTTATTAATGACACATCTTTGACCTGTTTTCCTTTTACCTGCCATTGCTTTTCTGTATTGGAATGATCTGCACTGACTTCAACATCCCACTCCCTTCCTCTTCAAGGTTCTTGTACTTTTGTCTGAGAAGTGGAATTGCTGGCAAGGCTCACGTTCCCTTGTGCTTTGTCCTTTCTGTTCGTTAAATTATAGTCTCCTTCTCTGTCCCATTGAAATCTCCTAAAGACTTTGAAGCTAATTTATAGTGATACCTTCATTGCCTCTAATTATTAAGGAGTGATAGGTGATGATGATGAGTGTACTCTACAACAGAGTGCGCCTGTTGAAGTCAGTGCCCTCTGATTTGCTGTTTATCCTCAATTTAATAAAGTTGATTGACTTATAAAATTTGCTTGGTAGGAAGAGTGTTTTCCAAGTAAATTAATTGCTCAATTATTTCACTGTAATTTGCCTATACAACTCTTGCTGTAGATTTCAAGGTGATCCTGCTTTTCAGTAACAGATGGTTGATCAGAAATTATATATGTTTATACCTACACGATAGGTACCAACACCCTTTAGGATACTGTTGCTATCAGTTGAGATACATTAGGATGATAACTACCAAGGAGTCCTTATAAAGGGGAAAACACTGAAAAAGTTTATTGGTTCTTTGGTAACTCAGAGCCATGCACTACTGCTCCGCCTCCTACTGGAGGAGAGATGTTACTGCTCTTTGGAATTCTCTCTGGTGGAACTGTAGGGGTGTTTTCATTTCCACTTCATAGGCACAGTGTCTAGTTATTAAGATCAGCCCTGGCAGAGTCTGCCATGTATGTCAATGACAATTGGTAGGACTGCCATGCTCCTCCTCACTACTTAAACCCTTCTAAAGGTCAATATTTTGGGCCAAGGTTTGGAAATGTTTGTGACATCAACTAAAGAAGGGCTGGGCTGATGGTTATTATTTTCTCCATGACTACACTGGCCTTCTGTGCCCACTGGGCTCCTACGAATGTGGACTCAATGGAGAAGAGTGCTTCTCTACTCTCACGTTGATGTTCCCTCCCATTTTAAAATCTCTAACCCCATAATACCTTTACCTCAAAAGAACAGATTTCTCCCAATAATCCAGGCAACTAAGTTTGCAAGTGATTTGGGGTCCTCTGAGGAAAATTTTACCTGAGTCGGCCTCTCAGGGATTTTTCAGCATTGTCATGGAAGAAATAAAACCAGGGTCCACATCTTTCTTCTTTGGGGTGTAGTCAGTCTGTCTTTTCAAAGAAGCTTGTCTTAGTCTGTTCATGGTGTTATAACAAAATATCACAGATTGGATTATTTATAAACAACAGAACTTTATTTCTCACAGTTCTGGAGGCTGGGAAGTCCAAGATCAAGGTACTGATAGATTTGGTGTCTAGGAGTGCTCTCTGCTACCAAGATGGCACTTTCTTGCTACATCCTCACATGGTGGGAGGGCAAAAGGCATGAATGTTGTATCCTCACATGGCAGAGAGATGGAAAGGCCAGGCAGCTCTCCAAAGCCTCTTTAAGAGGGCATTAATTCCATTCATGGGGCATGACCCTCATGACCTAATCACCTCCTTAATGCCCTCCTGCCCCTTAATATCATCATCTTGGGGTTTAAGTTCTAACATATCAATTTTGGAGGGACAGAAACGCTCAAACCATAGCACAACAGGTAAGTATAATTGTTCAAGATGAATTTCTCTTGCCCACCCTTTGTACCTAATTCCTAACATAGAGTCCTATTATAAATAATTAGATACCCACTTTCTCCCAAATTGACAGAATGTTATCTTGTTTAGTGGCCTTTTGTCATTTTGTGATATGTCCTATAGCTTCCTCCCTTTCCTCCTGAGTTACTAAACATCTCCAGGTTTTCTTGGTGCTCTTTATCTTGTGACAGATTTTCTCTATAAAACATTCAGTGGTAAGGTAGATTAAGGGAACCATATAAAACCAACATTTATTGCTGTGTGTAACTTTATTTTATTAGCTAATCAATGTACTTACCCAGTATAAAGTTGCCATCATTTCTCCTGTAGGCCCAACTAGTAGCCTTCCATTTTCTAAAAAGATTAATTTCAGAAGACATAAGAGGAGCAGACTCAGGTTGGTTGACACTTTACCTCAGGCTGAAAAGATATAATTATTCCTAATAGTGTAACATTGGACAATTAGTACCAAAATAATTTGCATTAATATGTGAAGATAATCATAGTGATTCAATGTTGAAATATTTACTAATTGTTTCCACCTCTTGCTCCCTCAGACAGACACATACACACCTCCAGTAGCAGTTATGAATTTCTCTCTCTCCAAATACTTGGTTATTTTTGTGACTTTAAAGATTTGGGGGCTGGGCGTGGTGGCTCACACTTGTAATCCTAGCACTCTGGGAGGCCGAGGTGGGTGGACCATTTGAGTTCAGGAGTTTGAGACCAGCCTGAGCAAGAGCGAGACCCCATCTCTACCAAAAATAGAAAAAAAAATAGCTGGACTTGGTGGTGCATGCCTGTAGTCCCAGCTACTGGGGCGAAGGATTGCTTGAGCCCAGGAGTTTAGGATGATGAGAGTGCCTGGGCAGCAGAGTGAGACTGTCTCAAAAAAAAAATTGGTATATGGTTAATAGTATAGACAAAGAGTGGATCATTTCAGAAGTTCGATTTTACACCTACATCTGTGACTTACTAGCAGTGCAACTTTAAGCAAGTCATTATATGATTCTGACCGTCAATTTCCTCATTTAAAATAGGGTCAATGGGTATTTTACCTGTGTTATAGGAATGTTCTCTCTCTTTTCTTGCTAGTATCTCATGACTTTCTTGGCTTATTCTGAGATATTTGACCATTAAGGTAATGCAAATTCTAGTGTTCCCAAGTTACCATTGCTTGGGCATGGTGACAGCATGCTATCCCTCAATAAGTCAAAAAGTAAATTGATTTTCCTTGAAGCCATGAAACAAATCCATAAGAGCCTGAGGGTTTTACTTAATTACTAATTCTAGCATGAGATTTATTAGTTTTGTAAAAGTTCCTAGCATCACTTTGAGGTTTTTCAGACATATTTTTAAAGGACTCCTTTCTATCACCACTGCTTCCATGCTGGGTCCCAAAGCCTTTTCCAACAGTCTGTGCTCCAGGTCAATCCTACTCTTTGCTACTCATCAACATACTTAACCTTTGGTGAAGCACTGGGGAAAAAAGTAATGAAAGATACAGTCCCTGACACCAAGGGGCTCACAATGTAGTGGGAAAAACTGACAGGATAATCATTAAATGAAGCAAGTTCTAAGAGGAGGGATACACATAGGATTTTATTAGCACAAGGATGGCAACTAATATAGATCCAATACCAGAAAGAGTGTGGTAGAGAAAATAGGTGACATTGGAATGGAATCCTAACAAGTGAACCAGTGTTATCCAGGGCAAGGACGAAAGAGGGCACTCTTTATTTAGGGAAAAGCAACCACAAAGGCACAGAAGCAAAAGAGCATAGTCTGTCTGGGAAGCAACAGATGACAGGGTAAGCTGGACTGGAGGAATTGTGCAGGGAGGTGAGCAGAAATGGTACCACAGAGTAGGACCAGATCAAGAAGGACATGGTAGGCCACTCTACAGGATTTAGCTTTTATCTAAAAGGTGTTAAGAAACTGCTTAATGGTTTCATGTAGAAGAGTAAAACCAGTGGATTTATGTTGTATGGAGAGTGGCCACTTTAGCAGCAGCGTGAACAATGATAGTTTTCGAGTGGAGGGAGTTTACCAAAGTTAGCAAGACCATAAGGAGTATTGCATTAGTCCTGATAACAGATCTCAAGGGACTAATGAGTAAAAGTCATGCATATATTTAATATTTAATAGGTTTTCAATAAACTTCTGTCACATAAATGAATTAATTAAATCACCCAGCTTAGAGATACATGGATCCTATGAGTGAAGGATACACAATTCAGGTTTCTTCCAGACTGTAACATAAAAGTCTGTCACTGGTGAGAGAGCAAGTGAGTATATTGCAACAATGTTAGTACTTTAGTAAAAAGCAACACTAGTCAATATTCCACCAGGCTCCCCAAGAATGGATACTATAGAGGAAGGATGGTGTGTGGTTATGTGCATGTGTTATGTGCATGTGTGCTTGTGTGTGTGCATATGTGTCAGTGTGTGTGTTAGTGTGTGTGTGTGTGTGTGTGCACACACATCAAGCAGACTGTGGATGTAGGGAGGAGTAGGAAATTCATTCAGTAGGAGAGAATGTGATCCCAGGCAAACTCTATATTAATTTTCAAAGTTTATAAATAAGAAGGATTACATCAAATAGTATGACTCATAGTTAAATGATGGTTTTTATTCATAAGGCATCTATTGATAACAAATACTATGTTCACAAATGAAGCCAAACAGTATACTTACAACTAATTATAGTAATTTGGACTGTGAAAAAAGTATGCATGGATTTCAACATAAGCATCTAGGAGTCTACAAATCATGACATTGCCTCAAAATAATTGAAGATACAATTGCATGGGTAGCCATTGCATAAACATGTCTTTTGTTTAGAGGGAATTTGTAAAAAATGAACCCACTCATGTCACACTTGAAAGAAGCCTTAATAAATACTGTTATTTATAAATATTTTTGGAGAGAAATATTGAATTCTCATTTGTCTTTCTTCATAAGATTTTGGAATTCCTTTGGGCTTGAAGTAGAATACTATTAAAGTAGATTTTCAAGAATTGAATATTTAGAAAAGAGAGAGCAGAAGATTGAGATATAGATGTGTAATTTATAAGTAGAGACAAAAGGCAGAGTGGAAATTAAAATAATTCCAAGTTGTAGTATATGATTTGAATAGAGTGCAATTTCCATGAACCAGAGGGAAAAAAATCAATATAACAAGAGTTTGAAATGTGTGGAAATGCTTATCCAGCATCTGCTCCCTTGGTTACCCCAACCCTCTCCTTTCAGAGGTTGAAAAAGTGATGGGGAGTCACGAAAGAACACTGATTTCTCCCAGGAAAATGCTGTGAGGATTAAGCACTGCTTAATAGTTCAAGCTAGTAGATTGCTGTGTATAAGAATTCAATATCCCAAGGCTTTGTAAATGAAGGGAAATTTTAATATCAGCCTAAGGGACTTTTCAATCAAATTTAGAATTTTGGAACATGTGGAATTCAATATGCATGGATTCAATAAAAACACATGTCACTGCAGTTTGGGTATAATGAAGCAAGAAAAGGAGCAATGTTTCCATGCAAGAAAGTCTTCCAATTTATATTTCATCAAAATTGTATTACATTTGGCAGTGGTGCTACATGCATTTATCTCTAAACATTGTATTAGGAGAGTTTTTTTTTTTCTTTTCCCTTCTCAAGTATAAGGCTCAGTGTAAAGTTTTCAAAGAACTGAAAATTAGTCTTATAACATTTTCATTGCTAAGACAAGTATTTCCTTCCTTTTAATCCCTGTAACATATGCAACTATAAAATAATATCTTAAACTCCTCATTATAACATAAATAATCTTGCTAATACAAGAAGAACCTTGAATTCTTCTGAAATTACACAAAGACTATTTTAGGAACACTCAGATTGTTTCCTAAAGTGCCTGACAGTTTTCTTCAGAACCACTGCTTTGTACAGAAAGTAGTAATTGTTAAACCTTTCTGCTTGAAGCATACAATTTTTCAAATGTGCCCTGCATAGGTGTATTTTAAGAAAGGTTTCAATTTGCTTGCATAATTTCAGCCTTTGCTAGGCCCATGGTGATGATAACATTGAAAATAACTTGGTATGCTGCTTGTTCTCCTACTGCTGAGATTTTATCACAAACTGCTAGTTTGCTAGAGATTAGCTGCTAAAATGCTCTCCTGATTAATGTGCTAATTAATTAATGCAGCTGCTAAATTGTAATGCTGATTAAAATATACCACACAGAGAACACTAGAAAAACTCCCCAAATTAGTCAATTGTGCCAGATGCATTTCCACCCTAGAAAAAGCTCAGATGCTGGGCAGAATAAGCAGATCTATTGCCATTTACTGAAGCAGCTAGCAGTTCTGTTAGTCAAGTCCCCAATAACACTTCTTTTTCTTCAGTCCTTAAATTGACTTCATGGTCAGAACCCAAGGATGAAGTATAGGGAAGAATTAGGACAATCTTTCCTCTTTGTCTCTATCAGTTAATTTTCTCTAGTAATGACCAGAGTGGCTCAGGTATGAAAATTTATCAAGATACGAAGGAGTTTGAGTTAAATCCAAGTTTGGATTTAGCTCAGTTGGCTCTATGGAAATTAGAAGCAGTAACCATTCCTTCCAGGTGATTGGAATTGTGGTGTTTCTTCTCTAAGCCCCTGATTCTCCGAAGTAAATTTTCGCCTAACAAAACAGGAGCTATTAAGCATTTACCACATACAAGACATTGTAATAGGTAAAACACAGACATTTTCACTCCCTTTAAGGAATTAATTTTATAATTTTGGCAATAAGGAATGTAGCTTAAAAGTATGTGCCATTACCAGTTAACAAATGCATAAATACCAGATCAGTAGAATAGACATTAAGCACCACACATATAGTAATAATGTTCATTGGGTGTCAGGCAGATGGGAGAGGGGAGGAGGGGATGGATATATTCACACCTAATGGGTGCGGTGCACACCATCTGGGGGATGGGCATGCTTGTAGCTCTGACTCGGGTAGAGCAAAGGCAATATATATAACCTAAACATTTGTACCCTGTAATATTCTAAAATTAAAAATGTATATAATTTCAACCTCAACTAAAAAGTAGGAGAAAAAGAAATATAAAATTTAATATTCATTTTTAAATTAATAATTAAATATACATATTCAAAAAAAACTATAGAAATACAGATGAAGAATATATAATTTGCAGTTGTAGTGACATCTTCCCCAATGAAAAAGAAATTGAGATAAACCTTAATGGATGGAAGGATTTGGACTGATGGATTGCTAGTCGTTTAGCATGGAGCAAGCATATGAATAGATGCATAAGGAACTGAGAAGGAATAGGCCTAAAAATGAATGAAGTTCAGTCAGGTCAACAAAGCTGAGGTGCAATTGATGAGATGCAGGAAGAATCTGAGAGAGTGATCCAATGCTGACAAGTTAATGTGGGCCAGCGTAGGGCAGGCCTTGAATGTCAGGCAAGAAACAGGCCAATGGGCCACTAATCCTTTGGAGAAGGAGAGAAAGTTGTGTGTTTGGGGAGTATCAATCTGTCTGCAATAAGAAGACTGGATTGGAGGAGGGAAACTCTGGAGAGGAACTTAGAAAACAGTCAATCCAAACTTTCGAAGTGGATAGTGAAGGTATTTCAGACAATGGACTAAGAAAAACCTCTGATAAAAGGAGAACACAGGCTGTGCAGACCCTCCTCCTTCCATTTGTAGTCAACAAAGAATCATAGTTCTTGCCTAATTTTGAGAGATTGTGTGCAGGAATTCCTGCAGAAGGATGGGCCTTTGAACCACAATGTATATGTACCTTTAGATCATGACAGCCTGTAAGTTTAGTCCCAGTGTTATGGGTTCAATTGTATCTTCCACAAAGATATACTGAAATCCTAACCCAGCCTGTGAATGTGGTCTTATTTGTGAATAGGCTCTTTGCAGATGAAATAAATTTCAGATGAGATCATCATGGTGAGGCTTAATCTAGTATGACTGGTCCTTACAAGAAGAAGCAGCATCAAAGTAAAGACACACAGGGAGAAGGTGTGATGATGGAGATGGAGACTGGAATGATGTGTCTATAAATCAAGGGATGCCAAAGGTTGCCAGCAAATACCAGAAGCTGGGAGAGTCAAGGAAGGATTCTCCCCTGCAGGTTTTAGAGGGAGCATGATTGCAGACATCCAGTCTCCAGGATTGTGAGACAATCAATGTCTCTTTTAAGGCACTCCAGTTTCTGGTATGTTGTTACAGCATCTCTAGGAGACTAATACAATTGCTAAGGCAAAGCAACTCTTCTCTAAATGATTCCTTTTTTGTTTCCCTTTTGTGGTGTCAAAACCTCAAAAAATTGCTTGTCAAAAGGAAAATCATCCACTCTGGTAGAAGAAAATAATCCCTCCCTGGGTCCTTTAGATTCAGCTCCATCGATATCTCAAGAATTCCACAGCCCAGCATATACCTCGTTATTTTGCCATGTTTGGTTGTCTCATGCTGGACCTCAAACCTGAGAAGGGTGAAGGGTAGTGATGAGGGTGAAAAGGGAGAAAGAGCATGATGAAAGGAAATGGCACCTGGTCAATAAGTAAACACGACGTACTAAGTGTTTCCACAGAGGTTTGTAAGAGGAATGAAGGAAGTAACCATTAAGAACTTTGCCTAGAAGTGTTGGCAAAGTTTTCATGGAAGACATATGAATTGGATCTAAGGTTTGTGACAAGGTTCTGCAGAGGAAGAAGAGGGGGAAGAGGATTTCTGATGAATTAACATAGGCAGACCTATGGGTTCAGTATGATTAATGGAAAGCAGGGAGAGTGCTATACCAAAGGCAGGGTAGTTGGAGTGTTTCACCTTGGCTCAGGCAGCCATTTAGAGTTTATGCCAAAACAAGACTTTTTTTTGGGGGGGAGAAGAATATTTTACCACTGACTTTTATTTTTAAATAATTGCTGGCAGAGATGTTGATAATATGAAGCCGACTGATCTTTAGTAGGTTTTATCATGCATTTTGATTTTCTACAAAATTACTCACATATTGTTGGCACCTAGAGTGTACCACCCTTCTTGCCCTCCTTTGGTACATCATTATAAGGGGAGATTATTACACTGAAATAGACAACAGAGTCAGAGGGAATTTCCATGAGGCCAGTAAAGAAGAGATTCAGCATTTTCCTATAGGCAGCTGAAGCTGTCAGTGGACTTTGTTTCATTTTTAGATTTTATGCCTATCTATTTTCCCTATCACAAATAAATATATGTTTATTGTCAAAAATATGACAAATATAGCAAAATATAAAGAAAAATTTGGTTCCTCATGTTCCTATCCATGTAGGGAGACTTTGCTATCTAGTATTTTTTTAAGCACATGTACTATATATGTTCATATTTTACATTTATGCTCATGGTGCAAATGCAGTTTAATATACTGATTTTCACTTAACTATGTATCATGAACTTTTTAGCCTATAAGTAAAAAATTACCTGAAGACATTATTTATTAAGGCTCCTTAATGTTCCATTATTTGGATGCATTATAATTTTTTTATCATAATATACAATGCAAAGGAAGGAGCCTATGGATTGAATTCTATTTGAACTCCCTGCAATAAGCCCTAAAATATGGAGTTATGATCATTGCCCTCTAAATGCTTACAATCTAAAGGACTCATCTAGAAGATTCCAATACTAACTCAGCTAAATTTGCTTCATGGAGCCAGTCTCCATTTGTCTTGCTGCCTTGTGCCCTACTATTTTCCTAAATTAGAATTTGGCCTGGAATCTCATTAGGTAACACTAAATGTACTGAGGTTATGCTTTTTTTTATTGACATGGGTTTCTTCCTTATCTAGTCTTGAATATGTGGAGAAAAATATATTCAGGAAAGGTAAAGGCCTCAATATAAGAAGGCAGCTAAAAATTACTTAAGTTCAAATATTTTCTTTGACTTTGGTGTATAGTCAAATTGGTAAGGAATACTACATATATCTCAGTAGCAGAGTATGTAAATAAAATGAAAACTATCATTATTGCCCTTGTATAACATTTAGAAGGTTAGACATATATAAATCCCTACATGTTCATTTTTGGTTCATGTGTTTACATTTTTCTTTTTAACTGATGAATCAGTTGCTCACTTTGCCTGCTCTGCACCTGATCCAGATCTGACTGCATCAAGGGTCTAAATATAAGTGAAGATTATTATATATATATATATATATATATATATATATATATATATATATGACATATATATCAGCCTAATTTGATAAATGGGGTGCTTGATGCTGAAGTGGCTCAGAAGGAATCACTTTGGATTAGAAGGGAATAGTTACGGGGCATTGCCACCTGCAAATTTGTTCATGGCTTTGCCTGAGTTTACAGCTCTGCTTTGGTCTGAAAAGCTCTTAAACATGATTTATCAACAGCCTTAGAAGTCTCTTTGGGGTCTGCACTAATTCAACCAGGACTTTCTGCTACTGAAAAGAATTTGAGCACCACTTTCCAAGGGCACCCATGACACCCACAGATCAATTTAATGGGTCACTTCAAAGTTAAAAAATAAAACAAAAAAAAGTATTTACAAAGCCACTAGATAATATGTTCTTAATTTAAACTGTAGTCTCAATCATACTGTACCACAATATACAAGTTGGAGTTTGCTTTCTTTCCTTCCTACTTTCTGTGATATGATTCCTGTCACAGGTTTATTTTAATGATAAGTCACTTTCTGAGGGTTATAAAGTCTGCTTATCATATCAGAGCTTCATCATAGGGCAAGGTCATGGCTCCATGTGAGGTAGCAGAGGGTATAGGTAAGATACCACAGCTACGTCATAAAATAATTTGTTGGATTTTTTAGCTTTGCGACTTCCATTAATTGGCCAGGATGAAACACTGCTCTCTTGGATAAGGGCAGGATGAAGCTGTTTAATTAACAAGTTTGAATTTTAATAGTTTGAATGTAAATGCTCAAATATTCATTGAATAAATACATTTTAGAAAATGAAGTACCCTTCTGGCCATTAATTTTATTATAACTTGAAATATGTTATTTTATTTACTACCTTGCATTTGTATGAAGCTTTCTTCTACTTCAAAGTACTTTTCTCATATAAGCCTTTTAGAAACCGTATGAAATAAATAGATCATGAAGAATGCTTTTATTGCTATTGGACAGGGAAGGAGCAAACCCAAAGGCAGTAGGTAAAGAGTGAAGAATTTTCCTGCTATATCATCGTAATCATTGACATGACTGCCATTTCTGCCTTTATTGTACTTTGGGACTTTGTTTACATTCTGGGAGAAATCAATTGTATCTTAAGCTCTATCTCTAATTATTGCCATATGATGAACATACTAAGAAGTAACTATTCGGTCTGGGACATGACTGGAGTGGTGAGGTACCCAGACTTGCCTGCCTATTTAGTGCTCTCATTTACTATCAAAAATGTCCCAGTTTGGCCAGTAAATTATATTATCCCCCTAGATCAGCCTTATTGACTTTAAACTTGGACTGAAGACTCAATGGGTGATTGCTCTGCTAAATCAACAAAGAAAGAAGCTATATTTTAATGCTGAAAATGTCTTTTGCTAAGAAGAAATATACAACTTGTTTTAATAAGATAATTTTTAGAGATTTTTTTTACTTAATAGAAGCATTTAAGTGTTTTCTGTCACATAAACTCTACATGACTAGGACTATATATAAATACATATGTGTGATAGATACCTAAGACTAGGACTGTATACAGCTGTTGGCATTCATAGAAAGTTCAGTCATTTATATGTCAAATCTGTACAAACTTTATAAGATGGTAGATATTTTAAAGAGAAAAGATAGAAAATCGATGAAAATGAAATGGCAATCTGGAACAGGAGACTCCCAGAAGTCCAATATTATTTCATTAATTTATGAAACTCCACTTATTGCATATCTGTTAACTTGTTTGATCCAATAAACAATTTGAGTTAGCCTCTATGGGCTGAATCTTTCAAAAATATTGAATGCTCTCAGATGAGATTTTACTACTATTGCATGAATTTGCTTTATTTACTTATTGATTTTTCATCAAAAATAAAGATAGAACACCTTCTGTGTAACTGCTGTTTGCACAGAAACCACAGTGATTATAACTATGAGATGCCTCCTCTTCTTAATTTTTATTCCCCTTAAATTCTTCACTACCCAGAAGTCGAATTCTGCTTTCAGTTTTTGTGCAACAGCTGTAGATTATCTACCGTGCTCACATGCAGTGTGTGGACAATCGTGTCGGATACGTGTGTCCATTCATATGCAAATATATTGTGCGACATATACATAAGAGTAGGACTGTGTGCAGGACTGAGAGTAAGGGCAATGTCTGATGTTGCCTGTTGTCTTGCAGGAGGAAGGTGGGTGCCCTGGTTGTTATCTTTATTTACACTAATTTTTAAACCGTGGCCTGTATTTCTCCTTTTCTTCTCCTTGAGCTAACTGCTCTACCTACTCATAGAGGATTTCTATGTTCAAGAAGAGTTGTTGCAAGGCTTTATTGGAACTAGAGTCTTCTTTGTTTCATGCTGATGTGGAGGGAAGAAATCCCCCTGCTTAATACACACAAATACTCTTGCACATAAGCATTTGTGAGCAAACACTTGCCCTGTAAAAATACAGTATGAAAATACTATATTTTGTACAAAGTATGTAAAGAGACTTTTGGTGCTCAAACATCCATTTATGTTTAGGAATTCCTTTGATTCATATTTAAAGGCACAGCTTGTTTTAGTATTATTATGACAGTGCAAATTACAGTCTCACAGTCTAGTTTATTTTGCATATAAAATAGCAATCAAGCTCTCAATGAGAAGGGAGCAGCATGTGCAGTTGCAGCCAGCTAACCTCTTCCAATACTTCCTCCTCTCTCAGTGCCGTCTCCTGGGCCTGAGCAGAGATGTCAGCTGAAGCTACCTCCTCATTGGACTACTGCAGGTGTAATGTTGTTCTTCTAGTCTGACTGAGATGGGGGCAAAACAAGGTCAAACTTTTTTCAAATAGAATTTTTAAGAGGAAACTTAGGGAAAGGAAAACACAGAAAACCACTGATATGGATAAAGCCAGAAAACTCTGATTTCTAATCTTTACCCAAGGTAACTTCAAAGGGGCTGGGCAGACAGGGCCACATGATAGACAGTCCTGGCCTCATTACTGGACATACCTCATCATCTTTGGGAAATCCTGGCTGTGATGCACTTTGAGCCTTTCTTTCTGTCATTGCACCTTTTTGTAGTGTCTTCATTTTCCTTCTCCTATGGTCACTTGTCTAGTGAGGAAGGATCCTTCCTTCTTTTTCAGTGAAGACTCTAGTTCCATCTACTATTAGAAATGATGACATGATACATATCCTTGCACAGAAATCTTTGCCTGTGCTTTTTTGTGACATATTGCCTAAACGTACTGCACAGAGATTATGCCAATTTTATTTCACTATTAAGAATATGAATTTTTAAGATGTATTTTCTAATTTGATAGGTAGAGAATGAGTATCCTTATGTTGAAGGGGAACATTAAAAAACCTCTATTGATTGCTTACTTCATAAATTTAATGTTTTTTTTTTTTACTCATTAAAAAGAATGCAGTCTAGTGTGTTTTTAGTCCTATGTTTTTTAATTCTTTTATTAGCCTTTTCACTTTTTTCTTTCTTTCTTTCTTTCTTTCCATCCCTTTCTTTCTTTCTTCCCTCCCCTCCCCTTCTTCCCTGCCTCTTTTTTCCTTTCTTTCTCTTTCTTTCTAAGGGAAACATATTTTATTGGAAACACTTACTGTGCTTCCAAGTTGAAAGATTTTTCTGTTGACTTTGATTTATAGTTTGGAGTATGTTTAGAGTGCTTGTCCCTCTAAAAAAAAAAAAAAACAATTTTATTTTCAAAGAATAAAAGAAAGGAAGAGATGGAAACTTAATAATGAGTTAAAATTTTTTCTTTTAAACTCCTGGTTTCCTATTCCTTGATAGTAGGTCTAATTGTTTTTATGATTAAGAGATATATTTTCCATTTCTTTCCTTCCTGCTTTGATTTATGCTGAATTAATATAGTACCTAGATTCAGTATCACCTCCATTAATGCATGGGTTAAAAGTAGCGACATTTGCACCCATAGTATAAAATGGAAGACACAGAGATGCAATTCAGCTTGGGAATTTCTTCTTTGATGCACCATCTATTATAGGCTACTGTTTCCCAAATTTACCTGTCTTATTAGTAGGAATAGTTGGGAAAGCTACTCAATCTTTCTGAGTCTATGATTTCTCAAACACAAAATGAGGATCCTTGTTAGACTTGGAGTATTTTTTTCCCCTAACTTTTTAATTTGAAGTAATTATATGGTAACATGAAGTTGTATGAAATAATGCAGACTGATCTAATATACCCTATGCCCTTTACCCAATCTCCCAATTGTAATACCTTGTATAACTAGAGCACAATATCACAACCAGGAAATTGACATGGGTTCAATCCACTCACTTCATTTAATTATTTATTTTTTTAATTTCAGCATGTTACATGGGCACAAATGTTTAGGTTATATATATTACCTTTGCCCCACCCAAGTCAGAGCTTCAAGTGTGTCCATCCCCCAGACAGTGCGCACAGCACTCATTACGTGTGAATATGTCCATCCCCTCCTGCCCCTCCCACCTGCCTGATACCTGATGAATGTTACTAGTATACATGCACGTAAGTGTTCATCAGTTAATACCAGTTTAATGATGAAGTACATACAGTGCTTGTTTTTCCATTCTTGGGACACTTCATTTAATAGAATGGGCTCTAGATCTACCCAGGATGATACAAGAGGTGCTGGATCACTCACTTCATTTTAGACTTTACAAGATTTATATATTTGTGTGTGTGTGTGTGTGTGTTTTATTTTATGCAGACTGATAGTTTTTAATTACCTGGCACAGTGTCTGCCAAGAGATAGGTCCTCAAAAACTATGTAATAACAATCTTATTGTTATTAGCTAGTCTTTTCTATTTCTATTCTCCAAAGAACTTCTTGGAATGCTTGGCCTTTGTTGGCTCACACTTAAAATGATAATTTGTTCAGTGATGCAGAACTCACACAAAGCCTCTTACTCTACTCCCAGGCATTCATGGGGGAAGCTTGGGGTTGGTTAATGGCAGAGGTCTTGGCCCCAACCTAGATCATATGACTCTTTTCATTACACGTGTTTCCCAAACTTGTTAGAATATAAGAATGAAATGGGGCAGTGCTTCTCACACCTTTGTGTGTTGACAAATACCTGGGGATCCTGTTATATGACAGATCTTGATTCGACAAGTCAAGTTGGATCATGAAATTCTGCATTTTTAACAAGTTTCTAGTTTACATTGATGCTCTAATTTACCAAGAACACCTGATGTAGCAAGAATCTCAGGCACTTGCAAAAAATTCAGATTTCCAGTGCCTTCGTCTCAAGATTCTGCTTCAAAAGGGCTAGAGTGGGGTATAGGAATTTGCATTTTTATCTAATATCCCAGGCAATTCTTAGGATAAATTACTTTTGGTAAACACTGAATATCTCTCATACTGCTTCTGTCCAGAATTTCTGATGTTTCTTAGTTCCTTTTAAACTTACAAATACTGTTTACCTTAATATTGCAATTCAAAGATTTGGTGAAATCAGGTTATTTTGTTTGCTTTTGTCATTGTTTTGTTTGCTTGGGTTGGTTTTTGTCTTTTGAAGACTGAAAATCTAGAAGGAGAATCACATTTTTGCTGAAAGTTGAGCTCAATTCTTCAGAGGTTTAAGGTATTAAAATAATTTCAGTGCTATTTCGTTTGACACAGAGATTTTATCAGTGTTTTAAAAAGTCTTCCTCAACCTGTATATAACAGCTCTTTTTCTGATCTAAATAAATAACACATTGGATTTGCAATCAGAATTTCTTATCATCTCTGAATTTGCTTTTCCCAGGTCCAGATAAATAGTGGTACTTAATCCCCTGAAGATATAGACAGTTATGTGAACTGGTCGTATTGATAAAAGAGAATCATGGCCAGAGAGGAATGGCTGGGTTCAAGTGTAAAAGCTGAAGCTATATAAATCATTAAGTAACATAGGAATTGGAAAATATCATTATAAGCAACTTATGTAAACCCCTGATGTTTTAAATTAGCCGTGAAATGTGACTTGCTTTGTAATATTTTTGGAGCTTCTAAAACTCCCAGTTTTTAAATCAAACTTTTCCTATTTGGTAGCAACACAGCAGGCCTTCAAAATAATTTACAGCCCTTTGCTTTGCTAGGTGTTCTTTTTAGGAAACCTTTGAGGAGAGAGAACATTATTAATCCCCATTTTATGGATGATGGGACTGAGGTGTTAAGATAGTGCAAAGCTTTGATTTAGCCAACACTTGCATTCTTTAGTCTCAGTCCAAAGCCCTGGTCTTTGCTATGCCAGTGTGCCTGTTATTATTTTGGCTTATCTTGATGAATAATATATGAACTCAATTTTCAAAAGTTAACTTAAACCAGTCAGAAACAACTGCAGTAAACTTAGCAGCATTGCTTTCTTAAATTGAAAGACAAAGTCCTGTTTTGTGGAGCTACCATTTTATTTTTAATTTTTTGATATTTTTACCTTTTGTTCACTGTCTTCAAATAATTCATACTTTAGGATCAGCATTTTAGAGGAGTTTACCTCAGTCCTTGTTAACAGTCAAGTGAAGAGAAGATACTGCAATTCTAATTGAAGTATATGTTTGTACCTTGTAAACCAGAGTCAGCGAATTCTCCTCACATTTTATTCTTCGGTAAAATGAGCACCTTACTTTGGTGTTTTATGCTTTGAGAAATATTTTTTTGCATACAATATTTTTTTAAAGTCCTCTCTATGACCCTGTATTTTCTGTAAAACAGATCTTAAAAGATGAAGCTACTGATGCTTGCTCAGAAAGCTGAAGAGGCTCGCCCAGTGCAGAGGCAGGAATAGAGCTCACTGCTTGTGGCTTCGGCCTCAATTCTCTTCTTATGGCAAAGGAAGTAACTGAAAGTGACACAGTGGTCATCAGCCCTCCGCCTGGACTCAATACATGTTTCACTGAATTAACAGTTTACATAATTTTCTCTCAAAGTGTGGTACCCAGTCAACTTCAGAATCACCTTTACTTCCCAATTAAAAGAAAGATACTTTTAGTATACTTGGCAGTTACTGAAAGAGAATTTGGCGGGGCTGTCTTGGAATCTGAGCTTCAGTGAGCTCTCCAGGTGATTTTCATGCTTACTAAGATCTGAGACCCACAGCATGAGGATAAGAAGGTTGATTTGCTCCTCTCAGAGAAGCTAATCTTTTGTTCACGGAAACTGAGACTTGCAAGTAACTCTGAGATTGCTGTATTTCTTTACAAGAGTGACTCTTTCTCAATTTAAGATTATTTTCTTACTATAATAGCTCATATCTAACAAAACTATTTGAACAGCCTTAGCAATCCAGGTTAGCAAGATGGCTGTTCTCAAAACCTTCTTACCTAACATTTTGACCCAGGTGGGTGGATTTCTTTAAAGGGAACTTTGCTGCTCAGGTTGATCATGAATACCTGGGGTTATCCTTAAATGTATTCCTCCTACTGGACTTTCAAGCAGTGGCTAATGGTGACAGAACATCTGTGTTTGTCATAGAGGCTGCAGCAATTTCTCTTGACTAGGCAATTTGCTCTATTCACATCTTGATAACTTTCTTATTTCAAGTGCTACATCTGGCATCTCTATTAAACTGTGTCAACATTTTAGTGATGACAGTGCATACCTGTACGCTAACCTAGAGCTAACGGTGGCATGAAATGTAAAGGTCACTCAGAAGCCTCCATTTCTTCCTTGCATTCTGCCCTATGTACTTTTGTCTCTTGACCTTCAAAGAGGTTATGTTCTAGTTACCTGAAACAGTATAGCAAGTGAATAAACATTATACGGTATAATAAGCTAGAGTAACATAATGCAATATCATTAACATCATTGTCAAAGAAAGTGATATCAAATGAAGTATTCTTGTTTATATTTGTTTAAAGGATCAAAAGTAAGCCATTTGTCAGAAAAAAAATCACTAAACTACCAGATTCCATATTTGTGAGATACTATGTTAATAAATTGATACAATATCTCCTGTTTGTCAATCTTCCAAGATCTCTTTATTTAGAAGGCTATTTCTATCAGCTCTATTTCCATTGTTGCATACATAGCCTTGGGCGTTGACCCAAACCTCAGACAATGGACTAGAGTGAAGCAGGGCCAGCTACATAAACAGTGCCCAGTTCACTGAGCCTAATGGTACTAAGGCCTTGGCACAAAGAAAGGAGGAAGAAAAAGAAAACTTTGCTGTGATTTCAGTCAAGCTTCTCAACCTTCTTGAATTTCTCCTCTATGAAATCAAAGGGCTTTATTAGGTTATCTTTATTATACCTATAAGCTATAAAGCTATGAGTCTTAATGAAGCCTAGAGAAGGGGGAAAGGAGAGAGGAAGAGATGAAAAAGTAGAAAAGAAGAAGAAACAAAAGGAGAGAGGAGGCGAGAGAATAGGCATGCATC
Source organism: Microcebus murinus (assembly GCF_040939455.1). Lineage (NCBI taxonomy): Eukaryota > Metazoa > Chordata > Mammalia > Primates > Cheirogaleidae > Microcebus > Microcebus murinus. Next base: position 64,743,180 of record NC_134112.1, read on the forward strand.
TGTAGTTGGGAGAGCATCCTGCCAATTAATCACCTTGGTGGTGATTCTGTGATACAGACCAAGGGAACATCTTATTTGGTGTTCGGAGCAATTAAATACACAAGTAAATAAGTAACTAAACAAGTTACAAAAATCATAACTAGTTTCTCACAGTCAAAAGCGATTTAATACTTACTTGGCACTTGGTTAGTTTCATGAATTATTCATGTATCCCTTTGGGTGCTACCGGTAGTTGATTGAGTTCTATGGTATCACCCATATCGGCGGTGTCATGCTTGGCTTGTACTAGCTGGTAAATTGAAGGCAGTTATGGGAGGAATGCATAAGGTGGCTCAGAGGAATCTAAAAAGTTATTTCAATTCATTTTAAAAGCCTCTGAAATATAAACAACTCCAGCACTAACAGTAGGGCACTTCCGCTAACCATTTTCTTTGTTAATAACTACAAAAGTAAATTCTTGCCTGCAGAGTCATAGAAATTAATAAATAAGAACAACATATAGACAGTCTCTCTGCCAAAATGAAAATTCCTTGACCATGTCTCACTTTTTTTATTCTGCCCTCTAAATATTCTATTAAAAATAAATGAAAACAGATATTTAATAAGATTTTAGGGGAAATCTCTATGTATGTATTTACTTGTTGAGTTTAATTTTTAGAAGGAAACAAAATTTCTGCATTGAAAAGGCTAAAGCTTAGATTTATTTGTATAGATAGAGGAACACTGGGAAAGGAATGGTGTCTTCAAGTTCAGTCAGCCAGACAGATCACTGGAGGGAGCTCTAACTTCACAACAAACTCAGAAAGGAAATCTTCCTTTGTTCTCAAATTTAGCGTACAACTGAAGGGCCCTCCCCCATAAAAATCAATAATAAATATGAAAAGTGTCCAGAAAAGAGAAATGTCTTTCTTTTAGGACATCATATACCACAATGTGCTTACAAATAAAGACAGGACCACTATTCAGAACTGGCAATGTTTAAACAAGACAAAAACACAGGATTATATATATAGTGAGAGCTTCAATATACCTTTCATATGAAAAAAATACTTTAAAGGATATATTTTATAACTTCTCCTTACCCCCATCCTTTAAGGATGACAACACAGACCCACAGCAATCACCACTCTTGAGGACAGCCCAGCAGATTCTAATGATGATCTGGATCTGATGTTCACAGAATTGGTATAACAAGCTCTTGGGTGCTCTGTGGCAGGGCGGAGACTTTGTGTAGAGATATGGGTGGTATGTTGGCCCCATCCTTAGCGACATCACAACTGTGTGTTGGACTAGCCTTGTAAAGGGTATTTAGTCTTTCAACTGAGTGGTAAGCTTGACAGCACCCTGGACTGGGAACCACAGGTGACTTCCTAACTACAGGTGAACTTTTGAGCTTGCTTATCTTTATATTCCTGGTGAAGTAGCAATAGGAAAGGATTGAACTACGTGATTTCTAAAGTCCTTCTAACTTGTAAGCTATCAACTTAAATTTTTCCATTTGATTTTTCAGTACTAACTGACTATGGTGTATAGCCATAGAAAGTGATATTTAGAGTTCAGCTTTGCCATTTAGAAGCACGCACACACACACACACACACACACACACACACAAAATGCTGAGTCTAACTTTAAAACTCATGAAACATTTTCTAAGAGTTTTCTTGCACTTTCCTCCCCCATACACACTTCCTTCTCCTTCCATTTCCTACCTGCCTTTTAAAGTTGTTTCCAGCTAAGAAGAAAATCTGGAGTAGCATTTTGAAAAATGACTTTCTAGGAGGCTGAATTTCTTCAGGATTGGGACAAGCTGATCTTGTATCAAGAATGCTGGCTACTTAGGCAAACTATGGAGTAGTAGGGGCTTCAGTCTGAGTTTTGTTGAGCTAAGGCGTTCCTTCAAGCCAGCTATATAATTTGCAGGGCCCTGCTCAAAAATTGTTAGGAATTCCCAGATGGCAGCAGCAGAGCATTAAACCAGGCACAGAGCCCTTCTGAGCATGGGACCCTAAGCGACTATACAGGTCACACATCCATGAAACTGGTTCTCCATGGAGGGGTGGAGACCCTGGATTCAGTCTGATAAATGCATGAGACTGGGTTTGAGTCCAAAAGTTTAAAAACTAATAGAAATGAATAAAATATAATAAAAATGAAACTACTCCTGCCAGCTTTATTTTTTAAAGTTCAGAAATTGTTTCAACAAAGAAGCTGTGATTGTGTTTGGGCCAAACCCTTAGTAGGATAAATAAATAGTTTTGGAAAGAACACACTGGAAAGGGGAGGTGTTGAAATCATATGATAATTTTGTTTACACCAATTAAAATTTTTCAGTCTGAAAAGACATAATGGTTTCTTCTAAACAGTTGCAAGCATTGGAAAGTTAGCTGGAGATAGAAACAGTGACACAAAGACTGACAAGAAATATTCCAGAGGGACTGCCAAAGTATGGAGACACGTTTTCAAAAGGCTGGAGGTATTTAGTTTACCTCTCCTTACTTACAGCTTTAAAATAAAGTACATAATAGTTCAACTGTATAATTTCTTTGTGTTTTTTCCTAATATGTTGTATTTCCAAATGCGTTGTATTTTTCCTAATACGTTGACATTATTCTGGTGGAAGAACAGTTACCTTGGAAATGAATACGCTGTATTGTAATCCTCGGTGGGATACGTGGTGATTTCAAAACAACTTGGGAGCTATTTATTATTCCCTCCAACAATAGCCATTATTCTGCATTGGTTGACTTTATACCAGTTCTCTTTGGCATTCATTTTTATTCGAGTTTAGAAAACTTCTAGTAAATGTGTGACTAGTTTAGATATTGTCTTTAGATTAGCATCAGCTAAAATCCAGATCAGGATGATATACAGCTGTGAATCCATTTTTCTACACAGTTCGATTTACAGGCATCTTAACTGCTTCAGAGAGGAGCCATCATCATTCTTGATATGGTGTCTTAGGCGACTTTCTTCTTGGCCATTTGTAAGCAGGTGAAGTTCTCATTAGTGCCTCTGCCACCTCTTGTCCCCCTTCCCGAGACCCTAAATCTCTTATTCCTTTTTGTGTTATCTTTCTCCCTGTACAGAAACTGATACTTTTAGACTTTAAAGTTCTGCTTATCCTATACCAGTCTTCTTTCTCTCTTGAGGTAAAAATTGGCCAATCTGCCAAACTAAGTCTTGTTGGATTGTCTATTGGTGGACTGACTGGGTATATGTACATGGGTTGCCTTCTGAGTAATAGGTTTCTTTTTTGGTTGACCTTGTTATTATCAGGAATTTTAAACACAATGAATATCTGAAAGATTGAATTTATGTTATGGGAGAAGACCAGAAGGAGAGTTGAATTAGGTGAGGAGTGATACATTGTGACCTTAAAATAACAAAGTTGCTTATTTTTAAAAGTAAAGACAATCCTACTTCTCAGATATTTTATCTTATCCTTTGAGGATAAGTGGTCCTGTTGGCTGACCAATAATAATTTGGAGAAGTTGAAATTTAGGGATTTGAAGACAGGCCTTAATTATGGCCTTTGCAGTCTATTGCAATGAAATTAAATTGAACTTGAACTTCCTGGTAGCATGGCCCACAGGGCTAATGCTCTTGGAATAAACTTAACATGAAACTGTTTCATACTGAAATCCATTAGTCATTTCTTTCACAAGCCTTCTTGGCTAGGAAAGGACCCCTTCAGCCTACATTTCTCTAGCTTGCTGTAGTTTACTCTGTATGATAAGGTCCCAAAGAACACCGTGGAATGCAATCTGTAAAAGCACTTTTTGCCTAGAATTTTAGAATTGAAAATTATTCTGGAGGAAAAAAAACATAATTATAGCTTAACATAATAATACAGAGATACTGACTGCAAAGAAGTAGCTTCAGTCATCATCATTATTATCACAGTTTTGAAAGTCATTAACTGCTAAATTTTCAAGCATGTTTTTACTAAGATAAAAAATATATTTTTGTTTATGCAAATTGTGCCATTAAATAAGTGCTCTGAAGGTGGTTGGTAAGGGATTATTTTTCTTATCATCACAAGACCTCCTCTTGTACCTCTGCTGAGAGGTATTTCATTTACAGCTAAAATCTACCCAATTACATAAGTGAACATAGGACAATTCTACTCAGAGATTTATTTTAAACTTTTAATTTTGAAATAATTTAGGCAGAAAATTTGCAAAAATAGTGAAGAGAATTCCCGTATACCTTTCACTCAGCTTCCTCAAATGTTAACATCTTATGTAAACATAGTACAATGATCGAAACCAGGAGATTAATATTGGCATCAAATACCATCAGCTATGGTGATATTTGAATTCCAACAGTTTTTCCATTAATGTTCTTTCTCTCTGTCACAGGGCTATATGGAGAATCCCATATTGCATTGAGGGATCAAGTTTCCTAGTCTCCCCCAGTCTGTGAATGTTCCCCACTTTTTCTTTGTCTTTCATGATCACAGTTATATTTTAAACAGGATATATTTCCTTGAGTTGAATAATAATGAAAGAACAGAAAAATCCCTGACCTTTGGGAACTTTAAAAGAAAAATTATATATTTTCTTTGATATATTTTAAGTTATTATTAGTGTTCTTTCCTAATTCTAAAAGTATACATTTAATTATGAATTAAAATCTAAGAGGATTTAAATTTTTAAAAATATTTTTGGAAGAAGAAAAAATTTTTTCTACATATTGGCTGGGGATTTTTAATGACCTATCTTGAGCAGTTGTTTAAATCTAAACTAAAGCTACTTTATGAGTGGCTTTTGTATTTACAGTTTAGAAGGAATTTTATAAGAAATAAAATGAGCATAATTTCTCTGTGGCCTCTGAAGCTTAAATTAGAAAAAAAATTCCATTAATTATGTGGTATAAATGTTTGACCATTTTACTCTTTTAAATTACTTAAAATAAATTTCAGAGTATTAGAGTCAAATTCTGGTTATAAATGCTTGTGTATAGTCTACATTCCTAAATTTCAGTTCCACGAAGACCTTGTTTATAATTCTGATTATAATTCTATACAATCTTTATATATATGTATGTTTATATATAATATCTCTGTATATATAACAATTATACATAATATTATATTACATAACAATTATACATTAAATTATACATTTAATATAATATAATTATATGTAATACATGTTATAATGCATGATATTATATAATAATTATATATCTGTGTGTATGTATACATATATATGTTTATAACTGTGCACAGCATTAGTGGAATACTTTATCAAGAGCACATGAAAAATTCATATTTTTCAATAAGAGCTATTTCATATAACATAAATGTCATACTTTGTCAACTTGAAGTACAAAAGATAGTCATAGTTCTTTTACAAATTAAATTAATATGACTTTCTGCCCCACTTAAAGTGCTTCCTCTTTCTGATCCATGGGTAGCCTTAACAAGCATTCCTAATCCCTAGGGTTTAACCACATTTCAGCCCATCTGTCTGGAGGCAGGGTGGGCTCTCTGAGTCTGAAAAGTGCTCTACTGTAATCTTAAGCTGATTGCCTTGGAATGGGTCTCTGCTCCTCCCTGTCAAATTGGGGGCTCTCTCCACATTTTGTTACTACCACCCCTGAAAAGTGCAGCATTTATAGTCAAAGGATTAGTTTCTCTGCTCCTGAGTCATCAGTCCAAGGATTCTTTCTGGTTCTCTAAAGAAGGATGACCTTGCAGAACGAGAACCAGAAACCTTGTGTCACATAGTGTCATTTTGGCTTCAAATAGTTTTCTAATGTATACTGACATCCCTGTCTACTGATGGTACCATTGCTTCTTGAGGTCTTTTGGGGATGTATAGTTGAGTTTCTGGTACCATTCATTTTTCTGTCCTTATAACCAAAGAGTGGCATAATGAGGCTAGACAGGTTAAAAGGAGTTTCAGAGTTAAGGAGAGGGACCATGTATTATAAAAATAAGTTCTACTCAGTGGGAGAAGTATCTAGACTTGTTGGACAAGGCCAGCATTTTAATGTTAAATTTTAACCTCTTTGGGTCTCTTTTTTTATCTAAAAAATGAAGAGTTTGGATTATATAAGTTTCAGGTCTTTAAAAATGTCTATATAGAAGCTTCTACCATCTAACAAACTAAAAAACAAAATCAGATACAGAAAGCTGGAGGGATAATATAAAATATGGCCAATTGTAAGCAGGTAGGGCTGCTTACCCAGTATGTAACAAGTCATTTTAAATAAAGGTGTTCTGCAGCCAATTAGAGGGAGAGAGAAAACATAAAACAGGGAGATGGTTTTCAAGTCATCACTACTCAATCAGTGTTCCAGATTTTCTATATATTAATGGGAAGAGTTGAGGAAAACACACTTATTGGAATGGAAGGAGTAAAAGAAGGAGAATTATCCTGAAGCTGCATTTGTAAAACATTTTCCTCCTCCTTCTAAAATTTTTTTGCACCAAAATAAACTTATGCTTACTTGTATAAGATGTCTGAACAGGATATAGTTCAGGACACTATGAAGGATAAGACATTAGTTTGAAAAGAGCTTTTATCAGACCAACATGCATTCTGTTAAAATTGAAACAAGAACAAACATCAAATTTGTGGTGAGGCTTGGGTGGAAGAATGATGAAATCATTATGCTGTATGAAAAGTTTATAAGAACAATGTTTCAAAGAAGTTAGCAGTTTATAAACTAATAACTCATTTTAAGAAGGGATGAGATGATGTTGAAGATGAAGCTCTCAGTGGCAGACCATCCACATCCATTTGCAACACAAAAATTAATCTTGTTTGTGCCCTAATTAAAGACAACCAACATCATATTCATCTCACTTGGTTTAGCTTATACAATTCTGACTGAAAGATTAAAGTTGAGCAAACTTTCTACTTGATGGATACCAAGACCATTATGGCAAGATCAGCTGCAGAGAAGAGAGAGGTTTCAATGGAAATTTTAAACAAGTGGAATCAAGATCCTTCAAAGAATTGTAATAGGAGAGGAAACATGGATTCACCAGTGTGATTCTGAAGACAAAACACAATCAAAGCAATGGCTACCAAGAGGCAGAAGTGGTCCAGTCAAAGCAAAAGTACAAAGGTCATGGCAACAGTTTTTGGGGATGCTCAAGGTATTTTGCTGGTTGACTTCCTGGAGGACCAAAGAACAATACAATCTGCTTATTATGAGAGTGTTTTGAAAAAGTTAGCTAAAGCTTTAGCAGAAAAATGCCCAGGAAAACTTTACCAGAGAGTCCTTTTCTACTACAACAGTGCTCCTGTTCATTCTTCTCATCAAACACAAGCAATTTTATAAGAGTTTCAATGGGAAATCTTTAGGCATCCACTTTGGAGTCTTGACTGGGCTCCTTCTGCCTTATTTTTCTTCTAATCTTAAAAAAATCTGTGAAGGTCACCAATTTTTCTTCAGTTAATAACATAAAAAGACTGCATTGATATGGTTAGATTCTCAGGACTGTCACTTCATCAGGGATGAGTTAAATGGCTGGTATAATCACTTACAAAAGTCTCTTGAACTTGATGGAGTTTATGTTGAGAGAAAAAATTTGTTTTGATTTTTATCTTTTAATTCCATTTTACAAGAACTTTCTAAAGTCACCTTGTACATACTGAAGGATATGGGTGAAGAAACATCCTCTCTTTCAAGGGACCCCTTGGTAATCTTAAACCTCAGAGCAGTCTCTGTGTTCATACTTTATACATACAATCTCTCTGCAGCTAAAAAGTCTTTGTGGAAATAAGAACATAAATTTTTTGTAGTAGAAACAAAATTAGTATTGCAAGCTCCAAAAGGGTGGAAATTTTGTCTGTTTTGTTCTTTACTGTTTTTTGAATTCCTAGAACTGATCTACCATGACTTACATTGTCCATAATAAGTGCTGAATAAATATTTGATGTTGAATAAATTTGTATATCTAGCAACAAATTAGCTAAATTAGTCAAACGCATTATCAAATACATAATAGTAATTCTTACAATAAACTATTTTGTAGTCATTAGGGCTATGTATACTGTTATGTTTTGCCATAAAAATGTTTATGATACAGTAAAAGATAAGCAAACTTATTCTTTATATCAATTATATGTAATTGCACGTAATATTTATAATCTGGGTCATGCCTGAGATGTATAACAGTGGGGTAACGTTGACATCATTCCTTTGTTGAAATGATTCAGAAATAATTAGAACAGAATTTTCTACTTTTAATTTTTTAACTGTACTTTTATTTAGCATTCAGAATATTCAGTTAGTATAAAAATTAGTCCTGAAATTAGCTCTAACATAAATGTACATATTCATTTATTTGTTCTGTACTCTTTTTCTAAGGTGCCCTGTACATAAAGCAAGCAGAGCATCCTATTTAGATTTATATGTTCATTTTCAAGTCTGTCTCCTATCTAGGTCATGGAGCATGATACTAGCATAGGTAGGTATTTAATAAATGCTCATTAAATGAATTCTTGATTATCTGGGTTAAGTGGAAAACAGAGGTCCAGATATTCAAAAATAATGGCAACTGGGCCAGGTGTGGTCGCTCATGCCTGTAATCCTCATACTCTGGGAGGCCAAGGCCGGTGGATTGTTTGAGCTCAGGAGTTCGAGACCAGCCTGAGCAAGAGCAAGACCTTGTCTCTACTAAAAATAGAAACAAATTAGCTGTACAACTAAAAATATATAGAAAAATTAGCGGGGCATGGTGGCGCATGCGTGTAGTCCCAGCTACTCAGGAGGCTGAGGTAGAAGGATGGCTTGAGCCCAGGAATTTGAGGTTGCTGTGAGCTAGGCTGATGCCGTGGCACTCTAGCCCAGGCAACAGAGTGAGACTCTGTCTGGGAAAAAAAAAATAATGGCAACTGGAATGACGGTAGAGGTATTATGGACCCAAACTTTGCATGGTAAGCAAACTCAAAGGTTCCTTACCTTTTACTAGCTTTCAAACAAAAACATTGTTTTTTCTTGTAAACTTTTATTCCTATGTAAATTTAAATTGTTTTGCCTTCCATTCATTTTGGCAGTAAAACTTTCTCCCCACACAAACTCTAGCTATCAGTAGATGAAGTAAAACCCTAATTCTACCTCACCCTCTGGCACTATCACTAGCTAATCGAGTTTTACAGAAAGGATGTATCTCTTCACTGCTGTGTTGAATTTTTAGAATTGCTTCCTCAGTGCAGTCGTAAGCCTTTGAAAAGTTCTGTTTGTAGAGTTGGTGATTGGGTAACATATTTTCAGTGACGTTGTAAAGAGTTGATGAATAAAAAGAGCAGAAAAGAAGAAAAAGATATAGATTGAATTGAAGGCTGTTAAAATGCAATTTTAGTTTTTTTCTCTGATAACAGGCTTCTGCCTTTTTTTTCCCTATATTTGAATGAGGTACATGGAAGACTGAACTACTTTTAAGAAAAGCTTTCATTGTAATTCTTTCTTTTCTTTTTCTTCTTTTCATTTTTTTCCTTCTTTCCTATTTTATTTTTTTGCATTAATATAGGCATTCTTTTCTAAAGGCTGATGTCCTGAAATAAAGTAAATACAGCGTAGCACTTTTCTTCTTATGGTTTGAGTCAATGCTTCAAATTGGAAAAGAAGAAGAAGAAATCTGTACTCAGTCTTCTTGCCTTTCTGCAGCTTCATTTGCATAAATGTGCAATTTATGTAAGGGGTGATGTACTGTATTGAGAAATTCAGAGACAGCTGCCAGGGCCATCTTGCAGGGAAGCTGTGCTCAACCTGAAATTTAATTTAAATATTTCATTTCATTACCATAGATTACAGCACTGGTAGTAAACTCTCCCTTCTTTGGAATCAGCACTAATCCAATCCATGAAAATTCAATTGCCCCACCACTCTTAATCTACACATTTTGTGACTAAAAGCAGGCAACTGCAAATTTTGCAATGGAGATTGCCTGAAAAAATACTTGACTTTTTACTTAGAAAAATCTTAGTTTCAGGAATTCAGATAATAGAATTTAATTTGCTTAACTAAAGAATTGTATGTATTGATGTTCTCTTGCTGCATGACCAGATAGTATATAAATGCATGTCAAATGACATCTTTCATTTTCTACAAATCTTTTTAAAAATCACCCATTTTTGTGAAGTTGCTGCAATTAACTGCTGATTTTTACCTCCCGTGGGCCTTGCTTTAAATGTTGATATCAACATCACTGAAGCCAATGGTGTGTGATAGTGAATAATGGCTGCTTTGTTACTCAAAAAAAAAAAAAAAAAAAAGCCCCTCTTTCTTATAAATGATGATGGAAATTTTTCTATAAAGACACTTTTTGCAGAAACACTTGTATTGTTATTAGCTACAATTGTAGACATTACTTGAACCACAAAAATATGAAGAATCTGCAAAAATATACTGTAATTTCTGTGGTATGGTAAAAACCATTGTTGTTAATGTTTGTGATGAATAGATTTGAGCTCTGAGAGGAGAGATTTTCTATTATCCATCCTCATTTGGTTTAAATGTAAATTTTAGCAAAATGTTTTGGAAATAATACTTTAACCCCAAAGTAATTCAGGTCAAATAAGAATGATTTGAAGCTGATGATCTTTTTTTTTTTTATTTCAGCGTATTATGAGGGTACAGATTTTAAGGTTTCAATAAATGCCCATTTCTCCCCCTCCCCCCACAAGTCTGAGTCTCCAGCATGACCATCCCCCAGATAGTGCACATCTCACTCATTATGTATGTATATACCCGCCCCCCTCCCCCCTCCCACCTGCCCAATACCCTATTACTGTAGTACCTATGTGACCACTTAGGTGCTGCTAGGTTAATACCAATTTGCTGGTGAGTATATGTGGTGCTTGTGACAGAAGAATGGCCAACAAACATATGAAAAAATGCTCAACATCTCTAATCATCAGGGAAATGCAAATCAAAACCACAATGAGATATCACTTAACTCCAGTGAGAATGACCTTTATCAAAAAGTCTCCGAACAATAAATGCTGGCGTGGATGGGGAGAGAGAGGAACACTCCTACACTGCTGGTGGGACTGCAAACTAGTTCAACCTCTGTGGAAAGCAATATGGAGATACCTTAAAGCGATACAAGTGAATCTGCCATTTGATCCAGCAATCCCATTGCTGGGCATCTACCCAGAAGCTGGTGATCTTTATACTTAGTTTCTTGTAACTCATACTGCATTAATAGCAAACTGATAGTGCATCAATGAATTAAATGCATGCCCACACATACACACGTACTCACACCTCTGTAACTCTCATATATAAACTTAGTAGAAATGACATATCTTTTGGGAAAAAATTTTTTTCTCCCCTCTAAGGTAGCAAAGGATAAAACTATTTCTTTTAATTTTAAAAGGGTTGAATAAGATATACCATCTCCTCCATATTGGACCTTGGCATTTCCATAAACTGCTTCTCTCTGGGTTTGATTTGAATAGAGAAAAGACTGATAGATTCAATATTCAGTACTGAAAAGAATCTAAGGGAGAAAATGCACTCAGAATAGTCATGTACCTATGCAGTGTACTTAGCTTTCCTACTGTGTTGGATCAGAGCCTTTTTGGTCTGAGCTTTGGAACTCTAATTCTATCACTGCCTTAACTGGGGGTGGACCCTGTCTACACATCGATGACATTGATACTCCGGTGCAAAATGCATCTTGCCCTTCTGAGTTTGGCATCTATTCCGCTGACAGTGGTCATATTGAGTTTGGAAAGGATTTGCCATCGGCTTTGTTTTAACTTCTGTTTTTTAAATTACTTTTATTGCCACATAATTTTGAAATTTATAGGCAATGTTTAAATGAGTTATAAATGGCTGGAATTATGAAGTAATAAAAATAAATGAAAACTGCTTCATATTTTAATGTTTTTTAATTTGTTCTTAGTGATGAAAAAATATATAAGGATGTGCGATGGGGGTCACGGGTTGGAAGGAGGTCAAAGTTTCTGCCTTATAGTGCTGTTTCCCCTCAAGTGAAATGTTGCCTGGGTCATAGTAGCCTAAGAAGTTATAGCACTATGTTTGATTAGCGTTGTCTTCATTGAGAGCGCTTATCGTCCACAGTGTCCCACTCACGAAGATTCTGAGAGTGGGTGGGAATAGATGAAGGCTGCCGCTATAAAGTATGTTTGTGAATTGGTCCCCAAAGCTTGGTACCATGTTTCTTCCTCTTGAAGACCACATAATTTATCATGAAAAAGAAATATACATAAAAAAACCCAGAGCAACATTAGTGGCACTGTCTTCGTTAGGATTTTGGTAAAAATAAAGTACTAAAAGGGATTCAGAATTTGGAGAGATGTTTGTGGTCCGTCTGGTGTTATTCAGAAAATGTTCTTGAGAAAGGTAAGCCTTGCTCTGGTTCTGGAAATATCTGTTAAGGGAAAAGAATCTGAGAGAACATTTCAGGTGGGGAATAAACTTGTAGAGATAAGAAAGAATTTCGCATATTGAAGAAGAATATGGAGATTATTTTGACATAAGTAAAGATGAACTTAATGAATACCAGGACATTAGCACTAATAAAAATAACAACAAACACCCAATATTTACTAAATGTTTTTTATTGCCCAAAGCATTGTGCTAAGGGCATTACATGGATTATTTTAAGTTATCTGTTTTTTTTGAGATTGTCGATAACATATTAGAAGACTTCACATTTACACTTGAGTGCCTTGATGGTAGGAACTAATGTCAATCTTAAAATATTCATTGATTTGGTTTGGATGAGTTGATTTGGGCAAGAAGAGAAGCCGAGAGATTATTCAGAAAATCTGAGTATTAATGAACTGAGCCATTCATGAAAATAGAGGATTTATCTAGCAGTGTGCTGATATATAATCAGCTGTCATGGAGGAAAATCTCTGATTTGAGAATTTACCACTTTCTATGGTGTAAATACTTTCACAATGGCAGAATTCAAGCTACTAATGGGAGATCAACTGGCTGACAACTTTCTGGAAAACTTAACAATGAGCACTTGCAGGCCAGTGTGAGCTGGCTTCAGCACAAGACCAAATTAATTCCATACACAGGAAAAGTCCAGGAGAATGAATAGGAGATTTTGATGTCTGGGCTATTTGGAAGAGACTATTTTAAACATAGCATCCAGTTTTATAGCCTGAGGGAAGGAGATCCTGAGTGTCACTAACACATAGAAGGGCACCTCCAGCTATGTCTAAATTGAGCGTTTGTCACAGAGGACTTTGGCACTAGGAGCTCCCACAGACAACTGCTTGTTGCTTTGCTTTGCTTGGAGGAGGAAGTCTTCTGCCTAGGTGACTGGGGGATACACACAATATTTGGGGCAATGAGAGGATTGCGTGGCTCAGGATCTGCTATCCAGTAAAGGACTAAGACTGAAACATTAAAATAGAAAGGCTGAGACTGACCAGCTGGACTCATTTTCACTGAGGGTCCCCATGAAACCTGATGTGAAAAATCAACATCATTTATTGCTCCAGGTGGAAGGATATGGAGTAGGGCAGGAAAAGGAGCTTGCTTTCTATCTGTGGCACTATGGGGGGTTTCAGAGATGTTAAACACTTTCTGGAGACTCTAGAAATGCTTGAGTGAATTTGGAGAAACTCTCAGCTGATTTGTGATACCTGTCTCTGCAGTTATGAAGCAGAATTTGAATGTTGACCATTACATTTGTACCCAAAGGTTTCTGAAGCCTACGAAATATGGAGAAGGGGGGGAAATGAGAAATTTAGGATGGGAGGAGGTAAGCATGAGCTTGTGTCTGATATGGTAATCAAGAAATATGTCCTGGAATGCAGCAAAATAAAAGTTCGAAACTCTAGTGAAAAGACCAGAAAGAGGGGGGGAAATGGAGTTATCAACTACACTTTTTGGCTGGGAGCGAGGGTGAATAATCCAAGTCAGGAAGAGTGAAGGAAGGAGATCAAATTGCTTCTGATGAAGCCTACAAGGACATCCATAGTTACAACTTTCTAGGTGTAACCAAATACATTTTGCCAGTACACAATCCTGGGTGTGTGTCATAGATGAATTGATTTTCCCAGTGAGCGCCTTAGGAACAAGCATTTCTGTGCCATGCTTATCTGGCTCTAAATTGACAGCTTTCTCTGGGTTTTCAACCCCTCCTCGCTTGCAGACATTCTTGATAATTAGCACTGGGCAGCAGGCAGGCCGAGCCTGTGCTAAATACTCCATGTGCCAAGATAGAACGCTCTGCCTTACCTTCCTACTGTCTAAATGTGTCCCCACTGATGTTTTGGTAGCAGGTGGCTTCTGTTGTGTTTGAGCAGCAGGATGACTCAATTCCCTTATTCCTTAGAAGGCAGTCCCTTAGCATTTTTTCTTTCTCCTTGTGTGAGTATAGCTCAAAGCAAAGAGGTTACATCTTTCTTTTCCTTTCCCCTTTCCAGCAGTTAGAGCAGTACAGAGCCCTTCCTAAATCCTCTAGTCCCAAGCACTGCTGGAAACCCTCCCTCCTTCTTGCTTCCAAACAGCCAACTCCCCAATGTTTGGTTAGTAAGTGTGACTTAAAATTTTTCTTTCAGTCTTTTGCTTACAAAGCAGGGCATAAGACTGACACTGACATTGACACTCACACACACACACACACACACACACACACACACACACACACAGTTCCAGCTGAAATGGCTAGACTCACAAATGTTATTGTATAAAGATTATCGCGAAAAATAGCGATTCCATGTCTTTTGCTCATTCACCAAAGGAAAGACTTAGAACGCATTATCTCTGTGGATCCTACTTCTGAAACACATGGCCTCAGGCCACTGAATAAAAGTTTTAAAATTATAGGGAAGAATAAATAAAGTTTCAACATGCACACATCTGGTGTGCAGAGTCATTGCGTTAATACCTCCACTCCTTATTTCTTCCACGCCTTATTTCTTCAGGTTAAATATTTTTGTTTGTGTTTGAGTTAGACTTTATAACTCTTCTTTAGAGGAAATATGTTTTGTTTGTGTATATTGGTATCTCTTTCTATAGATTTCAAATTCTGAATCTTCTGCCTCCATTCCAAACCATGAAAATGGCCTCAGTTTGTGCTTTATGGATTAGTGGTTCCTTCTTATTCCTCTCACATCTCAAACTTTAAATTTATGATTTTTCCTTGTTTCTTTTAATTATGTAGTTCACTCCCTTATTTCTAAAACTAATTGATGATTTCTACTCTTCCCTGGATCTGCCTGAACTTCCTTCATTTGACTGTTTCCATCTCTCCCACTCAGCTCACTTCTGTGTCTCAGGCTATAAACATTCTCAGGTCTCTCCCATATGCAGAGATACCTCTCTTGTCCGTGACAGCACTTTGCGGATTTGCCTATTTC